>NC_071507.1:41486166-41790500 GCF_027887155.1 Malaclemys terrapin pileata | reverse complement strand
TGATTAATCATGATTAATTTTTTTAAACCGTGATTAATTTTTTGAGTTACTCACATGAGTTTAACTGCCATTAACTGACAGCCCCACTTGCAACCTTTAGTATATGTAATAAAAGAGACAAGAATCTCCTATGCCAGTTGCCTCTTTAGGGCACTTTCCACAAAGCCACTGTGAACAGGACCAAGAATCTCATGCACAGTTCTTTCAAAATTATTTATCCAGGGCAAAGTAAAGGCGGGCGGATAAATGCTGGATCTCGTGAAGTTTGGATAATGCAAAAATCAGTTCTTATATGGCATGGACATTTTAAAAAGGCATGAGTTAGGATTGTGATAATAATTGCTGATGACATAATTTAAAAAATGCTTAAGTAATTAAGTAATCAAAATCTTTATGCTGAAAATAGCCATGCAATGTAAAATCAGATCATGGTAAGTGTGGCATTCTATACCTTGGGGAGCATCCTGTAACTCCCATATTCCTCATTTATATAATCGTGATCTTACATATAAAATGTGCCTTGTAAGGTATCAGGGGAAAGGTTTTGATCTGCTGAAGGTAATTTCTCTATCCATATATGTATATCATTAATGCATATGAAGTTATGAGAATTGTGTTGTATGGTTGTCACTAAAACCTGCTATGAGTTGGGGAATCAGCCAGATATTAGCTCCACAGAGGCAAGAGCAAGGAAAGTAACCAACACCTGGGCGGGGTATCAAAAAATCCATCGACAACCATTGTCCAGCAAGGGAGCTACAATGCAATGACTTGCCTGCATGAGGCCACACCAGGAAATTGCTCAACCTTGCTTGGAGAGACTCAGCAATGCCCCCCAGACATGCCTGGATTTGTGCTCCCCAAGCACATGGGACTGAGGTTATAAAACAGACAGTGGACACATGCTGGGCCTTTCTCCTGCCCCCACCTATGCTGCAAACAACTGAGACACTGAGAAGAAGACAAGACTCCAAAGGAGGAGATTGGCCCAGGTTTAAGGGACAAATCTATATATTAAGTAATGCAATATCCAGTGGGGTGAGAAAAACTGCTTAATCTAGTTGTTGCCCATTCTAATAGGGTTGAGGGTTTAGACTGCATGCTTATATTTTATTTCTTTTCGTAACTAACTCTGACTTTTCACTTATCACTAAATATCCCTTAAAATCTATCTTTTGTAGTCAATAAATCTGTTTTACTGTTTATCTTTACCAGTGAGTTTATATGAAGTGTGTGGCATATCTGCTCAGGTTTTGCAAAGGCTGGTGTATATCCACTTTCCATTAATGAAGTGGTGAACCAATTAATAAATTTGCACCGCTCATCTTGAGCAGTGCTAGATGGTATATTCCTGAGGCACAGTGCTGGGAGCTGGAGGGATTCGTCGCTGGTGCCTTTCTCTGTGTGATTCATGAGTGGCTCTGGGAGCATTCAAGCAATATAGCTGGGTGTGGGTCTCCAAATGCTGTTGTGCTGAGTGATCACAGTGCGTGGAGGGGCTTGCTGCTTGTCACTGGCATTGTGAGAGACAGCCCAGGCTGGAGAGAGTTCAGGGGGCACAGAGGTCCCATAGTCCCAGACTGCACCCCATGGGGATCCCATCTTAGTAAGTTTCACAACAAATCTAACTCTAAATGCAAAATTTATGAAAATCTTCTGGTGAGACATTTTTATATTCTAGTTTTGTACTTAAAAAACATTTTGATCTCCAGTTTAAAGCACAAAAAGTCAGTCATATGCAGTTTTTACTCTCTACAAATTAAATTCTGGGAAACACTTACATACCACTTTGCTATCAGGCCATTACAGTTACAGATTCTTAGCCCTGCTGCTGGTGATAAGAATGAAGTAATAAGCCCCCACATTTTTGCATCTTATCCCTATGCGAGACAGCTCATCCTTCGTACCATCTGGCTCTTCTGCAGTGTCTAGAAGTAGGGTACAATGTGACTGTGTGACAGCCCCAGGGTTTGTGATTTGCGGGCTATGCCCACATAGAAGCCTCATTCAAATTGCTTTGCAGGGGCTTCATTTGTAGCCTCTGACATGACTCACACTTTGGATTGAGAAACCTCCTGAATATTTCTCTTAAGGCAGTGAGGTAAAGTGGAGGAAATTGGGATTTGATACAGGGCAAGATACACTCTTGGGATTTTGGTGTGAAATACCAGAAGTAGTATTTGATTTGGAACCTGAGAGCAAAATTTCAAACCTGTCAGCATTTAGTATTAGATCCAATTAACTGCTTGGAATCTTTTAAAGATCACTTTTTTACCAATCTTTAACAAGAGTTTCCTCTCTTTTTATCAGTGTGTTTCTTTAGGGCTTCTCCTGTGGAAACAGTCAAGGAGGAAGCAAGACCACCCCACCAGTACTCCCACACAGCAGTGCTTTACACGTGATTATGTATTATTTGTACGGTGGTATACACAGTGCTGAAAAGCAGTCTGAACATGAGCAAGATTGTAATACATAGCCACAATCCTGGTCAACTTCAAATGGATGTAGGCACAACATGGAAGTACTACTACATAGGTATGCGGATGGGGCAACTTGCCATTGTAAATTTTCTTCTGCTGCCAAATAGGATAAAGGGAAAAGGAAAAACAATTGCTACCAACAAATGGCTCAAAAGCTGTGAAACTCCTATGTAAATCTTGACACCACCACTCTTCCCCCCCGCAACTCTGACTCTCTCACCATTTGAAGAAAGAAAGACACACAGAGACAGAAAGAAAGAAAGATAGCATCCTCCGGAAGAAAAATTAAATTAGTGTCCTGGTTCCTATGCTCCCAGGCGACCCAAAAAATACTTGTATGCCAAAAGTAATGATAAGAATTTAAAAGACATCCCACATGACACATATGGACTGCACCAACAGTCCGTTGAAATGTTGCCTCAGCAGCAAAGATTCATGTGGTGACACAAGGCCAACTGCACTAGCATCAGCTAATGGCCTTGTTCCAGTCACAACCACCACCACAGCAGGGATAAGTCATCTCCAGAACAACTGAAAGAACCATAAGACGTATCCTGTCTGCATTGGCCATTCAAGTGCAGTTCACTCAGCCTTGATATCATTTAACGGCTTCAAAAAATAGCAGCTGTGAATAAAAATGTGCCAGAGTGACAAAAATCAAAAGAATTTACTGCAATTGCAGTATGGACAAAGCTTTTGTATATTTGACTCTGCCAACGTTTTAAACTCACTCCTTTGTTGTCAGATGATGCTCACTGAAAGTTGCCTTTCTTGATATTGCTGTTATACTTACATGTCTTTGTAAAATGCAAATATCAGAAGGCCCCAAAGTTTAAGAATCGTAAAAAACCTACTCTGTCCATTATTACCTAATGCAAACAGGAATACTGTCAAGTACAAAGACTACATGACACATAAAGCACTTTAAGACAGCCTGTGTATCAACAATATTTACTTGGCCAGATGGCAGCCTTTAAATAAACTTAAACAGAGCAATGACAGAAGAACTCTCTCAATCCCTTAGAATTTCCAAACCACATAAAGAGAAATCAACTAAAGGGATGTAAGGGAGAAAACAGAGTGAACAACATACACCAATCATGAATAGTTGTGTGTGATAGATGAGTGTCATTAATCAGTGACTTTATGTTTTGATACCATATTCCCTGGTGAATTAAGGAATGCATATCCTTCATATATCATCTTTGCTTTGTTTGGGCTTGCCTTATGAGTCTCATTTGTGAGTGTGTGTAATCAGTCATGAAAGTGGTGATTTAGGGGTAAATCCTGGGGCCCCTGTGCACGTGCAGATGGTCCAAAACGTAGCCAGAGTGCAGCATTCTTCTTGCCCAGGGTTACAGGAAGTAGAGAGCCTGGGCAGGGGCACTCCTGGTGGAAGAGAGATTTCTATTCCCAAGCACTCTGTACATAAGACTGCATCTGAACATTCAACCTGTAGTGCTTAGGGATGGTGCAGAGGGAGTGGCAGGTAACTGCTTTACAAATCTTTTGCACAGATTCTTCACCCTTCTCTGTCCAAAGGACACAATCACCTAGGAGGAGTAAGCTTTGATTCTAAGACAGGGGATTATCCTTGCTGCCCTGTAAACTTCCTGAAGAAGCATCCAGTCCATTTGACTAGAATATAGGGAGACACTTCAAGTCCTTTCCTAACTTCTTCAAATAAAATAAAAACCCTCCTAAAGGATTGTAACCTAGCCAGGCAAATCTTCAGAAGACTCCCTTCGTCCTGCACACCCTAAGGACACGGGCAGAAACCAGGCAGGACAATGTCCTTGTTTAAATTAAAGGGTCACTGGACCTTTAAGAAGAAACCTAGACGTACAAAGAACCACTTTGCTTCTGTGCAAAAGTAAGCAGAGAGGTATGAAAGACGGCAGCTGTCTCCCGCACCCTCCAAGCAGAGGCACTGAAGTGTAGAGCCCTGTGCGGATACAAATTTATATCCACAGCTGCAGATATCCACAGACATAAATCGGTATCCACGGAACCGCAGGGCTCTCCCGGGAACCGCAGCAGCAAAAGGAGCAGAACGTGGGGCCACCACTCCCAGGAGCTAGGGGAAATCACAGCATCCTCCTCCTTGTATCATATTGTTTAGGAAAACATCTAGATATTTTTATTAGAGGGGGAAAAAAAATCAGACTTTTCAAAGTCTAGAAGCCACAAATAGGCAAAATAGATCAAATATAACAGCTACATTAATATACTGTGTCATTAGACGGGGACTACATTAAATCCAATCTATAATCATTCCTTAGATCACTAAGAAACTAAAAACGATGGATCTATACCATAAATAGCCACAAAAGACTTATTAAATATGTTTACTGATCCTTTGGTATTTTTAATCTCCTCCTCATTCAGAAAACTTCTCAATAACACTCTTTTTGGATTTTCTTATTAAACCGAGAGCTGGCGAAGAGACTTAAATTCTGGTCTGTTCATAGTACTGTGTTTTTCAGGGCCCCAGTCCAGCATTCTAACATACTGAGAGAAACAGGTGTTAATGGTGATGTCAGTGCAACTCCACCCAGCATTAAGGGTCATTAAGGGACCTATATCTGTGTCTTCTTAGCCTTTAGTAACTAAAAGGGTTTTTTTTTTAACATTTCAAATGTTACAGTTAATTTAGTGCTTGTAAAAGATGGCAGATTGATAACACTGGAAACCAACATCCTCATTCTACAAAACAAGACAGCAATAATACAAGTTTCTCCACATTGTCCCACCAACGTTCCTCATGTCTGGTCTGAAAAGGACACCTGTATGGATCAGAGGGTGGATCAGGCTCAGTGTTCCATTAAACATATTTCTTGAACTATCCAGTGAAACATGAATAGCACCCCTGAGTGGTTCTGACTAAATGAGAACCACTGGGTTACATTACTTGATGTTTAAGTTTTTCACATAGTTCAAAGCAGGATTTATTTGTTCACCCTAAACTCACAAAGAAGTCAGTGGGGTTTTGGCTGTTAAAGCAATGCAGTGGTATGGTGCCACAATACCTAGGTAAAATGGATTGTGCTAAGGATGGAGTAACAGCTTTAACTCTTCTTGCCTTTGTGGTTCAAATCTAGACTCTTAACATTGCTCCTTTTTATGAGTCAATATTCAATGTGGCACTACTTTTAGAGCGTGTTGTGTAGAGGAAGAAAAGGATATTTAAAAGTAAATAGATAAAGCACGAGATGTTCACTCAATAGACAATACAGTCTAAGAATTTAGTTATTAAAAAAAACCCAACAACTGAGTGCTGTATTACCTTCATGGACAGCTATCCATTAGTACAATATTCAGTAAGCACATAAATTGTTTTGAATTTTTTGGGCATTCCCTTTCTGCAGAATGCCAGTTGCTCATTTGCTGCGAGGTCAGCCATATCACTGAGCCAGGCATCAATATCTGGCAGGGATTGAGTTTTCCATTTTTGCAGAATTGATTAATTTTTCAGCAACCAAAGCTGCACACTGGAACCACACCACTTTGTCACCAGGTAACCTCCAGGTATCACAAATCTATCCAAGAAGGAAATTTAAGGGGGGGAGGGGCTCCAATTTAGCATCCAATATCAAATTGGTCCTTTGACCCACCTCACACCAGAAATTATTTATATAGGGGACACTCCCAAAACATATGAGCTAATGTAGCACATAGGGAGTTAACATTTCTAACAGCAGTCCAGGCAGCAATTTTTAAAAATGATCCAAAGGTATAAGGAGTGTGCATAACACAAGACTCATCTGGCATTTGTTTGTTTTTTAGGAGACAAACACATATTTCTCCATCTAGTAAATGCTTCATTTTCCATATATACAATTATCTGGATTGTTAAATCAAAAGAAGAGTGAAAACTGCTAGCACAAAGCTGACACCATAATATTTAGATACCAATCCTAGAAACTGAGCTTCAATTCTGTATCTACTACCATACGTAAGACAATTATAGTAACAATTGTCCTTAAAACCCTCTCAGAATTGGTTTCATATAAACAATGCTTTTCTATGGAGTAATTACTTTTAGCATTCTCAATCCTGTTACTGACATACATATTTTAATACTTTGACATTTTAATGCCATCTGCCACTTAGAAACCCAATCTGCTAAACTGTCAAAATGTACTCCAAATACTATGTACATCCTCCAAGTCATCTGATTATTCTCCTAGAGTGAGAGGGCCTGATTCTCCACTGCCCTGTACCGTGTGTAATCATTTACACCTGGGTGTAAAATGCTCCCAGATCAGAATGATAGCATTTTATACTCACTTGGGACATACGTAAATAATTAGAATAGGTGCAAGGCCACAGGGAATTAAGCCCAGTATCATGTGTAAACACTGTTATTGCAGCTTCTAGAGCCTTTGTGTACATAATACGAGTAAACCACATATGGTCAACCTCTCCTTCCTCTCATGGGAAAACCTGTGAGAATGGGAATGGGAAGAGAAGGTTTTCCACACAGAGCGTCTCTCAAATTATCTGGTGGAGGGACAGGACTTACCACTCTGGAATTAGTTGCAGTTCCAGCCCAAACCCTTCATGTGTCAGGAAACTTTGCCTTGCTCTGGTGCTCCTGGCCTCTCCACACCCACTTCCCAAGAGCACAGCTCTACCAGTGATGCCCCCCTCTGGCTTCTGCTGCCCACAAGACCTTCCTTCAAAAGGGCTGGCTTAGCAAAAGAGACTATTCATTCCACTTCAGGCTGTATTCACATTCCTGGGAAACAACATGGGTCTGGGGAAAGAGTAATGTAGGCCTGACCTCTCCAGGCCCAAACTCATCTGCTGCCTACCACTTCCAAGCCCCACAGGATTTCAGGAAAAGGGTAGAGCAGGGCTAGCTTTAAGCCGATTTGCCCGATTCCCCGATAGGGAAAGCAGTGTGGTCAAGCAGATACAGCTCTGGGCTGGGACTCAGGAGAACCTGGGTTCTCATCCTGGCTCTTCCACTGGCCTGCTGGGTGACCTGGGGAAAGTCACTTTCCCTTTCTGTGCCTCAGTTTCTCCATCTATAAAGTGGGGGAAATGGATACTGACCTCCTTTTCTAAAGTGCTTTGAGATCTAAGAATATAGAGCTCTATATAACGGCTAAGTATTATATTATTATTATTATTATAGACATCTGCCACTTCCACCTTTGCATGGAGAAGGAGCAGCCTTCCTGATTTACTTAGAGAAAATTCCCGTTGGCTTTAGGGTCTGCCTCTATATGACAGTCCATTAGTAGCTTCTTGCTACAATCTACTGAATTTAAGATTTTGTTTTTTCTAGATGCGCCTAGTGCATTATCTATGCCATGGGGCTTAATAACAAGATATGATCCAAACAAGCCATCTAAACTGTTTTTTTTTTCTTAATTATCTTGTGAACATGTAACACAAATATATTTGTCACCTACTGTACACAATTCACTATAACTGCAGTCCACACAACACTACTATCTAGATATTGATACAAAATAAACTAATAGGAATTCTTGGTCTTTCAGGCCAAGTTAGTGTTTCAGAAACCTATTCTCCTACAAATTCAGATGCATTAATACGGTAAATTCACATTACTTGGATTATTTACACATCATGGATACTTTAGGGAAGGGATATAGTCCCTGAAGTGTCCATTTTAAATTGTGTTAATTAACTTTTGCCTCGGACTCCCAATCATTTGTTTCCTTTGCAAGTGACTCTCTTTCTAGCCCAAAAAGCAAAGATGACAGGACTATAATTATCTGAATCTAGTTTTGCCTCCCTGGCTTTGAAAGCATAAAAGCCATTTTGTAGCTTTCTAAATCTCACCAGTCCATAGTACATCTCACGGAAGTATCACAGTAATTGGAGTCCCACATTTTTCCTACTGTACTGCCCTTGGTCCAGCGTACCAGGATGTTTGTTATTTGGTCTTGGGCATTTATATCCTTCCGTATCTTGAAGGTTTTTAAATTACTTTCTCCTAATGGAAAGATGCCATGTAAAATCAGCCTCATTACAAAATTTAAACAACTCCCCCGCTCCCCCTTCAAACCTCTGTTATTTCATGATCTTTATAAGGGACTAAAAAAAAGGCAGTCAACATCGCTAGCCAACAACATTACCATTTTATCTCCAACTGCACACAGCATATTGCTGAAAGCAAAAACATTACAGATCCAGAACCTGACCGACCGAACAAGCCAAAGTCCTCCTCAGAATTGTATTCATTCTTTACACAAAGGGCAGGAAAACATGCTGGACTAAGGCAGGGTCATTGGCATCTGGGCACCACCAGTACCATTGGGAACCGAGACAAAGCAATAAGTTAGAGGCAGAGTTGCAGGTGCCACACAGGGCAGAGGGACCAATGGTAAAGGAGTCACTTGGTTTTTAAGTTGTTAGTTGTGAGATCCTTTAACTTAACTGTATTGAGGTTTGCTGTATTTTTATGCTAGTGATCTCAAAATGGCTTCTTAAGCACAGTAATCCATTAGCGACAAAAACAGCAATTGCCGATGCTTTCTATAACGCTCCTTAATACAGAGGTGGTATTTGTAAGGGACATACACAGAGAACAACAGCCCTATTGATTTCTACATTCCTGCAATGAACTTTACTTCAACTTTGAATATTAGATAACAGATGTGGAAAACATCCCAATTGACAGGTTCTGCTAGGGTCTATTATTAATCTTTCACAATTCACAAGTGTTTCATGTCCAAGATGACAGCAGCTTGCAAACACACACATCCACAGGCTCATTTTACTTTACCTTATATCTCCTATTCTGAGAGACCACAGAATTAGAAATTTAGTATATTGTGGTTACTTCCTATGACCAGTCATTCATAACCAACCCTATGCTGCACGTAATGAACAAGAAGGAAAGAAAGCAGGCACATGAATATGAAAGAAAGAGAGAGAGAGAGAGAGAGAGAGAGAGAGAGAGAGAAAGTGTTACAGAATTGTCCTGGACAATTCATATATGAGGAATATGTTGTCACTAGAAGTCCAAGTGCACCAATGTAATATAAGATATACTAAATCAGAACAGGAGTAATCAGAACACTGGCTACTGCGGTCTAATTGGGCTGTATGCTGTGTCCAGGATTTATATTAACCCGTGCTGGAATAAGGAGATTTGAAGATTTTTTTTTAATTGTACAGCTGTTTCTCACCAAAATGTGATCAACAATGATTTTTAAGCCCATGGGCCTGCTCCCATCAACATAAATATAAACAGAACTCCCATTGACTTCAGCTGGAGGTGGACTGGGACCTAGGTTCCTATATTTGACATGACAAACGGGTACTCTTCTAGATGGCCTTACACTGGGGAGCAGCTTTGAAAAGGACAGGGGAAAAGGCTGAATTTAGCACACACCACTTGGGTCAGGAAGAGACAATCAGTTCCAAGATGTGCACCTATAAAAGGGCAAAAGATCATAAAAGGATAATTAATCAGTGAAAATGCAGCATTATCTTACAAGAAAGTTACCTTTAGTACTGCAACTATATGTCAGAAAATGCATAGATCATGACACTCTTCTGTAATCCATTTCCCCTCATTATGCTGCCATTATGAGCTTCTTCCCCAATTTCCAACCATAGAAATTGACAGGCTTTATTTTCCATTCTCATCAAGGCTGCAATGCTGCTCCAAGGCTCCCCTGCTTGCATCCTGCCACTAATTATTACTATTATGGCCTGAGCTGTCTCAAAGTTGGCAGAATTTTTGCAGAAATGCACAGTTCCAAGTTGCCAGGTGCTTGAGTATAAATATTTAATTGATACCTTTTTGTTTTTCAGCAACAGCCCCAAAAAGCACAGATGAACTGAAATGAAACTCAACTATAAATTAATTTCATATATACATATTTTATACACACACATATATACACATATGGAGATTGTAAACTGTCTATCACATAAAAATAATGCAAACTAGTTATATCTTCTTTAAAGTTTCATTGTCACTCTTATTCACTCTCATTCATTTGTACAAAGGAATAATAAGCACAAAGATTAATTAGGCAGCTTTCCAAAATTGTATGGCTCATCAAAAATTACAGCCTAGATAGCCTAAGAAATAGGGGGGAAGGGGACCTTTTTCACTATGTTTGGTGTATGTCTAAATAGAGACATCGGGATTCTTTCATTATCAACCTTTTCCATTTCCTTAGTACCAGTACTATTGGAATTATTGTTTATGTAGGAAATTATCACAACAATAATTTCACCATAAAATTCCTTTATTAAATTCAAAGGCGGAATGGTATTTATACAATTGCTCTAAACATGCCTAAAAAGCCTAAATAAGCAATTTGCTACAACCGAACAGTAACAAAACATTTATAAGCATTTGATTAAGATACTGTACTTCCAAATGGGCTAAACCCAGTGGTGCTTAGACTCCTATTGGTCAGCTCCAACGTGGTCAGGCTGGTATTATAGCAGTGAACCTTTTAAAAGTTTACTTTTTTTTTTTATATATATACCCTTTAACAAACAAGCAATGTCATTACGAATTACCGATTTCAGCTAAAAACCAATTTGAAATAGTTCATCCTTATTTCAAGTCTTAATCCAGACAAGAGTTACAACTTCCTTTCCTCCATCTCTTCCCCTCCTTCTTGCTGACCAACCATTTTTCCTTTGCGCCTAGGTTCGCATAGGCCCTAATTTTTGAGATAACACTGATATGTGGGTGGGAAGGTTCATGTTGGCTCTTTTAAAGACAGATTCTCTGTTTTATTTAAAACCATCTGCAGTCATCTGCATTGGTCAGAGGTCTTCTTATAAACTTCCCCTCATTACATTAGTTATTCTTTGACCATGACATCCTCCTTACTTCATTCCTTCTGACCTTATAACTCAATATTTTCAAGGCATTTTTTTACTTGCTAGTTAGGGCCTTCAAAACACATTTCTTTAACCAAATTTAAGCTAACTTTAATTCTCTAATATTATATTTATTCTACAAGTACTAAATTAATTGACACAAATAAAGAGAAACGCACACTCCTTCCATGCAAACCAAACTATTTTTTTTTCAAAGCCCACTCTATAGGAACAATAAACAAAAGTGAGGCATCTCTAATAGAGAATACAAACATCAAACAATGCATGTCTGCATGACAATATATTTGTATCATTTGTTTTAGCACCATAGTATAATTCACTGAATGCCTTACAGTAGGTTTTGTTTAAAAAGACTATTATCCAACTACAGTTTTTAAATTTTATTTTCAGCCTATCAATAGCTATAAAAAATAAAATCTGCCCCAGACTCAACTCAAATTAAAACCAAGCCTTGCAGAGCTAGTCCACCACACAAAGAAGTGCAGTTATATTTGTAGGGCTGGAATGGATTTCATGAGGTCAGCTAATGCAAGCCCACCTGCTGAGGCAGGACAAAGTAAACCTAGACCAAACCTGACAGGTGTTTGTCTAATCTGGTCTCAATGACAGAGATCTTTGTGATGATTTATGTGCTTGAACTTTTATCTACTTTTTGTCTGTATGTGCCCTGATCCTGCAATTGGGTCCACCAATTGCAAACCTCAGCCCAATGTCTGCGTTAGCAGATGTGATGGCAGGATCAGGATCTTGGATTTTAAGATCCTTCGGGCAGGGACCTCATTTCCTTTATTTTCTGCAACAGGCCAAGAATACTGTAAGAACATAAATAAAAAGCAATAATCTTTTGAAATTCTTTGGATTTATTTTTCAAATTCTGAAACAATGTAAAAAGTGACTGCAGATAACACCTGAAGTGCCAACTCTAGACAGTGACACTAATAACTTCTCTTTAATAATACAGGCATTAGTTGATTTCACCCATGTGGAAAATAGCCTAAAAGTTCAGTGAACATTAAAAAAAGTTGCCACTGCTTATTCATGTATTACTGTTTTGTTTTTTAAAAACATGTTTTTCTACTTAATTTAGTGGTAAAAGGTTTCACCCTGACAGTCTTGCAGACTGAACAGGTACAGTACAAGTAATGATGCGCATGCATCTCATGTGCTACCCCCAAGAGCCCTATGCTGATGGTAAGAGAGAGAGCAGTCAGTTTTCTATGTCCACTCAATGCTTGGTAGCATTCTATGGGTGTATAACTCCCACTGGAGTTATAACAACCTAGGCAAGAGTGTCTTGCCCTCAGGATGCTGACTGGCAAATCAGAGTTTATTCTGATGAGTTAATGCTATCTTGTCTTTCACTAATTAAATGATTTATCAGTCTGTCCAGCACAGGAGTTCTGTGGATATAGTTCTGGAGTGAGCAAGTATGTTCCAGCATACCTGTTTCTGTAGCAGAAGCAGCTTACTAAAAAGCCGCTGTTACTTTTCTAACTTGCTTCTTAACTCTTAAAGGGATGCCATCAACAACTGAAAAACCATAAAAATATTGGCAGGGAAACACAGGGGAATGTGCAGCACAGTAGAACACTGTTTATCCAAGCCTCCTTAATCCGGCTCTCCGTATTTACTGAACCGGGTGGCAGAGCTCAGACTGTCAGCCTCACCATTCAGGGCTCAGAATCCGAGCCTGAGCCACACCCATTTTCCTGATTATCTGAATGTTTGATTATCTGATCTGCCCCAGTCTCAATTAGATCAGATAAACTGGGTTCCATTGTAATTGAAACTAACTTTTTGAAACTGACTTGATTTCGTGGGGATAGCATGCCTTTAAAATATTATTGCTCGGAGCATAACTCCTTTTTAAAGTATTGTCAATAAAGCAGCCGATGTTAATGTTTTGTAATAAGCACACCTACATGCAAGGATGGAGACCTTCAAATCATTTACTGTAAACCAAATAGGACAATGCCTACTTTAAATGATGCTATTCTAAAATCTAATCATCATATTGCATCTTAAGGTGAATGGGAGTTTGATTTGCACATTCCATAGCTCTTTCTTTCGTGTATGAAATCATGATGCGGGCACGGATTTATTTTTTAGTAATTCAATCTCTGTCCTTCAACACATCATGTACTTATTAGTGAAATGATGTGTTGACTTAACTATTGAAGACGAATAGCTACTGAGAGTAATTTTATAGAACACCTTTGGGATCATGTAAATAATGGAATATCGGCCAGCGAGAAGAACTTTTTATAGATAAATAGTGCCAAATCTTTGTTCCTGTTAGGCTTATTTTGCATTGTAGTGGTGGTGGCTCCAAAAGCATGCGTGGGCAGAAAGCGTCTCTGGCGGGCCAATTCCCAGCAGCTGGAATAGTCCATATGGGCCACTGGCAGCCAGCATAAAACAGAAGGCTAAAGATGTCTCTAATATTTCTCTAAATGTAGCAGATATTGGAGACAGCACCCACTGACACCTGCCTCAACTGCAAAAACCTTTGCTCCCCCACCCGCACTCTTGACTTGTGCAGAGACCTGTTCAAACTGTCCAAAATGTCACCGAATCGTCACCCCCAGACACAGTTATCAGGAACAAAAGATCATGTAAAACTTGCTAAGACTGTTGATGTACATTTTAAACAACTAAAACTGTCGCCATTAGATGAAGAAATGGGTTGTAAAGAAAATGGACAGAAGCGCTAACTCCTAAGACATTTAACATTAGACTGAACAAAACAATAACATACTATAGGCAACAATGCAGCACTGCCACAGTGATCATCATGGGACTATTTAATAGCTATTTTCCTTCTCTAATTTCTGAGATTCTAGTGATAATATAATCCACACAAATAAAGAAACTTTACAATGCATAATTATTGAAACTGTGTTAATTCTAGTAAATAGAATTTGCTTTTATACTACTGGTTTGAAATCGTTTGGCTCATCTGCAAAACAAATAGACTACGGACTCCCCCTGCTGAATTTAAGATTGAAAATTGCCATACTAATAATATTGCATCTTCTTTAAATGTTAATCTAGTATTAACAGAATTTGAAGTAATGTAATGGGAGTGCTAGTAATGGGAGACAGGCTAAACGACATACATTAGGCTGTTTGTACACCAATGCGAGAAGCCTAGGTAATAAAATGGAGGAATTGGAGCTCTTGGTCCGAGAATTGAAACCGGATATCGTAGGAATAACTGAAACGTGGTGGAATGGCGGTCACGACTGGAACGCAGGTATGGAGGGGTATGCGCTGTTTAGGAAAGACCGGGATAAAGGTAAAGGTGGGGGGGTGGCATTGTATGTCAATAGTGAAATAAGCTGTAAAGAAATAATAGTGGATGGAATAGATAACACAGAGTCCGTCTGGGCGATACTCAAGCTGGGTAAAAGTACTACTAGAGCCTCTCCGGGGATAGTGCTTGGGGTGTGCTATAGACCGCCGGGATCGACCCAGGATATGGATAAGGAATTGTTTAATGTATTAAGGGAGGTAAATACTAATAGAAACTGTGTAATTATGGGGGACTTTAACTTCCCGGATATAGATTGGGGAACAAACGCTAGTAGCAATAATAGGGCTCAGATGTTCCTAGATGTGCTTGCGGATCAATTCCTTTATCAAGTGGTAGCTGAGCCGACGAGGGGGGAGGCCATTTTAGATTTGATTCTGGTAAGTAGTGAGGACCTTGTTGAGGAAGTGGTAGTGGGGGACAACTTGGGCTCCAGTGATCATGAGCTAATTCGTTTTAAACTAAATGGAAAGAGTACCAGAATTAAGTCAAAGACTAGGGTTTATAATTTTGAAAAGGCCAATTTTAACAAATTAAGGGGACTGGTAAGGGAAGTGGATTGGGCAAACGTATTAAGGGACCTAAAGGCAGAAGAAGCCTGGGATTACTTTAAGTTAAAGATGCAAGAGCTGTCAGAGGCCTGTATCCCCAAAAAGGGAAAAAGATTACTAAGCAAGAGACTTAGACCGAGCTGGATGAGCTACCGGCTGAAAGGGGCGATTAGGAAAAAACAGAAAGCGTACAAAGAGTGGAAGAGGGGAGGGATCAGTAAGGAAACTTACCTTAGTGAAGTCAGAGAATGTAGAGATAGAGTGAGAAAGGCCAAAGGCCGGGAAGAATTGGACTTAGCGAGGGGAATTAAAAGTAATAGTAAGAGGTTTTACAGCCATATAAATAGGAAGAAAGCAAAGAAAGAAGTGGGACCGCTGAAGACTATAGCCGGAGAGGAGATTAAAGATAATCTAGGCATGGCGCAATATCTCAATGAATATTTTGCATCGGTGTTTAATGAGGCCAATGAAGGTATTAGGGATACTAGCACCGTTACAGAGGGGCATACGGGATGGGGGATTCCGCATCCGAGGTAGAAACAAAACTAGAACGCCTTAATGGGACTAAGTCGGGTAGACCGGACGATCTTCATCCGAGAATATTGAAGGAATTGGCGCGGGAAATAGCAGGCCCATTAGCGACTATATTTAATGAATCTGTAAACTCGGGGATAGTCCCGTTAGACTGGAGAATAGCCAATGTGGTTCCTATTTTCAAGAAAGGGAAAAAAAGTGACCCGGGTAACTATAGGCCTGTTAGTTTAACATCAGTAGCGTGCAAGGTGCTGGAGAAGATTCTGAAAGAGAAACTAGTTGAGGACCTTGAAGTTAATGGCAAATGCGATAAATTACAGCATGGTTTTACGAAGGGCAGATCGTGCCAAACGAATCTGATCTCCTTCTTTGAGAAAGTAACGGACTTATTAGATAAGGGAAATGCGGTGGACCTAATATACCTGGATTTCAGTAAAGCGTTTGATACAGTACCCCATGAGGAACTATTGGTTAAAATGAAAAACATGGGGATCGATATGAAAATCCAGAGGTGGATAGGGAATTGGTTAATGGGGAGAATGCAGCGGGTCGTATTAAAGGGTGAATTGTCGGGTTGGAGGGAGGTTACTAGTGGAGTGCCTCAAGGTTCGGTTTTGGGACCCATCTTATTTAATCTATTTATAACTGACCTCGGGACCGATTGCAAGAGTGGGCTGATAAAGTTTGCGGCTGATACGAAGGTGGGAGGAGTTGCAAACTCGGAGGAGGATAGGGATACTCTGCAGGGAGACTTGAATGAGCTTGTGAATTGGAGTATCAGAAATAGGATGAAATTTAATAGTAAAAAGTGTAAGGTGATGCACTTGGGGACGAATAATAACAATTTTAGTTACAAGATGGGGACGCATTGGTTAGAAGTAACGGAAGAGGAGAAGGACCTAGGGGTCCTTGTGGACCGCAGGATGACTATGAGTCGGCAATGTGACGTGGCGGTGAAAAAAGCCAATGCGGTCTTGGGATGTATTAGGCGAGGTATATCTAGTAGAGATAGGGAGGTCCTGCTTCCGTTGTATAAGGCGCTGGTGAGACCTCATTTGGAGTACTGTGTGCAGTTCTGGTCTCCAATGTTTAAAAAAGATGAACTCAAACTGGAACGGGTGCAGAGAAGGGAGACTAAGATGATCAGAGGAATGGAAAACCTGTCGTATGAAAAGAGATTAGAGGAGCTTGGGTTGTTTAGTCTGACAAAGCGAAGGCTGAGGGGGGATATGATTGCTATCTTTAAATATATCAGAGGGGTTAATACAAGGGAGGGAGAGGAATTATTCCAGTTTAGTACTAATGTGGACACGAGAACGAATGGATACAAACTGGCCGGGGGGAAGTTTAGGCTTGAAATTAGACGAAGGTTTCTGACCATCAGAGGGGTGAAATATTGGAACGGCCTTCCGAGGGAAACGGTGGGGGCGACGGACCTGTCTGGTTTTAAGATTAAGTTGGATAAGTTTATGGAGGGAATGGTTTAATGATAAAACATAGTAGCCAAGGAAAACCAAGCAATGGTACATGAACAGCATAATGGCCAACAAGGGTCAGGCTAGAGACTCTTGCCTATATGCTCGGGGTATTACTGATCGCCATATTTGGGGTCGGGAAGGAATTTTCCTCCAGGGTAGATTGGCTGAGCCTCTGGAGGTTTTTCGCCTTCCTCCGCAGCATGGGGCAGGGATCACTAGCAGGAGGGTCTCAGCCGATTGAAGTCACTAAAACACAGGATTGGGGACTTCAACGGTAGAGTCCAGGGAAGGGTCTTGCGGCCTGCAGCATGCAGGGGGTCAGACCAGATGATCATAATGGTTCCTTCTGACCTTAATGTCTATGAGTCTATGAAGTACCATCACAGTATTTTAATATTTTTAGATGTCTTTGAAGCACTTCTTAGACAAAATAAGTACTTTGCACTTACGTTTATTTTGAAGGGTTTATTTCAATGTTTTGCAACATAAGAGCGATCAAAAAGGTAAACAGATGTTGGTCTTTTAAATTATAGGCACTTCCAGTATCAGTCTGTTAAGATCTCTAAACAAGGTAACTGATTTCATTTTAATATTCCATTTTTAGATCCTGCAGCTTCAGTGTTAATCAGTTCGGAGAGAAACATTTGTGTATTTTATTTTTGGCAAAAGTTATGGGATCTCAAATGCAAGAAGCACTGGTCCAAATTTCCATAAGACTGTTTACTGATTGAAAGTTCACACAGAGTGAAATTCATGATTGTGCACAAGGCCTAAGCACCACTTTATTTCCATGTAAATTTATCCCATGGTCTTAAGTGGGATTTAGGAGGTGCATAGCGCTGCAGCTGGCCCTCTCTATAGCAGTGAATTTCACCCATACTGCCCTTTTTTGCCACTACATATAAGTGGTGATTAATTGATGTGTAATCTCTACAGCAGCCAATGAGTCTGTTGTAAAATGGAAAGGGTAGAGTTAAATTTCAGCCCAAATCAACAGTGACCAAATGTCACATCATAAGCCCTCAGCCACTGTCTGCTAAATATACACATAGAACTTTCCCAAGTTAAAATCTGAGAAATAGGACTGGTGACCTCAAATTACCTTCAGGTCTTCAAACTGTAGGCACCATAAACAACATAACCACCTCCTTGAATAAATTAATATTTTTTTAATCTTACTCTAATACACAAGCTGGCACTTGAATGGCTGAAATCCAATAAAAATAACTAACGACTTCATGGTGAGTTATGATGAAAAGGTCAGATTTCAAATCCCTCCCACCCATCCCCAAATTTTGCAGACCATAATGAATAAGTGTCTCAAACTTCAAGATGGCAGTTCAGTAGGACCTGTGTCAGTCAAAGCATCTGTAATATGCTATACTATAGTTTATTTTGTATTGACTATTTTATTCTTGCAGTGCCACAACTGAATATAAAGCATGCACATGTATTATTTCTTTAGACCACCCACTGTGTATATCCTGAAAACTAAAATATTTTAAAAAAAAACGAACAATGTGTCAATTCACAATGAACAACTGTGCATAGCAAAACCAGCAATACAATTGGCACTAATTTGCTGAGTTGGCAGTCTCAGCAAAGAGGTTCTGTGTGGTTGATGATAACAAGAGTAGAGTAATAACATTTAGCTTGTACATAGGGGCAGGCCCTTGTCTACAGCTGAGGAGCACACATGACAAGTTAGGCACATATACAATGATGCCATAAAATTCATCTCTGCATTCCCACCTTCCTGCAGCATGCTATGTGAAAGGCTGGCCCCAAGGAGTAGGTTAGATCAGCCCTCGAGTTAGGCTGGTTCACTCTGGCTGCTAGCAGCCCTAAAGCACAAGGTGGGTGAGGTAATATCTTTTATTGCCCACCTTGTCTCTCTAATATCCTGGGACCGACATGGCTACAACAACACTGCATTGCAGCAGCCCTAAGGCTCCAGTAGAGCAGCTGGGGATCAGTTCAAATGGGGGGCATCCAAGCCATTACTCCAGCCACACCCGTGTGCCAGCAGCAGCAGGATTGGGTGTGGTGCCATCGAGATCTCTGTTCCAGCTATATGCCAACAAAGGATTCCTTTGCTCTGAAATGCTCTTCTCAAGGCTGGATATGCCAGCTCAGTGGCCAGAATCCAGTGGCAGGGCAGTGCAAATCGGCCATACCACATAGGAGACTCTGGCCTTTAATATTTTTCCATTTTCATTGTTCTTGGAAAGTAAATGGAGAAACAGAAGCAGTGAAGTCAACTGACAGTGTAAGAGCAGCAAGGGAGTCAGCAGCAGAACTTGAATTCTAGCTAGTTAGGCTCTTATACAGCACTTATCATGGTATCTGAAAGCCTTGCAATTCTAGAATACTTGGATCTCTGTCCTATGCTCAGACCATCCCTCTCACTCTACAGCTCTCCACTTATCCCTAGAGCTGGTCCCTCTGTCAGAATTAAGGCACATTGGTGGGATGCTGTAGGCTTCTACCCTTGCCATACAGCACATGCCCTATCTACTTCTGTGAAGAGGGAACCAGAGACTGGGTGCTGTCAGACTGGCACCTTTTGCAAGAGACTCACAAAGCATACATACACACACAATATGTATTAGTGAAATGATACTCCTGAGGGAATTCTGCACCAAAAAATTAAAAATTATGCGCATAATATTTTAAAATTCTGCAAATTTTGTCAATAAATAAATGTGGCTCCAGCATGGCAGTGGGGAGGCAAAGGCCACTGACTGCACTGAGGTGGGAGATCACCCTGAAGCCCCCACCTCCCCAGGTACAGTGACTCGGCAGTGAAGCTGCACCTAACCCTGACAAAGTGGAAGGGCTGGACCTGCCCCAGAAGCACCCCGGGGCCCTGCCCCTCTGGGCCAGGCACACCAGGTGTGGGTGGGCAGGCTCAGCCCAGCAGGATCCAAACGTGCAGAGGCTTAGTGTGGGGGGATCTGTGACAGATTTTCATTACCGATCTGCCTGGAGCGTCAGGTGATCAGGCTGACACCGCAGGATCGTTTGGGGAGGCGATGACATAACACACCAAGTGTTTAAATTTTAAAGCTTTATTAATAAAATAATAAAATACAGCAGAGAGTGCTGGGAACGCTCCCAGGTCACTCAGGGGAAGAAAGAAAGCATTAGAGCCCCAAGCCCTAACCCACTTTCATACTCACACATGCACTACCCAAAGCTGGCCAGGCCTGGGTGTAACGTAAGAAGAAGAGGGAAAAGGGTGGACGGGAGTTCTTGCCCTGGGCCCAGGTCATCCGGGGAATCCGCTGCAATCTCCGAATTGCTCCAGCTCTCGGGAGGGTTTTAAGTCCTGGGTTCCTTTGGGGGTGTCATCGTCCAGGGCCCTCTGTGCCTGGTGCTCTTTGTACCAGTCCCAATCGGCTTGCTGTGGCCTTCTCAGCTGCTCAAAACACACCGGCTCCGGAGAATTTGTTTTCCCTTCTGTTGGCCTTCACCGTCTCTGCCTCATTCGCTCTGTTTTCGCTGCTGTCTTTGCAGCTCTGCGTCTCAGTGTATTTTTTTCTTTTCTCATGGCTGGCTGAAAACTGTGAGAGTTCAATGCAACTGCAGATTTTTCGTCTCACGCCATGACCTTGGACTGGGGCCAGCATCTTATCTTCAGACTGAGCTTACTAGCTGCAGAGTTGAGTTAACCCATTCTCTGCTCTTCTTCTTTCTCCCCCTCCATGGCCTCTCGGACTCTGCAAAGGAAACTTCCACTCTCCACTCACACACTTTTGACCCTCCCCAAAATCCTTTGCGATGCTTGCAACAGCATTAGCCACATACAATGCAGGTCTGCCTTCCCTGGGGGCTCCCTGAGGAAGGGGGCCATTGGGGTGTGACAGATCTAGGTGTGCAATGAGAAGTTTCTGTGTGGGGCAATCTGGGTGTAAGCGACTCAGTGGGAGATCTGGATGCACCGGGGCTCATTGGGGGGTTTCGGGTGCAGGAGCAATGGGGCTCTGCAGGGGACCCAGGTGAAGGTGGTTGGGGCTCAGAAGGGGGAAGATGGGTGTGGGGAGATGGAGCTTGGTGGTGAGGTCTGGGTGTGGAGGCTCTTTGGGGAGTGGGGGTAATGGGACTAGATGGGGTGGGGATTTAGGTGCAGCTGGTTAGGGCTTAGAAGGGTGCAGGGTCTGGGTTTGGGAAGCTTGTCGGAGGGATCCAGATGTAGGGGGGTAGAGCTTGTCAAGGTAAGGATTCAATGGGCCTGCTTAATGGGGGAGCCTCAGCTGCTGCCGAGGGAATGCCGCATGCCAGGCTCCCACTTCCCCCTGCAATTCCCTCCCAGCCCCTTTTCTTCTCCCCCTCCCCTCACTCCCCTCCCCATGCCCCTTCCCTCACTCCCACATTCCTCTCCCCCTGCCCTATTCCACCCCCCCATTCCTTCCCCACTGCCACTTCCCCCAACCCCTCCTCTCCCTCATTTCTGCCACACACCCCTTATCCAGCCCCACTGCGAGCACTCACTGTTGCACAGAAAACAGGAAGGCTCCCAGCACTCAGAAAGGGAGCGCAACTGGCACTAGGACCCAGGAGGCAGCATTCAGCGGCTGAGTCAGCGGAGCCCAGACACAGCCTCCTTCAGCTGGGCAGCTCTGCGCTTGCAGAAATGGGGGGGAAGGCAGCAGCACATAACCCCGTGTGCCCCCATACCTCCCCTCTGTTTGGGGGAGGGAAAACCCCCAGAAAAAGAACTGCGTGCCTGGTTGTCCCCCCAAAGCCATCACCGCGCAGCTTCCCTTTGCTTCCCTGCCATTTTCTGCAGGGAAGCACAGGAATTCTGCGGGGGTGGGGGGCATTTCCTGCAGGCGTACAGTCCTGCAGAATCCCCCCAGGAGCTGGTAAATGGACAAGATAAAGCAGGTTTCCATGGTCACTTTGTTTACCATCTCCATGTTACTGTTTATGTGGTTTTAAAAAGAAAAGACACAAGGAGATAATTAAGGGCTAACTACAGCTATTCTACTGTACACCATGTCTGTTTCAACAGCTAACTGTCAAAGAAATTTTAAAGGATGAAATTTTAAAGAATTTTAAAGGATCAACTGTTGATGCAACCAAGCACTACACTGCATAAAACTAATCCTCCATTGTACATGCAAAGTGTTTCAAAAGACAATGATAAAGTTCTGTTACCAATATCTCATCTGTCACTTCCTTTCCATAGAGAGGCTACTACTCATCGTAAGAGCAGTAGCAGAATTTTAAATGTCTCGCCATCAAGCAGAGAATATTCTCACATTGCTGTTAAACTATAATTGACCACCAAAGTTGGCTCTTCACACTGCTGCAGCACCTTTGATCCTATTGCGCCTGGGCTGAAGTTTAAATCCTTTTCAGATAGCTAAGGAGCTCCTCTTAGTTATGTTCAGAGGCTTCAGTAAAAGGTTAAGGATTATTCTGCAACGCTGTAGTCTTCAGCAAAAGTCTTTTATAAAATAGTTGAATGTTGTTGGTTTTTTTTTTTTTACACCTTAAAATCCTGTATCCTAGAATGATTTCTCATCTTGGATAGAGGAATTAAAGAGACAGCTCCATGATACTGTCAGTTCCAGAGATGACCTCTGGTCTCAAAACCAGGAAACCCAAACGTTCCATGAAGATCCATCACTATAGGAATTTTGAGGATAATGTCTTTGTATCTTGATACAGATTTCTTATGGCTGGACATAGGAACGTAGCTTATCCTAATGAAAGACTATCTTCAACCACTCCTTCACTGCCTTCCAAAATGAAGTATTATACCATCAGGGCTAAGAAGCTTTTTGAAGTGCCCTAGACAATCACTATGATTGTCTTTAACGATCTGACTCACATTCCCGCAACACTGTGTGGTAAATCGGCCAAACTAGCCTCTTTGCAGTCCCGATTATGTTTCTATAAAGTAACTACCAATTTGTCTTCATTTCTTTACCATTTGTTTGCATTTTAAAGAATTTCTTCTGAGTTTCTCTTCATTCTTGTCACAGTGTGTTTCACTGGTTCCTCTAACAAAAGGTTTGTTTTCATGGTACAGTACTCCTAATAGCATCTTTACTGCATCTACCTTCCTTCTACAGCATTCAGAAGACTTGAACAGTATTAAAATATCTGAGAAATATTAAACAAATACTTTTCCTAAGCATTCAGTGGTATTCAATAATTTCCTTCCTTCTTAATTTCTGGGGCAATATTAGCTATAACCCAAAATCATGTTCACAATTAATGATGATTCAGAGCCAGGGGTCGGCAACCTTTCAGAAGTGGTGTGCTGGGTCTTCATTTATTCACTCTAATTTAAGGTTTCACTTGCCAGTAATACATTTTAACCTTTTTAGAAGGTCTCTTTCTATAAGTCTATAATATATAACTAAACTATTATTGTATGTAAAGTAAAGAAGGTTTTTAAAACATTTAAGAAGCTTCATTTAAAATTAAATTAAAATGCAGAGCCCCCCAGGCCGGTGGCCAGGACCTGGGCAGTGAAAGTGCCACTGAAAATCAGCTCACGTGCCGCCTTCGGCACACGTGCCATAGGTTGCCTCCCCTTGATCCAGACAGTTCTTTTTTCTTTACACCTGAGGTAAGTGGGTAGTGGGATACCAGGAGGAAGCACGAGCCAGAGAGTGCAAGAGGGGAGGACTCCTGCCTCATACTGAGAAAGCAAGACAATCAGCAAGTTATCTTAAGTGCCTATACACAAATGCAAGAAGCCTGGGAAAGAAGCAGAGAGAACTGGAAGTCCTGGCACAGTCAAGGAATTATGATGTGATTGGAATAACAGAGACTTGGTGAGATAACTCACATGACTGGAGTACTGTCATGGATGGATATAAACTGTTCAGGAAGGACAGGCAGGGCAGAAAAGGTGGAGGAGTTGCATTGTATGTAAGAGAGTAGTATGATTGCTCAGAACTCCAGTATGAAACTGCAGAAAAACCTGAGAGTCTCTGGATTAAGTTTAGAAGTGTGGACAACAAGAGTGATGTCATGGTGGGAGTCTGCTATAGACCACCAGACCAGGGGGATGAGGTGGACAAGGCCTTCTTCCGGCAACTAACAGAAGTTACTAGATCATGGGTCCTGATTCTCATGGGGGACTTCAATCACCCCGATATCTGCTGGAGAGCAATACAGCAGTGCACAGACAATCCAGGAAGTTTTTGGAAATTGAAGGGGACAATTTTCTGGTGCAAGTGCTGGAGGAACCAACTAGGGGCAGAGCTCTTCTTGACCTGCTGTTCACAAACAGGGAAGAATTAGTAAGGAAAGCAAAAGTGGATGGGAACCAGGAGGCAGTGACCATGAGATGGTCAAGTTCAGGATCCTGACAAAAGGAAGAAAGGAGAGCAGCAGATATGGACCCTGGACTTCAGAAAAGCAGACTTTGACTCCCCCAGGGAACTGATAGGCAGGATCCCCTGGTAAAATAACATGAGGGGGAAAGGAGTCCAGGACAGCTGGCTGTATTTTAAAGAATCCTTATTGAGGATGCAGGAACAAGCCATCCCGATGTGTAGAAAGAAGAGTAAATTGGCTTAACAGTGAAATCCTTGCTGATCTTAAACACAAAAGAGAAGCTTACAAAAAGAGGAAGATTGGACAAATGACCAGGGAGGAATATAAAAATATTGCTCAGGCATGCAGGAGTGAAATCAGGAAGGCCAAATCACACTTGGAGTTCCAGCTAGCAAGAGATGTTAAGAGTAACAAGAAGGGTTTCTTCAGGTATGTTAGGAACAAGAAAGTGGTCAGGGATAGTGTGGGCCCCTTACTGAATGGGAGAGGCAAACTAGTGACAGAGGATATGGCAAAAGCAAATGTACTCAATGCTTTTTTTGCCTCTATCTTCACGAACAAGGTCAGCTCCCAGACTATTGCCTTGGGCAGCACAGTATGGGGAGGAGGTGACCAGCCCTTTGTGGAGAAAAAAGTGGTTCAGGACTATTTAGGAAAACTGGACGAGCACAAGTCCATGGGGCAGGATGTACTACATCCGAGGGTGCTAAAGGAGTTGGTGGAGCAATTGGCCATTATCTTTGAAAACTCATGGCGATCGGGGGAGGTCCCGGATGACTGGAAAAAGGCTAATGTAGTGCCCATCTTTAAAAACGGGAAGGAGGAGGATCTGGGGAACTACAGGCCAGTCAGCCTCACCTCAGTCCCTGGAAAAATCATGGAGCAGGTCCTCAAGGAACCAATTTTGAAGCACTTAGAGGAGAAGAAAGTGATCAGGAACCGGCAGCATGGATTCACCAAGCACAAGTCATGCCTGACTAACCTAATTGCCTTCTATGAGGAGATAATTGGCTTTGTGGATGAGGGGAAAGCAGTGGATGTGTTATTCCTTGACTTTAGCAAAGCTTTTGATACAGTCTCCCACAGTATTCTTGCCAGCAACTTAAAGAAATATGGGCTGGATGAATGGACTATAAGGTGGATAGAAAGCTGGCTAGATCATCAGGTTCAACAGGTAGTGATCAATGGCTCCATGTCTAGTTGGCAGCCAGTATCAAGTGCCCCAAGGGTCGGTCCTGGGGCCGGTTTTGTTCAATATCTTCATTAATGATCTGGAGGATGGCATGGATTGTACCCTCGGCAAGTTTGCAGATGACACTAAACTGGAAGGAGTAGTAGATACGCTGGAGGGTAGGGATAGGATACAGAGGGAACTAAACAAATTAGAGGACTGAGCCAAAAGAAATCTGATGAGGTTCAACAAGAACAAGTGCAGAGTCCTGCACTTAGGACGGAAGAATCCCATGCACTGCTATAGACGAGGGAACAAGTGGCTAGGCAGCAGTTCTGCAGAAAAGGACCTAGGGGTTACAGTGGACGAGAAGCTGGATATGAGTCAACAATGTGCCCTGGTTGCCAAGAAGGCTAACGGCATTTTGGGCTGTATAAGTAGGGGCATTGCCAGCAGATCGAGGGACGTGATCGTTCCTCTCTATTCGGCATTGGTGAGAACTTATCTGGAGTACTGTGTCCAGTTTTGGGACACTACAAGAAAGATGTGGAAAAATTGGAAAGAGTCTAGCGGAGGGCAACAAAAATGATTAGGGGACTGGAGCACATGGCTTATGAGGAGAGGCTGAGGGAACTGGGATTGTTTAGTCTGCAGAAGAGAAGAATGAGGAGGGATTTGATAGCTGCTTTCAACTTCCTGAAAGGGGGTTCCAAAGAGGATGGATCTAGACTGTTCTCAGTGGTACCAGATGACAGAACAAGGAGTAATGCTATCAAGTTGCAGTGGGGGAGGTTTAGGTTGGATATTAGGAAAAACTTTTTCACTAGCAGGGTGGTGAAGCACTGGAATGGGTTACCTAGGGAGGTGGTGGAATCTCCTTCCTTAGAGGTTTTTATGGTCAGGCTTGACAAAGCCCTGGCTGGGATGATTTAGTTGGGGATTGGTCCTGCTTTGAACAGGGGGTTGGACTAGATGACCTCCTGAGGTCCCTTCCAACCCTGATATTCTATGATTCTATGTTGCTGAATTTCTCCACATTTGCATGTATTTTCTCCGGAAGTCTAGGGCACTTTGGAAAACTGTCACAGATGTTACAACTATTTTTGGGTAGAACATTTAGCTTTCTCCTCTTGGCTGCAGTACACATATATGTGCATGTATGAGTTTCCCAATACTGTATATCCAGAACAACACCAGAGCATGTATTCACTACTGTGTTTGCAATAGTAGCAACAGAGCCACCAAGTCCAGATCATAGAATCATCAGAAGCAGGAGCAGAAATGGAATTAGAGACAGACTCAGCTGGGTCTGTCTTCCTGCCATCGGTATCCTAAGTATATGACCTTGTCTCTCTAATGTCCTGGGACCAACACGTCTACAACAACACTGCATAACAGTATCCTAAGACATTACTGGGTACAGCATTTACAGGCAGTAGAGGAACTGTATATAGTATTGTGCACACCTGAATGTATGCCTTTAATCCTGTGAATGCAAAGTAGGTATTTTTACAGGGTCATACCTGGAATTAGTGATAAGAGAGCAAAGAGATTAAAGACCCTTAACACAATGGCATGTAGTAGGGATCTACTCAACACAATGATTAAGTAGGGATATACTTTCTGCAGCTTCAGAAAGGATATTCAGTTATTCATTCTGATATACAAATATCAGAAGTATGCCTAGAGACTGATAACCAGGGATCACAGAAATCTGTTTGCCATGGAAAAACACGGAATTTGTGTTTTTTACAGAGAATCTTTAGTTTTTACATTTTATGAAAAAATAAACACACACATTGTATTAGCTACATTTTACTGACAGTACCAATGTCATTTATTCAATCCCTGCAACCTCCCTCTCTTATGGATGTTGAATGGACTTTAAATTTACATTATTGAAATATGTTTAGCTAAGTGCTTCCAGCATACAGTGGTTACTTAATGGTATATAGGGGTTTGTGTTTTAATGCATCTGAAATTTCACTCCAGACGTGAGTAATTAAAGTTATGAAAAGATGCTGAAAACTTTAAAAATTGCCCCTAAAGACTATATCACTGAGTTTGGCAAGAACAATTTCATGTTTATGGTAGGCTTCAAACTTGCTTAAAAATAGTAAGTATCAATAAAACACTGCGTTCAACTGATACCTATATATATTGTGGCTACGGAAACTAAAGTTCTAAGTTTCATTTTCATTGTGGAAAAACACTGGAGGGTGGTGGTATTTTTTTTTAAATCAGAGAATTCTGGTTTTATTGTGACAGAAAACTAGGACCCCTGCTAACTCAGCCAAGTTCAAAAATCAGCCTTCTATTCACAAAAGTATATTATTCCATAGCATGTAGCATGAAACACTGCTTTTGCTTATTTGATAGCATCTGAACCAAATTTTCCTACTGTATTTTGAACACTGGTTGTTAGCCTGATGTTTTGCACCACTAATTGCAGAACTAAGTGTGGATAAGCTACAGCTGTTTAAACTAAGGCCTGGTCTACACTAGGCGTTTATGTCGAAGTTAGCGCCGTTACATCGAATTAACCCTGCACCCGTCCACACCGCGAAGGTATTTAGTTCGACATAGAGGTCTCTTTAATTCGACTTCTGTACTCCTCCCCGACGAGGGGAGTAGCGCTAAATTCGACATGGCCATGTCGAATTAGGCTAGGTGTGGATGGAAATCGACGCTAATAGCTCCGGGAGCTATCCCACAGTGCACCACTCTGTTGACGCTCTGGACAGCAGTACGAGCTCGGATGCTCTGAACTGCCACACAGGAAAAGCCCCGGGAAAATTTGAATTTGAATTCCTTTTCCTGTCTGGCCAGTTTGAATCTCATTTCCTGTCTGGACATCGTGGCGAGCTCAGCAGCACTGGCAACGATGCAGAGCTCTCCAGCAGTGATGGCCGTGCAATCTCAGAATAGAAAGAGGGCCCCAGCATGGACTGATCGGGAAGTCTTGGATCTCATCACCGTGTGGGGCGATGAGTCCGTGCTTTCCGAGCTGCGATCCAAAAGACGGAATGCAAAGATCTACGAGAAGATCTCTAAAGACATGGCAGAGAGAGGATACAGCCGGGATGTAACGCAGTGCCGCGTGAAAATCAAGGAGCTGAGACAAGGCTACCAGAAGACCAAAGAGGCAAACGGACGCTCCGGATCCCATCCCCAGACATCCCGTTTCTACGAGGCACTGCATTCCATCCTCGGTGCGGCCGCCACCACTACCCCACCAGTGACCGTGGACTCTGAGGATGGGATAGCGTCCACGGCTGGATCCTCGGACATGTTAGCGGACGGGGAAGATGAGGAAGGAGATGAGGAGGACGAGGCAGTCGACAGCGCTCACAACGCTGATTTCCCCGACAGCCAGGATCTCTTCATCACCCTTACAGAGATCCCCTACCAACCCTCCCCAGCCGTTACCCCGGACACAGAATCTGGGGAAGGATCAGCCAGTAAGTGTTGTAAAAATCTAAACATTTATTTGTAACAGAACAGGAATATTAACAATTTAAAAAATGGGTTTCTCATGATTAGTTTGATTAGCTTAACGATTCAGTCATGGGCAGTGCAACTATTGAAAAAAAATCTAGCAATGTCCGGTTTTGCATGATTGTCCTGCCCAAGCCGCTCTACTGGTTAGTCACTGCTACAGCAGCTACAGTAAAATGCGGTCTATATGTCCGGGGATGGAGCAGAAATCCTCCTGTGACATCTCGAGGAAGCTCTCCTGGAGGTAATTGGAAATCCGCTGCATTAGGTTCTTGGGGAGAGCGGCCTTATTGGGTCCTCCGTAGTAGGACACGTTGCCACGCCACGAGACTATCAAGTACTCTGGAATCATTGCTCTGCACAGCATGGCGGCATACGGCCCTGGTCTTTGCAGGCTTTCCCGGAGCATTCTCTCTTTCTCGCTGTCAGAGATCCTCATGAGGGTGATGTCGCTCATGATGACCTGCTTTGAATGAGGTAGGGGAATGTTAGTGTTGGGACTGCTTTGCCGTTCCTTTACAGAACTGTAACCGCTGGTTTGCAGCCACGCGGTGGAGGCGGGAGAGGGGCAGCCGAAAGGGATCGTTCCCGGGGACAGCCGCGAGGGTGTGGGACAGGAGCAGACTTCCTGCTTGCCGAATTGCTGGCAGCAGGGACCGACATTGATTTCAATGTGAAATGAGGCCATTGCTAATATTAAAGTTTTAAGCTGCCACAAGTCTACGGCTTACCATGTCTGCCTGCAACAGAAATTCCGTTCTCCTGAGAGGCTTCTCAAATGTGCTGTAGAAGACCCCAGGCACTGAATGCGAAGGCCGAGAATTCGACCTTGTGCTGAGTGCGCATGTGATAGGTGCTGTGCATGGTCTTGTTAACAGAGAAAGACTATGTTCTTTGTTCACAACTACATTTATCTTTCTGAGGAATTCACTCCCTTTTTCCCATTCCCACAGCCCCATCTGCGACTGTCTCACAACCTAGCCTGTCATCACACTCCCAGAGGCTAGCGCGGATTAGGCATAAGAAGAAGAGGACACGGGAGGACATGTTCTCGGAGCTTATAGCCTGCTCCAGAGCCCAGGCAGCACAGCAGACCCAGTGGCGGGAGAACTTGACCCGAATGCACCAAGCCAACATGGATCGGGAGGAGAGGTGGCGTCAGGAAGACCAGCAGGCGACTCAAACCCTGCTTGGACTAATGAGGGAGCAAACGGACACGCTCCGGCGCCTTGTGGATGTTCTGCAGGAACGGAGGCAGGAGGACAGAGCCCCGCTGCAGTCCATCTCTAACCGCCCTCCCCCGCCACCAAGTCCCATACTCCCCTCACCCAAAGTGCACAGAAGGAGAGGCGGCAGAGTCCCTGCTAACTCTCACTCCACCCCTGCAGAGAGCTCGAGCAGCAGAAGGCTCTCATTCCCCAAAATTTGACAAGTTCTTTCCTTCCCGCCTGACACAAGCCCCCGTCCAAGTTTCACTTTCCCAGTTCCATGTTTGGTTGATAATAAAAAATACGTTTCTGTTAACTACTGTTTCCATCATGTTCTTTTGGAGGAGGGGGGGATAGGGGGTTGGTAATTCGACAGGACAGTCACCTTTGGCAGGGTATATAGTCGGGGGCAGGCACAGCAGCAGGGCACATACATAGTGCAGTGATGCAGTGACTAGTTACCCTGGTTAGTCTGGGAGGTTGTTTTCATGGTATGTGGTGGGGGGTGGGTTGCTCTGTGACTTTGTGGCAGGGGAGGGCAGTTACAGATCTTAAGCGGCGGTCCTTAGGCAGGATCACAGAGCCACACAGCAGGGGATCTGTAACCGTCCTCCCCCTGCCACAAAGTCACATAGACCACCCCATACACACAGTCCCTATCAGGAGGGGTGACAGGCTCCGTTGAAACAACCATCCCACCGCAGCGGAGCCTGTCAATCCTTGAGTTTAGAAGCTGCATTCGCGCCACTACAGTACACCCGCTCCGCACCACAGTCTGCGTCCCAGTTTTAAAAAATTCCCGCGAATACAGTATTAAAGAAAACGGTGTGCTTTAACAAAGTAGAACTATTTTTATTTTGAAACGTGTGTTGGAAGTGGGGTGAAGGGGGTATGTAACTGGATAGGATAGTCAACATTAACTGGGCAAAGAAACGGGGGCAGGTTTAGCTTCTCAATACACAAACTTTAAAGTCACAGGTTACCCTGCTCACTCAGGAACTTTGCTTTCAAAGCCTTCCGGATGCACAGCGCTTCCCGCTGGTCTCTTCTAATCGCCCGGCTGTCTGGCTGTGAGTAATCAGCAGCCAGGCTATTTTCCTCAACCTCCCACCCCGCCATAAAGGTCTCCCCCTTGCTCTCACAGAGATTGTGGAGCACACAGCAAGCTGCAATAACAATGGGGATATTGGTTTCGCTGAGATCACAGCGAGTCAGTAAGCTTCTCCATCTCCCCTTGAGACGGCCAAAAGCACACTCCACCACCATTCTGCACTTGCTCAGCCGGTAGTTGAAGAGTTCTTTTTCAGTGTCCAGGGCGCCAGTATAGGGCTTCATGAGCCAGGGCATTAGCGGGTAGGCTGGGTCCCCGAGGATGACTATAGGCATCTCCACATCCCCAAGAGTTATTTTGTGGTCCGGGAAGTAAATACCTTGCTGCAGCCGTCTAAACAGACCAGAGTTCCTGAAAACACGAGCGTCATGAACCTTGCCCGGCCATCCCACGTAGATGTTGGTAAAACGTCCCCTGTGGTCCACCAGTGCTTGCAGCACCATGGAAAAGTAGCCCTTTCTGTTAATGTACTGGCTGGCCTGGTGTTCCGGTGCCAGGATAGGGATGTGAGTTCCATCTATGGCCCCACCGCAGTTTGGGAATCCCATCGCTGCGAAGCCATCTATGATCGCCTCTACGTTTCCCAGGGTGACTACCTTTGGCAGCAGTACATCAACGATTGCCTTGGCTACTTGCATCACAACAACCCCCACGGTAGATTTGCCCACCCCAAACTGGTTCGCGACTGACCGGTAGCTGTCTGGCGTTGCAAGCTTCCACAGGGCTATGGCCACTCGCTTCTGGACAGTCAGGGCTGCTCGCATCCGGGTGTCATTGCGCTTCAGGGCAGGGGACAGCAACTCACAAAGTTCCAGGAAAGTTCCCTTCCGCATGCGAAAGTTTCGCAGCCACTGGGATTCATCCCAGACCTGCAGCACTATGCGGTCCCACCACTCAGTGCTTGTTTCCCGTGCCCAGAATCTCCTTTCGACGGCATCAACATGACCCATTGCCACCGTGATGTTCTCGGCGCTGGGTCCCCTGCTTTCTGAGAGGTCTGTGCTACTCTCAGACTTCAGGCCATCACCGCGTTGACGTAGCCTCCTCGCCTGACTTTTCTGCATCTGCCTCAGGGAAAGGTGTATGATAAGTTGCGAGGCGTTGAGAGCGGCCACAACTGCAGTGATGGTTGCAGCAGGCTCCATGCTCGCAGTGCTGTGGCGTCCGCGCTGTCACTGACTAGAAAAGTGCGCGAACTGATTTCCCGCCGGCGCTTTCAGGGAGGGAGGGCGGGAGTGATGGACGGATGACGACAGTTACCCAAAAGCACCCTGGACACCTTTTTTTTACCCAGAAGGCATTTGCGGCTCCACCCAGAATTCCAATGGGCAGCGGGGACTCCGGGAACTGTGGGATAGCTGACCACAGTGCACCACTTCCAATGTCGACGCTTTCCCCGTTAGTGTGGACTCACAAAGTCGAATTACTGTCCTTAGTGTGGACACACACGTTCGACTTTGCAATATCGATTCCAAAAATTCGATTTAAGTAAAATCGAACTACTCTCGTAGTGTAGACAAGGCCTAAGGCATACAATTTGAATGCCAGGATAGAATATGGACTATAAATGGTACACTTACCATTCATTAGTCACACATAAGAGCTACATCAAAGTCCAGGATACAACATATATGAAAACATCACAAAAAATACTGAATGCAAACAACATTAATTACTCTGTATTGGTTACTGCTTTCCAAAACTCAGCTATCCTCAGACAAAGTTGCTACCTAACCTCAAAAGCCCCTTTTCACAATCTGTCCAATAGAAGAGGTATTCTAGCTTCCATGACACTGAACATGATCAGGGTTAAGAATATAAAATATTTAACACCTAAGTCCTTAATCCATTTTATCAACATGCCATTGGTTAGCCCTGCACAACAACAGTTAAAATACTATCCTTTCTCAATGTGCTACCCTGTGTTATTTTTTGAAACAATGGAGCTCTGTTCCTTTTATGGAATAGGGTAGAAGTTTTTAAAAATATTTTTGAAGTTCCAAAGTCCAAGGAAAAAGTGTAATTGAATAGAATAAAAAAAAAGGCTCCCTGTAGTTCACCAGCTCCTATATTCTTTAATGAGCACTATTTTCTTGAAAGACAGCTAAGAGGTACACGCATCTCCATTCTACCCCAAAACAAAGGAAAAGAAAAGAGACTAAGAACTTGAAAAGTATATTCTTGGGAAAGTTCCTAGGATCAGATAATTAGATTGAAGGGGAAATAGGAAACATGTCCTATCTTAAATCTGATTTCTACACATCCACCAAACCACCCACTGAAATTTGCGAGGTTACAAGGAAGAAAGATAAAATTTTCATTCCCAGTTGTCTGCTTTATTTTCAGACACTGGAAGTCGGATATTCTTTCTTGCAAAATCACCCATCTGTGGTAGCCGCAGTGCTCAAAATAGGTATAAAAAAAAAAGATGATGATAATGATGCTCTGAATATTTTATCTTAGCAAATCATCCAACTCAATTGTGCTCTGATCAGGACCTTAAGCGTTGCCAAACCTATTCCACCTCTTTGTCTTCCAGGGCACAAAAAGCAATTATTCAGCAACGCATCATTTTGTTGATCTCATCTGAAATTCCTAGCAAGAAACCCCTCATGTCCATCCTGGTTTTACTGAAGGACCATGCTACTTTTGTCAGTCCAGCTGAATATTTCACCAAGACCACACAGAAATCTCATATTTGCAACTAATGTGAAAAGATGTTTGAACAATTCATAGTCCATTTTAGAGTATCATTGGTTCTTCTTTCCCATCCCTTTAGAAAATGTTAAATATTAAATATGTTTAAAAAATATTTTCCACACACTTGACAGGCCTCAAAGAAACACTACAGGAGGTTATACTTTGATCATCTGATGACAAATCATCTCCTTATCTTTGTTCAAAAACTTAAGGTCAGTGTTTAAAAATAGGATGTTTCATTAAATGGTTGTAAATTTCTATATTTAACCTTTTAAAAGCAATATTTTAATCCTACTTAGAAAGGCACACCCTTTTAGCATATCTAAGATTTTATAACAATCTTTAAAGTACTCAAGATTTCTCTGTAAAAATCATGGACACATGGTAGTTCTTATTCACCATTACACTTACAGATAACTATTGTTATACTCAATGTTATAAATAATCTCACTAAAACCTAGGGAAAATTCACAAAAAATAGTAAAAATACCTACTACTTACGTATACTAACCTGTTCTAAAACGCTCTAGGCTGAATTCTGCTTTGTATCACACTGGCGTAAATTTGGAGTAACTCCACTGAACTCATTCCATCTTGCTATTTACATAAAATGTAACACCTGATGCTGCCTGAAAAGCACAGATACTTTTCAGAGGTTCAGCTGAGGTCTACTTTTTTTTAATTTTAAATTTCCAAGTCATGCAGCTTCCAGGGAAATATTGAGGCTCCTTCAAAAAGTAAACAAGGAGCTGTAAATCTGTGCTACAGCTGATAAAAGCACTATCCTTTCGCTTCCATAACCTTAGCTCTTTCTTTACCACGGCACTGAAATACTGTAATTACCTCTAGGAATGTACTAGGAAGCCTACCCTGCTTTTCTTTACCCTCCTACTTTAGACATTTAGAGATAAACAGAAAATTGCAGTTTTTGACCTCTCACTCCCGAAAATATATCTATCAGACAATTGTCAAATTCAGTGCATTTCAAGTGGAAAGTCTTGTACATGTGACTTTGTTTTCAAGGGACCCTGTTTCATAGTTTAAGACCAAAGTGTGACCTAATTTCCACAGTAGCTATTATAACTTGGAGGGGACTGTCCTCTATTACAATATGTATCTTTGCTCCAACACTCTCTGCAAAGCCAGCATTGCCATGATTTATGCATAATCTGATCATTTTTTCTCATCTCCCTTTTTATGGTATTTCTCTATTTTATTTTTCAGAATTTTCCCTAGTAAATGGTTTTCAATCTGTGGTCTGCAGACCCCTGGGGGTCCACAGACTCTGTCTAAGATTTCCAAAGGGGTCTGCACCGCCGTTTGAAATATTTTGGGGATCCGCAAATGAAAAAAAGGTTGAAAACCACTGCCCTAGTAACCATGATGAGCAGTATATATAGACTGTAAAGAAAGAATTGGATATTTCTTTTCAGTTCCCTTTCTTTCTCTTCTTTTTTAACCTAAATTTCAGTGTGTGGTGGGAAGACTACGAGTTTGAGCAGTTACCTTGTGTCCTGTTTCATCTTTTTACTCCTTCTGTCTTGCAATCACATTTGCATGTTTTAATAAAGAGTTCATAATAAATATTGATACTTAGCTCTTATATAGCACTTTTTAATTCATGGATTTCAAAGCACTTTAAAAAGGAAGGTCATTATCTCCATTTTAGGAGGGTAAGTTAAGGCACAGAACCATTAAGTGACTTGCCTAAAACCACAGAGTTGGTCAGCTGAAAAGCTGGGTCTAGACCTCATGTCTGACTCCCATCCCAGTGCAGTGCCCTGTCCCCTGAACAACAGTATCTGTTTCACAACATCTATTGCTCATGAATTTCAATCAATGATTCTAGGTGCTTGACAAGTCTGAAAATCAATTCAGAAGGATTGTTTTAGATACAGCAGTTTAGTCAGTTTGCACATTAAAAGCTACCCTCTTATGCAGGCAGTACTAGTAAATGAGTGGAAGCAAAAGTAAGTGTACGTCTACACTTACCGGAGGGTCCGGCGGCAGGCAATCGATGTTCTGGGATCAATCCCGGAAGTGCTCGCCGTCGACGCCGGTACTCCAGCTCGGCGAGAGGAGTACGCGGCATCGATGGGGGAGCCTCCCTGCCGCGTCTGGACCCGCGGTAAGTTTGGACTAAGGTACTTCGAATTCAGCTACGTTATTAACGTAGCTGAATTTGCGTACCTTAGTCCGAAGTGGGGACTTAGTGGGGACCAGGCCAAAGTCTTGCTTTTATAGCACACTATTGTGACAGAAATAGTGCTTCTTCCAAGGTTCAAAATAACAAAGCTGGGATCAATTCTGCAATTACAGAGGGGATAGCCCTTATTGATATTTACAGACTATTCCGGGCCATAATAGGTAGACAGGAGCTACTGACCTCATTCCTGTGTCTCGTTTATTTCTAGATTTGCGCACACACATAAAACCCCTCAAACCGGCAGATTGTACAGGTTGAGCAGCCAGTCTGTCATCCAGACTTCCTGTCACTGTTACTCTTTCTTTCACCAATTAGTTGCACCTTGCCCTAATTTAGACGCTGAAACTACACAGACTTATGCACACGCTTAACTTTACAAATTCATTGAGACTACTCACAGCGCCTAAATTCAAGCATGTGTATAAGTGCTTGCAGTATTAGGGCCTTAGATTGTAAGCTCTTTGGGGTAGGGATCATCTCTTGCTCTGTATCTGTACACCAGACAGCCCACTAGAGCCCTGATCTGATAGGGATTGCTAGGCACTACTGCTATACCAAAAATAAGTGGCACCAACTATAACTATCTTTGATATCTCTAATGCCCTCTTTACCATATTACGTAGGTGCCCATAGGACTTACACATACATACACGAGTAAAGGTTTGCAGGGTCAGTCCCATATAATGAACACCAGTCCCTCAAGTAACAGAATTGCCTTCCTTTTTTGGAGGGCAGGAAAAGTGGCTGGCTTCCCACTGGGGCACTCCTTTATAGAAAGTCATCCTACTTGACATTAGTTCAATCCATGGTGGAAGGAAACAGGTTGCTTAGAACATCTGTTCTCAGAATCCTCACCCATCCATGATCACGCCCCTTTTTACATGCTGCCCCCTTCCTGAGTACATATTTTGCAGAGAATAAAGACAGATATGTGAGGGTGCCAGAGAACACATATCAGGTCATATTTCCCTGGCTGCAGGTTCCCCTTAGTGTGGGACAATCCCCAGAGGGCACAGAGTCATCATTGTGGGCTCTTATGTCACTCCTTAGAATACCCAGTATGCAGGGAGAGGTGTTGACAATTGGTGGGGTATGATGAATTGGGGCTACATCTGTACAACTAAAGAATTCTTACTGATATTGTGGAGTTGTTTTATGAAAATCTGCTTTGTCATTAATGCCTTTAAGTATGTGGATCTACCATTGCTGACATGGCCTGTAGTGTGCACACTAGGCCAGCGGTTCTCAAACTGGGGGTCATGAGGTTATTACCTGGGGGTTGTGAGTACATGCCTCCTAGCTGGTTAGTAAGTCTGCTGTGAAAAGGGAGTTTTTAATTTATAAGGGGGGGATCGCACTCAGAGGTTTGCTGTGTTCAAGGGGTCGCCACTACAAAAAGGTTGAGAACCACTGCACTAGGCCAAAATACAAAGGGCCAGTGCTTAGGTCTCAGTGACCCTATTCAAGTGCAAAGACCTGAACACTTGATGAGATGCATCCTTAGAAAACCAGTTTTAGCTTCACTCCTCTGAAGGGACGGAGGGAAGGGGAGGAGAGGAGAGGGAGACAGAGAGAGAAGAGGGTGGCAGGCAGCAGCTGTGGAAAACTACCTAGACGATAGAACAAAGGAAGTCAAGTGGGTTTAAATAGTGAGCCACACAAGCATGGTGGGGGCAGGAAGGAGACAGACAGGAAGAGGAAGCATAGGGCAGGAAAGAGAAAGTTCACAGACGCTGGAAAGGGGCTCCATGAGGGAGAGAGACCAGTTAGCATGCAACAGCCTGCATGAGGAGCAGGCACCCTGCCTGCCTGCTTTCCTCAACCCAGACTGTTCCCCAAGGGCTCACAAGGATGAGAGAGATATTGTGGTTTCAGATGTTTACTGTTTGGATGTCCAGTGTACTCAGCTGTGTTTCACATGATTAATTATAAAAGAGCATAAAGGCATTAGATATTGTGTGTGTGTGTGTGTGTGTCTGTCTGTCTGTCTGTGTGTGTGTGTGTTGACTGCTTCACAACTACTGCATGCCCCTGAGAGAGCTACATTGGGGTGGAGTTCTGAGAGAAGGGTGTGTTTCAGTAACTAGGGTATCTTAGGGGGTCACCGCTGGTCCTAGGACCTAAGGCAGGTGGGCTGAGGAGCCCCATTTCCAAGAAGATATAATGGACAGAGTCAGTGCCCAGGAAACATATCAGAGAGCCAAGGGAGGAACCAGTGCTGCAACCTGTTGAGGCGCTAGAAACTTGAAATACCCCAGGGATGTTGAGCAACAGAGACTTGGATTCCCCTCAGAGAGTCCTACTGGGTGGCTAGGAAGGGACACTCACTAGAACCTGCAACAGGAGATTATCAGGGAGAGGGTGTAGCTGGAGCATGCTGAGCTCCAGCTGGCCCTCAGGTGGTTCTTTGGGGTCCAGTCTGCCATTGTAAAATCAGAGCAGCCCCCATGTTGCTCTAATCTATGCCAGAACAGTGACTCATAAAAATTTGGCTCCAGAATCAAGAAGCTGCAGCTGACTCCTTTACACACCCTCTTCTCAACTGTGCCCACAGAAGCTGAGCATCTAGCCATACCTGTACAATATGCTGCATACAATTATTCTCCAAAATGTTAATACAAGGGCCCCCTCTGCTGGTAACAATGTTGCATAATAAGTAAAGCAAATCAAATGCTCCATAATAAAACTTGAGACAACATGGCTACCTCCTGAACATCACACTCTCAGACTCAGCTTAAAACTCACATAAAATGAAAAAAACCAAAACTGCATGCCCCTGTGGAAAAGATACTTCACAAAAATAGTACTGATCAATGATTTATTTAAGTAATTTCTAGACTGTCAAGAGAAAAGGCCTCAGTTGTTTAAAAATGTGTTATTTTTACATGTGTTGAGAGAAACAGCACTGGAGGTAAATTAAAACACATTTATCCTTAAAAACAAAGATGAAATATAACCGTGGAACTGATAGCTGTTGAAAGTACAAAGGTTCAACCTAAACCATGTGCTGGGTAAGACCTTGCCTATGGCAGATGCACTGTCTGGGCTTATTTACCAGAAACTGAGAGTAGCAGACAACAGTATTTTCTTTCCACAGGCATTTTCTTTCCAATTATGTCTAAATCTCAACCTTGCCAGTAAACCATCATACAAATTTGACAAGCTGCTTTTTATATCTCGCTTAAAATGTACAACTCTGCTCTCACATAAAATAACTGTGAAACCAATTGGCTGGTCTGATTTGCTTTATGCCAATTGTGTCCTACTAATTGGAAGTAGTCACTCAGCCTGCCAAAAAGCCCAATGTGGGTCACAATTTGTGAAAAACATCCAAATAGACACACAAAAGGATTAATCAAACAAAAAATTTAAAATCAAGGAGAATTCATTCATTCATTCATTCAGCAAATGATTCAGCAAAGCACTTGCTTAGCTTTAACTGTACGCATATGCTCAAGTGCTTTGCAGAATCTGGGGCCCCGAGTAACCTCTTATAATCACAGCTCTGAGATTCTGGAATAGCTTTGATTCTAATAGATGAAGAACATTTGTAAACTCCAGGCCAAATCCTGCAGTCTATATTAAGCAAAACTTCCTCTGAAGTCAGTGGATCAGCATTAACCCATGACATCACTGGAATTATTACACCATGGATGAGTTCAGCACCTTCACAGTCTCGTCTGAATAAAGACAGGTCAGCATATTCCTTTCCATACTACAGGAGAACTATCCCATTCCATCTAGCTGCATCAAATTATCCAGTAAAATTATTATAAAATGACATGCACTAAATAAAAAATACATCTCCAGTTCAGCAAGCTGTATACTTGCAGCTTTCAAACAGTAGCTCAAAATACTCTGCAACATAAACAAACTGTTTTAATTCACAGTTGAGGAGGCGCATAAGCATGATGAGAGCTGTACCTTGTTAATCCCAACTTCCCTGCTCCAACTGTTTTTAAGTTAAATGTCAAATGTACATGAAATTTACATAAATACGTGCTTTTGTTTATACAGAACCTAGCTTTATTTTTGCAACATCCTTAATTACTAATTCATTATAACACAAACAGATTATATTCCACTACTCTAAAAATGTGATTCAGATTTAACTCTCTGACGACTATAAAGGGAGCTTAGTAGCAGCTGAGGGATTTATCATCATCCTTCATTATTGTATGGTCAAGCTTTTGTTAACAGCAATTTTGATTTTACTACATGTTGCTCCACTTTACAATACACTTAAAATCGCTATTAGCCAGTTCAATAATTCAGTTTTAATTTCACATAATCTACATTAGCAAAAAGTCAAGAAAAGCTAATTTAATGTACTCTATCCAGCAAACAGCTGTTCAATGAGCCTATAGATGCTCTTGCTGAAATCCATGAGTGTTTAGCTGTAGACTTCAATGGGAGCCAGACAGTTTCAGAGGTGTTGAATGCTGACCCAATTCTGCTCCCTTTGAAGTCAATGGGAGTTTTGCCATTGACTTGAACAGGAACAGAGTTAGGCCAACGCTGAGCACTTTTGAAATTCTCATTACATATTCCCATATGGATATGGTATCTATAGAGTGAGGTCCACAATGGACTTCCTAGAGTCGTCCTCTGGTCCCTGGTGTAGCTATATGTAATGAGGGAAATACAACCTAGATGGAGCTACTACAAGGTGGGTGCATAACTGATTGGAACACCATTCCCAGAGAGTAGTTATCAGTGATTCACAATCAAATTGGAAGGGCATATCGAGTGGGGTCCGGGTCCAGTTCTGTTTATCAATTATTTAGATAATGGCACAGAGAGTTCACTTATAAAGTCTGCAGACGATACAAAGCTGGGAGGGGTTACAAGTGCTTTGGAGGATAGGATTAAAATTGAAAATGATCTGGACAAACTGGAGAAATGGGTCGAAGTAAATAGGATGAAATTCAATAAGGACAAATGTGAAGTACTCCACTTAGGAAGGAACAATCAGTTGCACACATACAAAATGGGAAATGTCTGCCTAAAAAAGGAGTACTGCAGAAAGGGATCTAGGGGTCATAGTGAATCATAAGCTAACTATGAGTTGTAAAAAAAGCAAACATCATTCGGGGATATATTAGCACGAGTGTTGTAAGCAAGACACGAGAAGTAATTCTTCCACTCTACTCTGCACTGATTAGGCCTCAACTGGAGTACTGTGTCCAGTTCTGGGCACCACATTCCAAGAAAGATGTGAACAAATTGGAGAAAGTCCAGAGAAGAGCAACAAAAATTATTAAAAGTCTAGAAAACCATGACCAATGAAGGAAGATTGAAAAAATTGGGTTTGTTTAGTCTGGAGAAGAGAAGACTGAGAGAGGACATGATAACCGTTTTCAAGTTCATAAAAGGTTGTTACAAGGAGGAGGAAGAAAAATTATTCTCCTTAACCTCTGAGGATAGGACAAGAAGCAATGGGCTTAAATGGCAGCAAGGGCGGTTTAGGTTGGATATTAGGAAAAACTTCTTGTCAGGGTGGTTAAGCACTGGAATAAATTGCCTAGGAAGTGGAATCTTCATCATTGGAGATTTTTAAGAGCAGGTTTTCATAGATTCATAGATTCATAGATTCTAGGACTGGAAGGGACCTCGAGAGGTCATCGAGTCCAGTCCCCTGCCCGCATGGCAGGACCAAATACTGCCTAAACAAACATTTGTCAGGGATAGTCTAAATAATACTTAGACCTGCCATGAGTGCAGGGGACTGGACTAGATGACCTCTCGAGGTCCTTTTCAGTCCTATGATTCTAGACTGTGCTGACACACGGCTGGTTTTGACTAATCGGTATCAAGGCTTAGAACTGAGATCAGAAGCAGAGATGGTGCCAGAGCAGAGAATCAAAAAACAGTTTTTGCTGTTGCTTTGGTTTTAGACAGACACATGCTTCACCAGCTAGAGCCCCTGCACTGCATAAACATCCAGCTATATACCATGAGTTATAAGGAACCAGTCTGAATGTGACAAATGTAGGAATCACCATGGTTTAATTCCTCTCCAGGTGGGAGGTTAGGAAGTTTCCTAGCAAGCTGCACATGTAATAAAGCATATTGTGTTACTGATGCACTTGATGGTTTAGGCTTAGTGATAAATCAAACAGGACCATGAGGTTTTGCACCGCTTTAGTGGACAGGGTTGAATGCCAGCTGTTCTTCATCCAAGAGCTGATCTCTTCTAGGCACTGTGACATCCTTCTGATGGCACTGAATGCAACTGTGGAAAATGAGATATACAGATGGGCATTCATGGGCATAATGTTGGCAGTGGTGCACAGTGTCTTGCTTTTCCAAATAGCCTCATGTAGACATTAAGAGAAGGGAAGAAAGGACAGATCCCTGAATGACTGGAGCCTCTTTAGTGTTGTGCTGTCTATTCCAGCTATAATCATGTAAGAGTGTCAGTAACACCCTGTGGTCAACTGTATCAAAAGCAGCAGAAAGACTAAGTAGTATTAGCCTTGATATGTGGTCTCTGTCCATTGTCATGAAGAAGCCAGCTTTTAGTGACACTTAGGCTGCCTCCCTGCTATGCCCCAGCATGAAGCCTGATTCAGACGCATCCAGATGTTGACTGATGTCACATTCTGTTGGAGCATGGGGTCACTTCGTTCTCAAATATTTTGCCTAGGAATGAGCCTTCAGGCATGGCAATAGCAGGAGAGATTGTTTCCATCAGATGTTAGCTTTGAGGATTGGATAGACTACACTATTTTTCAGGGAAGCTGGTAGACGTGCTTCTCTGACGAAGGCGTGGAAAGCACTGTTGTTCTTCGCTGGCTTTCACCAGACATGAGGGAACGGATTCCCTGGTGGTAGTACAAATATTTCACAGAGGCTCTTGAGCTTCAGTGAGTGGCTGTACTTCCCGGAAAAGTTGCAAGTAGATAGAGACTGTTAAAAGCTTTAATAAGGAAATCTGATGTCTTTTGGAGGGCATTGTGTGCAAGTGTAAGTGACAGAAACTTTTCTTTTTCTATTTTTCACAATGCTGATCCCCTGGTCGCCTTTCTGAGCAAACAATGCTGATTAATCAGGGACTCCCGCATTTTTAAATTCAGTGAACAAGCCACTTATCAACCTAGCAGATGGTTCTTTATCAAAATTCTGTTAATCTTTTGGTAGCACTGTTATATGCAGGACCCAGTGGGAGTCCACAAAGAATGAAAATAGGAGATGAATAGACTGATGAACAGACTTTCCCTTTTAATCCTCTGGCTCTTCATAACAGTCATATTTAGAAGTCTAAATGCATCTTTCTTGTGAGGTCACTTTTGCCCTCAGATACAGGTTTCCTTGATCTCACCAAAGCCAATGGGAGTTGCATATACTTACTAAAAATTTGATCCTATGAGCCAAATTATGTCTGGTTCCACATAAATGTGGTAAAGAAGAGGATTAGGCTAGAAATCTTTCCCTCCTAGGACCTGAGAGGCATAGGGCAAGCAGCTAATGTGTTTGGCAGAGCTAGTGGCTCCAGAGGGGGCACATCTAGATGGGACTAGGGATTGTGGTCCTTCTGCTCTTTGCTTCAAAGGTAAAGCAAGAGCTGTTTCCTACCAGCACTGAAGGCATTATGCCTCTTCAGAGGCCTGGTGTCTCCTGGTACTGCTGCTCAGACAAGGCACCTCTGCTACCTCCCCTGGCACAGCTCTGCCTCAAAGGAGGCATAATTTAGCATTATATGAGGAAACAGTCTCACATATTCCCGATCTCATTTAATCAAATGCCCTGTTTTCAAACAGGGCTTACTTGCTTTATTTGCTTATTTGTCTCCCCAACACCTTGACAATCATGACATTATAAAATGGTTTAGTCAGATGGGGAATCAGCTAAAGGAAAGTGAAGGGAAGGGAAAGAGGGGGACAGGGCAGGGAAGAGAAGAGAGTACCAAGGACAGGTGTAGAGTGAAGCTGAGGTGATGACACTGTGAGAGAGAAGGTTGGAGCAAACAGTCAGCTCAGGGCAGACAAAGTCCAATCTAAACAGTAGAGAGTTCTCTAAATATCCAAAGATCCCTGCTTTGGCTACTTTTGTTCCTACTGGTTAGAGTCTCTGGCTGGCTCCTTCTCTGAAGTTTTTTTTTCAGAGGGAAGCACGATAGTCCTAGAGCTCTCAGGGTTGGGGGTCTCCCCTAAACAGTTTTTGGGGGAGGTGCCTGATGGGTGAAATGGTGGTCCCAGCTTAGTCCCATTTTGCCCTCTCCCCAACAGTGCAGCAGTCCCTGCTTTGGCAGTTCCTACAGGCTGGAATCTCTGGCAGTTAAGTTTCTCTCTAATGTAGAATACTCTCTACCACAACCTCTCCCTCCACCCATACATTTAAAAGGTGGGACTTTCATACCTAGTTTATCTTAGAACAATATCAAAAGTGCACTTCAAGCACCCCTGCACCCACAAAAGAGAATTCCTTTTTCATACAACTTTAACGAAACATATTAAAGAATATTTGTGTGGCTGAAATTTCTCTGTCATGCCTTTAAAAGGCAGGTGGCTTACTCAATCAACCCTATTGTGTGCACCAACATTTGCAGGGTTTACTTTTCCTCTTTAATTAGCATTTTAATAAGTGATTAGGCACAGCTTGTCCTTTTAGCTGGGATTGATTTTACCTCTGCTGGACCTACACTTTGTTTTTCCTACATTCCTGCTGCACTGTGGTAGGCAGTTCTCACATTTAGAAAAAGTAGCATCTTCTGAATATTTTTTAACGCTTTCTGCGACTATTTTTTATTATTTGTATTCCAGTAGTGCCTAGAAACCCCAACTGAGATTGGGGGACCCATCCTGCTAGGTACTGTACAAACACAGAGACAGTCTCTGCTCCAAAGAGCTTATGGTTAAGGTGTCAGCTCATGTGTCTTACTTGATAAGACAACATGAACACAAAGAGAGGAATTGACTTGCCCAAGATCAAACACAAATTTGGGAATAGTACCCAGATCCCAAGTTTCCCAATGACCGGTCCATGGACTGGCACCGATCCCTGAGAGCTCCCTGACACAGTTCAGGGAGGCAGCAGGCTGGTCCCTGGTATCAAAAAAGTTGAGAGACACTGCACTAGACCACACTGCCTTCCTGTCTAAGGCTCCCCGAATCAACGGCGTTTATCCTGTCATTAAGGACAGAACAACAAATTACTGCAGGGGGCCCTCTGTGTAGCATTAAAGAATGGGGTCTCAAACAAGAAAACATTCAGCTCATTCAAATTCAGTGGCAGCTTGCTGTGCGGTGATTATACAAACAAATAGCAAACCCAATGTTACATCTCAATGGGATGTAAAATACTGTTGCATATTTTTATAAGACTAACGTCTGATTACATTCCTCAGTATGAAGTAATTGAAAGTGACTCTCCTGTGTCAGAAGCATTGCTATTGACTTGTTTTTGGTACATCTACAGTTGATGTGATAATAGTTTCGCTTATGAGATTATTTGTATTCTCAGGAGATCCCATTGTTGGTAGTCTACGGAGACAATCCTCCTTACACAGGTGACTTATTTTTGTTAAAAAATAACCATCAAAAGATCAGCAGAAATGACAATGCTGGTAGGATGAGGGTATGCATAAATACATTTGTAGAATTTATAGTGTCATCGCAATGTACAATATTTTCAAAACATTAACTGTGCACTAAAAATACAGACTTGTTTAGTGATTTTAGCCATCTGGCTTCAGTGAAAAGAACAACTATTACATCCAAAAAACTACATTAAGAAGAACATTAAGGTTGCAAAGTCAAGCACTCAAGAATTAGGAAATGCCAGAATTAATTCAGAGCCCTTGTGAGAATGTCTGATGATAAAAGATTTTAATTACATGTTAACATACTATTTTTTCCACAGGACCCCTGTCTCATTCAGTGATGGATGGTGCTTACTGAGCAGCTATTCAATATTTCTTTTTGCCCTCAACTTTCAATGTGTGGGCCCATGTATTACTTACTGCAGACTATTTAAACCCTGCTCGGAACCCCAAATTATTAATTTCTTTGTGGGCTTTTCTGTGGTGTTCATCACCATAGTATCTGAATGCTTCACAAACATGAATTAATGCATTGTCACATTCATGTATTTCTCTGTTAGATAATGGTATGAACCTCACGGGGAACTGAGGCACAGATATAAAAAAATAAAAGTGTCAACTGATTTTGGGTGCCCCATTTGGGATCCTGAGGTCTGATTTTTCAGAATGCTTAGCATTATATAGCACTTTATATGTCCAAAGCACAGCTCCCATTCATTTCAGTTGCAGCTCTGAATGCTTAACATTTCTATAAATCAGACCTCCATGGTTTCAAGGTGGACACCCAGAAAATGAAGAACACACAACAACAATTAGTGGCCACCTGTTATAAGTTTGGTTTAAGGGACTTGTCCAGCATCACAAAGGAACTCTCTGGCAGAGGCAAGAACAGAATCCAGTTCTTCAGGGTGGAAGTCAACTGTCTTAACCATGAGACCCCCTTTTTTCTTCCTGCAATTCCCTGCATCATTCACTACACGCCTTCCAACTTCCGCAACAAACAAAGCTGGGTCCTATAGACAACTGCCTCCTTCTCTATCTAACCCTGATTCATTGGCTGAGCACAGTCTGTCTTACGCATTGACTAAGGCAGGTTTTCCACGGGGACAACAAAAGGCACATCCCTGCCAAAAAGACAATCCCCTGTGAAATTTCAAGTCCTTGCACCAAAGTGATCCTGAGACCCTGGATCTTATCAATTAAATAGTTATAAGAATGTCTTTAACATGGCAAAACAATGCATGTATTTTTGTCTTATCTCATTTTCAGAAATGGCGGAACCATTTTTGCTGAGATTTTCAAAAGTCACCCTGAAGTAGACACCCAATATGGAAAATTTCAGGCTGAACAATTACAGTTTGGCAAAGCTGTAAGTAACTGAAAACAAGGTCTTATAAGGAAAATTGTCATGTAGGCTTAAAAATAGGCGGCACTATCAGAACTGTCTAAAATAAGAAACCTGCTGTTCACTGGAGTTCTATTGCAGTTTAATGATATCATTAGCTTACCTGATAAGAAAATGATGCAGTCCAACATCAAAACTTCTGGAAGAAAAACAATACAACATATTTTAAGTGCTCAGATACAAAAGTAATGAGTATTATAGAAACACTCAACCTCAAAATAATCAAATAAATTTAATTAACTACAATAAAATTACTTCTACATACTATGCATTGCAATGCCTAAGATAGACCAAAGAAGTATAACATACAATTTCATGTAATTTATGCAACAACATATATGAAATGTCAGATAATCATCTAGAGGAAAGACTTGAATTCAGTTATAGTCAAGTTTGAGAATTTCCATGACCCAATGTCTGTTCAATAAGGCAGTGCCACGCAGGATGGTATAGTTCATGGAGAATATGAAAGCACAGGAAGACAGTAATTATTTATTACAAAAATTGGAAAGGGAGAAAAAAGAAGAGTCAGAACTTCAACTGGTGTAAATCAGCATAGATCCACAGGCCTTTGTAACCTTAATTTTGATCTTATTACACTGGTATAATTCCACTGACTACAGCAGAGTCTGAATTCACACCAATGTAAAGCAGGAGCAACTCTACCGCAGTTAATGGAATTATACCACTATAAGTAAGAACAGAATCCAGGCACTGTTTGAAAATGTGACCCTGTACATTTTTGAACACGTAAGAAAATGGACAGCAAAGTTCTACACATCCAAAAGCCTGAAGAGCTGGGATTTGGGGAGGCTGGCTTATGACAAAAATCTATCACTGATACATGTTGCTGTTCATATATTTTTAAAATACTACGTATGTTTGCCTGGTTCATATCTGAAACAAACCAACCTGACTTCAGAATAAAACAGCAAGGGAAACACATACAGTGTACCAGACGCTCCCCGGGTTATGCAAGACCCGACTTACGCAAATTCGCACTTATGGAAAAAGTTCCGTAAGCCAGAAATTTGGGGAAATTTTTGCGTAACGTACGGGTATACGTTTCCGACTTACACAAAATTCGAGTTAGGCAAGTCTTTCTGGAATGGAACGATTGCGTAAGTCGGGTGGCTTCTGTATGCAATTACTTGTCAATGCCTACAAATTAAATGGGAAAAAGAGGAAAATAAGAGGACTATATAACAATTCTTCAGTTTAATATTTGGCAAAAGTGAGGTAACTTCTGTAAATCACAAGGAGAGAATAAGTAATCATACTGTACTGAATTAATGATATTATAATCATTGTCGTTCAACACTACTTGAATCTAGCAATCAGACATGATACCATATGCAATAATAAGCCCAATAATAATGTGTGTTGGTGCACAACATGGATGCACTGCAAGCCACTATATATGACAATGTAATAATTGTTTCCATCCTGAGAGAACTGCACCCACAGCCTGTTGACGGCGGTAACATAATTTGCTATAAACTTCATTTAACCCTCTAATAGATACCTCAGAGGGCCAGGTGGCCGAGTGTGCATCCAGTTTCCAGTATCACACCTTCCAGCAGGAAAGGCTTTCAGTCCAGTTCCTAACCCTTGTATGGGGCTTAGCTTCACCTCAGGGTTTTTAATATCCTCACCCTCTCCTTACTAGAGGGGGAGTGCAGTGGAAATGAAACTTATGCCCCTCCTGCAACAAAGGCAGTCGGTAGTGGAGTCTGAGCCTTCCCACGCCACTGGGCTCCAATCCAGGGCCCTATGAGAGTCAGTGTTGGCACTCTGGAGTGCCTTGGCATTGCCTCCCTGGGTTACTTCTTACCCTCCATCTCCAAGTCCAATATAGGAAAAGAAAAAAGAAAAGAAAACCTTCAGCCCCAACCAGCCTCAGCAGGCAGTCTTCTCCCTCACAGGAAGGCTTCTTCAGCACGCTTGTTCAGGAGCCCTCACGGTAGGTCTGACTTCCTCCCCAGCCTTTCCCTTCTAAGCTGAGTTACTTCCTCTTAAGCTTCCTCTCCAGCTAGAGCGCACTCAGCAGGTCTGGAGGGACGGGGCTATGAGGGCCCAGTATTGTCCTTTAATCCCTTTGGGCCCAGTGTGGGGTTTGTATGCCCCATCACACAACCCTTCACTGCTGCACTTTTGTCAGAATTTTTTGAAGTTTCCATTGGGATTCTTGACACTTCCAGGTATGTCCCAGTTACATGACCCCTGCACTGCCACTGTATTTTGGATCATGTACACAGAACACAACACACCAGAAATGAGCTTTTGAAAGAAAGGTTTTAATTAAACTATAAGAAAAATTCCCACAGTAAGATAAATACTCTAATATTGTCCTATCTATAATATTCTATATACTGCTCAATGTTACTATGCTATTTGTATTCAATACCATGGTATATTCTTTTGATTTTTAGAAGAGTTCTGGGTGTGAATCCCTGCTCATTAAAAGGATAACAGACGTCCTTCAAATGGGTCACAGTCTTGCCCAGTCAGTGGAAGAAAAGACAAATAGAGATGTGGTTGTTTCCATTTCATAGTCATTTTATTTACTGAAGATGATTTGATTGCTATTTTCTTCATCTTAATTTATTTAATGTAATATATATGAGGAACAGCAGGTACAAAGCACGTTCCATACAGTTTTAATGCTGTTTTAATAAATAAGTTCTATCTACCGCTCTATTGCAATAAATGATTATAGGTATAATCCTTAACAGTCTAGGCTCTCTCTTGGTAATACAATAAACTAAAACTTAGAACTGGCCAGTAGCCTGTTTGTGCAACACTGACAAGAACTTTAAAACAGTTAGCAAAATGGAATCCTTGAAATCTCTAATTATTTGCAAATATGTATTTCTATCTTCAAGACATTTTAAAAATTTAAAAATTAATTTCTGCTTTGAAAGCTAAAGCTGCAGAACATTAAGCTGCCTACAAATGTGCATTCAGCACATAGTTAAATAAAATCTTCATATGCAGAAGAGATGGGGAAAAGTAGGAATGCACTTATATAGGAAGCTAAACTTCAAATTGGAAGCATCAGCACATTTAGTGAAAAAGCCATGCTGCCAATTCTCAGAAAAAAACAGGCAATTTTACGTATCTAAAAGCCAAACACATGCAAAACTAGGATTAAGTTTCCATTTATGGTGCAGTCAGCCGCGAGCCTCTATTGTGCCATGGATACTTTTAACTTACTTTTGATGGTTCTATTTCATTTGTAGAAATCCCTTCTAGACTTTTTTTTATTTTGAAAGTATACTCAGTTTGATTCAGTACTTGTAGAACTTGCCTTTCACTAAAATACTGTGCATCTTACCTGTTGAATTATATTTGCTTATTACAGGCCAAATCCTCATCTAGTGTAAATCAATATAGCTCTGTTGACTTCAGTGGAATTATGCTGATTTACACCAGCAGAGGATCTGACCCTATTTTTTTGTTTTCCTACTACAATGTGTTACAGTTCTAGAGTGTTCATTATTTGTATTGCTGTAGTGCATAGGAATCCCAGTCATAGACCAGAACTCCACTGTACGAGGCTGAGAACCCAATCTCACGAAGAAATACTGGGAGATGATGAGCACCTAGAGTTCCATTGACTGTCAGACAACTGGGTTATCAGTCACTGCCAGGGCCGGCTCCAGGCACCAGCTGAGCAAGCTGGTGCTTGGGGCGGCAGATTGTTCAAGGCGGCATTCTGCCCAATCCTAGGGCGGCACAGCCGCTTTTTTTGTTGTTCTTGTTGTTGTTCTTGTTCCGCTCCAGCCGTCCTATAGGGGGCGGCGGCGCAGAGAACCAGAGTGGTCCTCTTCCTTCCCTCCCCGCCGACCAGAGCGGAGCCCTCACGGCAGGAGGCGGCACAGCGGGAGGGGCTGCGTGGCAGTGCCCCTCCTGTAGCTCTGGCGGCCCCTTTCTCTCTCTCTCTCCCACCCGCTCCCTCCTCCCCCCCCCCCCCCCCCAGCCGGTCCCCCTGCACCCACGCTCCAGCCGCGCTGCAGGGTTTTTTTTTTTTTTTTTGCTTTGCCGTTCTGGCTGCTCCGTGGGTTTTTGTTTGTTTTTTTGTTTTTTTTTGCTTGGGGCGGCCAAAAAGCCAGAGCCGGCCCTGGTCACTGCAGCTCTAGGCAATGGAAACTGGGTGTGTTGAGCACCACTCTGGATCATGCCAATTGTGACAGGCCCAATTTCAAACTGTGAGAATAATAAACTAAATTTCAATAACAGATCCTTTAGCAGGGCGATTGCATTACTTGCATTAACAAACCCTGGATTCTTATGCGATATTTTTCAAAACACACTCTCTCTTGTTGAGAAACTACTTCAATGTGCTGTGAAAGAAGGATCACTAAATAATCATTTTCAATCAATTTCTCCCTATCACTGATGAGCTAGATGCTATTCCTGGAAACAAAATAAAAACGAGGTGCAAGCATAGCACATCTGGGAAGTGTTTGGCCAACCACAGTCTTCAACAAAGATGTCCATTATGATCAGAACAAATACAATCATTATGCAAATATTTTCCCTGGACTGAACATGTCACACAAAGATAAACAAAGAAGCATGGCCTGACTCTTCTCACTTACACCCCGTGTAAAAACAGGGAGTAACTCCAGTGAAAGCAATAGCATTACACTGGTGGAAGTTAGATCAGATCGACTATAGTCTCATGGATGAGAAATGGTTACTTTCATCATGGGTGAGCTGTCTCAATACCATCTGCTCATGTGCATGGTCTGGGTTCTGACACTTCTGATGGCCTTGAGCACTTCTTGATAGCTTTTGTTGTTAATGCCACTGAACATCCTCGGGTGATGGGGCAGAGGGCAGACGCCTGATCTTCTCATTCTAAAATGTGAAAAATCTATTTCTCTGCTCAAATGGCAGAACAAATGAATCATAAGGTCTCCATGGAATTGCGGTCTGAAAAGTGGTTCTTACTCAAACCTACTCTCAGTCTGTCCTGCTATAATGTGCTACATGAGGGAAATATGAAAACACAGAAGACTGCTCATTTTCTTGTACTGAGATTACAATAAATGTGGAACTGACCTAAGACTGGCAATGTATCCAGAATTCTCATTGACCTCAACAGGAATTGCAGATGCTCAGCCCATCTGAATATTAGGCCATATGTTTGGAAAATAAAGATACAGATGATGGAGGGGGGGAGGGCATACATTCCCCTTATGTTAATGGATACCATGTACACGTTGAATGCTTTTGAGAATTGTTCAAGAATCCCTGATTCCTGTGATAGCATTACCTGTGAACGATAAACTGTATATTCGGTAACTATAGATTCTGACCTAAGAGCTAGGATTGTGCATTTGACTTCTCAAACAAATTTCAACATGCTTTTTTCAAAAGCAGACATTTTTTGCTTGCCTGAGCCAGTTCGGTGTATGTCTTATGAACCATTTTCCAGCAGCTTCTGCACACGGACAATAAAAGCACAGGCAGCCCTTTGCATGCAGAGGAGCATGCCATTATTTTAATTTTTGGTGTGATTTAAAATAAAATAGGGGCAGGTGGTTGAGTTGTCATTTGTAAAAAGGGCTCAAAAATTAGCTGTTAAGTGTTGGCAGGTAGGAAACTATATAACGTGTGTTAGGGAATACACTTCCATGGAGTTGTGTGGTATTTTAGCCAGGAGTCTCCCACTAGACCTTAACAACAGTTGTACAGCCTCTGCCCCATAAGTGTTAAATGGAAAGATGTAAATTCTACAGAGAAGAACAGATTTCAAATGTAACATTATCCCATATTTTACTAGAGCAATCTTAGTCCTCATCTAATCAGGCACAACTCCATTTAATTCGATGGAGCTAGTTACCATTTACAGCAGTGGTGAATTTGGCCAGTTGATTAGTTAGCAGGTAACATATCAATATTTTTCTCCCCTTCTGTGCATTCCACTTCTAGCAGCTTCACCAGCCCTCCCATTCATGACATTTCAACAGCTGATTCTCCCACCCCATCCTGCCATTGTAAATGTGGGTAAAACAATGCAGCTCTTCTTGCACACTAGAAATCCCAACTAATTCACCTAGACTCAGAGGAATCAGGTTCCGTTTAATAGAAAGGCAACATCTGCACAACCAGCTATGGTACATTTCCATAAACAGAATGTGTTTTTGAGACTAAATCCGGCATTCTGCCAGCTCAGAGCCTCTCCACACAAAATAATTTGCATTGGCACCTGAAGTTTATTGAACTATAGCTGTTCTCAGTGAGACATTGCTTGTAATAGATTGTTTCTCTTTTCCTCTTTCTCAGGGAGTGTCTTGTGGCAGTGATGCCCAACAGGCAACACAAACAAAAAAAATTCCTTGACTGAAAGATGGATTTAGCACTTTTAAACTCATTTTTCTTGCTTCTTCTAATTTTACTAATTTCCCATGCTATGCTGCCTCTGGCAATCTTCTAATTGGTAATCCCTGAAGAATGAAAGTTTCCAAAACATGAATAATTACAAAATTCTAATAATGTGCAATGTCAGTTGGGAACATATAATTTAGGGGCTTGTCTGCAGAAATAGATGACTGTGAGAAAAGCAGATAATAAACCGGGATACGGACTTTGTTGTTGTCTGTTTAGTATCCTAATGAATGGATTCGAAAAAACACTGGTAGAGCAGGCACTCCTGGAAGGGAGGGGAGTATATCTAAAGTAAATACTATAAATATTAAAAAGTAATGAGCTCCGCCAATTTATTTTATCATTATTAAATATAATTCTCAGAAACCTAGAATTTTAAAGGTACTTTTGCTTATTACCTATATGAAATTAGAGATTTTTTTCCCCCCAGATGTGCAACAAGGATTCAGATGTGAGACCTAAAACTTCACTGCAGATCTCATCTGTCCAGTCACATATGGCATGGGTATACCCAAATAATACTTAAATCAACAATGATAAATTATTTATAATGCACCTGCCATCTCTGCTAAGGCATTTGCACAGTGTAACAATGATGATTACATCATAAAATATATAATATAAAAGCCAAATAAAATAAAGAGAGCCAAATAAGCCAGCATAATTATAAAGCTAAGATAGTATATTATTTGCTGGCAGTCTTTACAATAAAAAAATAGCTCTGGAATATGTGTTTTGAGTCACTGGTTAAAACTGGTGAGGCATCAGATGATGCAGATAAACTCATGTGAATCCAAACACACATAGTAATCTTCAACAAGCATTTATCTAAATACAAGAATTATGTATTCGAAGCCAATAGAACTCCTCACAGAGAGCTGTGCTGGCAGATCTCAGCACAGGCTTGGGACCTATTGGACCTTCTACTTTTTATACAGTCTTTACTCAGGCAAAACTCCCATCGAATGTTGCCTAAGAATGGATTTGAAGATCTAGTTCATCGATCCTTGGTTATAGAATATGTAGTATAGAAAAAAATCACAGCTGATCTGTTACGCTTATCATGCTGTTCTAATAATCTCATTTTCAGGGCCAGCAGGACAATCCCATTGTTATACCTTTGTCCAGAGCCTAGCACAAAGGGGCCTTGAGATACTATTGCAAGTAATAACAACACAAGTTCTTTTGTCCTAGTCAGAAGAGAAATTTTCCAGACTTTACCACGAATATTTAAAAATGAAAGAAAACATGATTCAACAAGGTGAGAAAATTCCTGCTTCAGGGAATTCACTGTACTTCTAAACATCACGATCTTAAAAGTCAGCGTGAGCCTAGATCTCTAGCTTCAGTGGAGTGTGTCTTTTCTCTGCAAGTGGTGATCCCAACGCTTAAGCAATCTGCAATGCAGCAAACTCTGGTACTGGCTGCCTTCTTTTCTTCTCAAAGTAGGAAATGTAACCATATGGGGAAAGAAAGATATAAAGACTGCCCAAAGCTTTTATCTCATGTCCTTATCAAGCAATTTCTTGTTATCGTCATAATAAATAGGACTTTGAATACATAAGGACAACCTTATCATATTCCCTGACACGCGCTCAAGGATTTACTGGAGTTTCAGCACTTCAGTTTCCTGGTAAACCCTTCTGTTTAGAATTCCCATTCTATTTCTTCCCTGAGTGATTTAGCAATGCATCATTCAGTTCTGCTGTGTTCAATATTAGAAAGCTTTCTCCTACAATAAAGTTGTCTTGTGGTTTCCCATGTCCACAGAGCAACCAAAATTTCTCCTTTATTAAATTATGAAATTTTCAGGTATTCTTGATTCCTGGAGTTCAGTGCTCCGAAGAATGCTGATCAGTGCTGTATGATTCTTTAGGCCCCAATGTTGCAAACTTTGATGCACATGCTTAACTTTACACATGCAAGTAGTTCCACTGAGTTCAGTGCCAGAACACTGCAATTCACCCCGACTTTTCTCCTTGCAGATAAGCATTCCCTAAAATGGAGTCACAGCCAGAAGCTGAGGCTTTTAATAGCAAGGTGGTGGGAACCTGGGTGAAATACTGTCCTCAACTGAAGTCAATGGCAAACCTCCTGACTCTAGGCATATGGTATTCTGGGAGATGTAGCTCAGTAACTAAGTAGTCATTTTGATGCAGGCATGTTAATTTGTGATTGGGTCAACTGATATGATGTATATTTTTAAAACTAAAATACCAGGACGAGTTATCTGATTAGCTGCACCATGTGTGATTAAGTGATTTTATATTGTCATTTTGATGAAGAGGAAGATTTTAATTATTTTGAGTGGAAAATCATTACTGATCTCCTCCTACAAAGGAAGAGGGATCAGCTAAACATCCCAGACAAAAATCTCTCAGCAGGATTTAGTCACTGCTGGAGGTGGCAGAAGAGTAGACAGAAAACTGGCTCAAGTAATGAGTTTTATACTACAAGTTTACCTGCTTGTTTATGATACATTTTTGCAGATAACTTCTTATACTGAGTAGTCAACGTTTCCCTTTTGAATTTTGCCAACCTTTATATAATCTCTTAAAACAAAGGTAACTTTAGTTTCAACTTCCCTGGTTCTTCAGAAAACTACCCCAACCTTTCCAAGGGAGTGGATGAAATCCTGGCCCCATTGATGTCAAGGACAAAACTCCCATTGACTTCAGTGGAGCCTGGATTTCACTCTGTTCCTTTTGTAAGGCGCTCCCAATGCTTGTCAGATTGTCTTGACTGAGCCCTCTCCTTTCCAATAGAGGGGTTTATTAAAAGCGGTTAGCCATTTTCAACATATTGTTGCCCCTTTTTGATCCAAGTGGCTAGTCAAAGTTCAGGATTCTGGGCACGTTCCAGTTGGAAATAGAAACTGATAGAGGCTGGTATTTTCTTTAATGCAACCTTGTTTATTTACATGTACAAAGGCCTGCTCTTCTGAACACAGGAGGAACCATAAACAAAAGGAGCAATGTCCTAGCTTACAGCCCTGAGCCTCTTTAGCCAACATCAGACCTCAAAGCTCTCCCTCTAGCTTCTTCCCAGGTCACACTGTGCTCACAGGCTACTACTTGGCTTTCTTGGTTTTGGCTTTTGCCTCCCTCTCTGTTCTCCACATGTGCATGCACACACATCAATACTCAACAAAATCCCTCCACTCAGTCCAACCTCTCAGCATAACGCTATGACCACTGAGAAGAGACACAGCCTAAGGGTAGTAAGTCTCAGAGCCCGGATCTACAGACTCAGAATCACTCATCGGCACTAAAAACAACTCTGTAGACATTCGGGCTCAGACTGGAACTTGGGTTCCGAAACTCCAGCCCAAGCCACAACATCCATACAGCTGTTTTTAGTGTGAGCCCATGTCTGCAGACCCAGGCTCTGAGACTTGCTGCTGCTGGTTTTAAAATGCAATGTAGATATACTTTTGGACTCCTTGGGAGAGCAGGGATTGAAGCAACAGGAAAGTCACATCCATGCAGAGCCAGTGACAAATAACTTCGCTGTGATGAATGAGCTCCAAGGAGGTGTCAAGTTGCAGGTGGTCTTTGGAATCTCCACATGTAGTTTCTACTGGGCTGGGGTTACTGGTGAATAAAGCCCATTGATTTCAAGTGACAGTAACAAAGCAGCAGCCACAAGCAAATAATTACAATAATTATGCAGTTTGGAGTTGAGCGGCATTAGGGGCTTCGTTATTACTTCTTTTTACATTCCAAAGAGATAAATAATAGATTTTTCTCTAGTGAAGAGATTTAATGAGCCTTTCAAAGCTTTAATATAATCAGCAAGTTAAGCTGTACTGTAGGTAGGAAGAACTGGCATACACACTAATTTAATTGACGTCAAAAGCAGTTAACTTTACTGTCTATGTCAATGAGAATGACTAACCAGAGCAGAACAAAAATGGCTTTCATTTACTCAAGTGACAGTGGCTCAAAATAATGCTTTACATAGGAGAGCTAGGTTATAAAATTTGATAGTAGTTAATGAAAAATGCAGCAGATAAGAAATCAGAAAAAATAACATTGTTTTCATTCTACTTAGAAACAAGTCACTGTACTTTCAAAACATTGTACTAATTCTGTGACTAAATCTCCCATGCAATTTTAGGTACACAGATTGAGTATTTTGATACTGACAAGCTAAGTTAATATTTGAAAGCTGTATTTATTTCACACTATCCACGTATACCCACATGCTGAGGAACTGTAATTTCATAAAACTAACTTTTCTTTTTACGTTCTTTTCAAGGCTTAGTCACATATGAAAAGATCCAGTAATGGTTAATGGAACTGGAAAACCCTTAATACTAGGCTAGAATAATATCATCCTTGCTCACCTTCTTCACACCAGCCAGTCCCATTCAGCTCAATGGGATTTGCTGGCATAAGTAAGATGAGCAGAATTTGGTCTCATGTCCTAGACTCACTGAAAACTTCTGAGTGCTACTTGAATCAGTCCTAGTTAAGAAACAATCTCTTAAAATGTATTTTGCATAAGCACATTCCAGTTAACAAAATAGTATTTAAATGGATGTATAACCTTGAATAAGATGAAGATCGCATCACAGTAGAACTTACATAGCATCTAATGTTTCTTCGGTCTGCAGTCCGAGCTCTGGGACCCTCATAGAATCATAGAATCATAGAATATCAGAGTTGGAAGGGACCTCAAGAGGTCATCTAGTCCAACCCCCTGCTCAAAGCAGGACCAATTCCCAGCTAAATCATCCCAGCCAGGGCTTTGTCAAGCCGGGCCTTAAAAACCTCCAAGGAAGGAGACTCCACCACCTCCCTAGGTAACGCATTCCAGTGTTTCACCACCCTCCTAGTGAAATAGTTTTTCCTGATATCCAACCTGGACCTCCCCCACTGCAACTTGAGACCATTGCTCCTTGTTCTGTCATCTGCCACCACTGAGAACAGCCGAGCTCCATCCTCTTTGGAACCCCCCTTCAGGTAGTTGAAGGCTGCTATCAAATCCCCCCTCATTCTTCTCTGCTGCAGACTAAACAATCCCAGTTCCCTCAGCCTCTCCTCATAAGTCATGTGCTCCAGACCCCTAATCATTTTTGTTGCCCTCCGCTGGACTCTTTCCAATTTTTCCACATCCTTCTTGTAGTGTGGGGCCCAAAACTGGACACAGTATTCCAGATGAGGCCTCACCAATGTCGAATAAAGCGGAACGATCACGTTCCTCGATCTGCTGGCAATGCCCCTACTTATACAGCCCAAAATGCCGTTAGCCTTCTTGGCAACAAGAGCACACTGTTGACTCATATCCAGCTTCTCATCCACTGTGACCCCTAGGTCCTTTTCTGCAGAACTGCTACCTAGCCATTCAGTCCCTAGTCTGTAGCAGTGCATGGGATTCTTCCATCCTAAGTGCAGGACTCTGCACTTGTCCTTGTTGAACCTCATCAGGTTTTTTTCGGCCCAATCCTCTAATTTGTCTAGGTCCCTCTGTATCCGATCCCTACCCTCTAGTGTATCTACCACGCCTCCTAGTTTAGTGTCATCTGCAAACTTGCTGAGAGTGCAGTCCACACCATCCTCCAGATCATTAATAAAGATATTAAACAAAACCGGCCCCAGGACCGACCCTTGGGGCACTCCGCTTGAAACCGGCTGCCAACTAGACATGGAGCCATTGATCACTACCCGTTGAGCCCGACGATCTAGCCAGCTTTCTATCCACCTTACAGTCCATTCATCCAGCCCATACTTCTTTAACTTGGTGGCAAGAATACTGTGGGGGACTGTATCAAAAGCTTTGCTAAAGTCAAGGAATAACACATCCACTGCTTTCCCCTCATCCACAGAGCCAGTTATCTCATCATAGAAGGCAATTAGGTTAGTCAGGCATGACTTCCCCTTCGTGAATCCATGCTGACTGTTCCTGATCACTTTCCTCTCCTCTAAACGTTTCATAATTGATTCCTTGAGGACCTGCTCCATGATTTTTCCAGGGACTGAGGTGAGGCTGACTGGCCTGTAGTTCCCCGGATCCTCCTTCTTCCCTTTTTTAAAGATGGGCACTACATTAGCCTTTTTCCAGTCATCTGGGACCTCCCCCGATCGCCATGAGTTTTCAAAAATAATGGCTAATGGCTCTGCAATCTCACCCGCCAACTCCTTTAGCACCCTCGGATGCAGCGCATCCGGTCCCATGGACTTGTGCACGTCCCGTTTTTCTAAATAGTCCCGAACCACTTCTTTCTCCACAGAGGGTTGGTCACCTTCTCCCCATGCTGTACTGCCCAGTGCAGCAATCTGGGAGCTGACCTTGTGCGTGAAGACAGAGGCAAAAAAATCATTGAGTACATTAGCTTTTTCCACATCCTCGGTCACTAGGTTGCCTCCCTTATTCAGTAAGGGGCCCACACTTTCCTTGAGTTTCTTCTTGTTGCTAACATACCTGAAGAAACCCTTCTTGTTACTCTTAACATCTCTTGCTAACTGCAACTCCAAGTGTGATTTGGCCTTCCTGATTTCACTCCTGCACGCCTGAGCAATATTTTTATACTCCTCCCTGGTCATTTGTCCAATCTTCCACTTCTTGTAAGCTTCTTTTTTGCATTTAAGATCAGCAAGGATTTCACTGTTTAGCCAAGCTGGTCGCCTGCCATATTTACTATTCTTTCTACACATCGGGATGGTTTGTTCCTGCAACCTCAATAAGGATTCTTTAAAATACAGCCAGCTCTCCTGGACCCCTTTGCCCTTCATGTTATTCTCCCAGGGGATCCTGCCCATCTGTTCCCTGAGGGAGTCAAAGTCTGCTTTTCTGAAGTCCAGGGTCCGTATTCTGCTGCTCTCCTTTCTTCCTTTTGTCAGGATCCTGAACTCGACCATCTCATGGTCACTGCCTCCCAGGTTCCCATCCACTTTTGCTTCCCCTACTAGTTCTTCCCTGTTTGTGAGCAGCAGGTCAAGAAAAGCTTTGCCCCTAGTTGGTTCCTCCAGCACTTGCACCAGGAAATTGTCCCCTACACTTTCCAAAAATTTCCTGGATTGCCTGTGCACCACTGTATTGCTCTCCCAGCAGATATCAGGGTGATTAAAGTCTCCCATGAGAACCAGGGCCTGCGATCTAGCAACTTCTGCTAGTTGCCAGAAGAAAGCCTCATCCACCTCATCCCCCTGGTCTGGTGGTCTATAGCAGACTCCAACCATGACATCACCCTTGTTGCTCCCACTTCTCAACTTTATCCAGAGACTCTCAGGTTTTTCTGCAGTTTCATACCGGAGCTCTGAGCAGTCATACTCCTCTCTTACATACAACGCAACTCCCCCACCTGCCTATCCTTCCTGAACAGTTTATATCCATCCATGACAGTACTCCAGTCGTGTGAGTTATCCCACCAAGTCTCTGTTATTCCAATCACATCATAGTTCCCTGACTGTGCCAGGACTTCCAGTTCTCCCTGCTTGTTTCCCAGGCTTCTTGCATTTGTGTATAGGCACTTAAGATAACTCCTCGATCGTCCCTCTTTCTCAGCAAGAGACAGGAGTCCTCCCCTCTTGCGCTCTCCTGCTTGTGCTTCCTCCCAGGATCCCATTTCCCCACTTACCTCAGGGCTTTGGTCTCCTTCCCCCGGTGAACCTAGTTTAAAGCCCTCCTCACTAGGTTAGCCAGCCTGCTGGCGAAGATGCTCTTCCCTCTCTTTGTTAGGTGGAGCCCGTCTCTGCCTAGCACTCCTTCTTCTTGGAACACCATCCCATGGTCGAAGAATCCAAAGCCTTCTCTCCGACACCACCTGCGTAGCCATTCGTTGACTTCCACGATTCGACGGTCTCTACCCGGCCTTTTCCTTGCACAGGGAGGATGGACGAGAACACCACTTGCGCCTCAAACTCCTTTATCCTTCTTCCCAGAGCCACGTAGTCTGCAGTGATCCGCTCAAGGTCATTCTTGGCAGTATCATTGGTGCCCACGTGGAGAAGCAGGAAGGGGTAGCGATCCGAGGGCTTGATGAGTCTCGGCAGTCTCTCCGTCACATCGTGTATCCTAGCTCCTGGCAAGCAGCAGACCTCTCGGTTTTCCCGGTCGGGGCGGCAGATAGATGACTCAGTCCCCCTGAGGAGGGAGTCCCCGACCACCACCACCCTCCTCCTCCTCTTGGGAGTGGTGGTCGTGGAACCCCCATCTCTAGGACAGTGCTCCTCCCACCTTGCAGGGTCCTAAAGCCCAGGCTACTGCCTGAGCCCAAATGTCTACACCACAATTAAACAGCCCCTCAACCTGAGCCCAGATCAGCTGGCACAGGCCAGCTGTGGGTTTTTAATTGCAGTGTAGACATATCCACTCTGACTGAAGTAGTTATTAAATGATGCACTGTAAATGTATTGGGACAAATGATCGTTGTCCGTCTATGGATCTGCATTCTTCACAACAGCTTTACATGTTAATTGTTTTCTTTAAGCTGACTATCTGTGCTATAATATTTTATACTATGGAAAGTTATTCCTTCTGGTATATATGTAAATTACTAGTTATAAAGGCAGGCACTCACCCCTGGTGTGCCCCGTGACAGTCAGGTTGCAGAACCCCAGTTGTGTGTCTGCCTCAGTTCCCCTTTCTGTGGTTTCACTAAGTCCAATGAGGTTTACATATATTGAACTGTACTCCTTCAGGGGTCTAGTTTATTGAATCCAAAGGCAGAACATTTTACACAAATAAACTTTCTCCCCGGAGTCCTAGCTGTGTAGGGGGCAGGGCAAAGAAGGGAAAGAGGACCAAGTTAACCTTTGTCTATCAATCCCCCTTAAGTCCATCTACCACCTTGCTACTGAGGCCGTCTTGTCCTAGAATCATCTTCTGGAGTCAGGACCTCTTGTCATCAGCTGGGGAAGGGTTCTGCATCCGCGTTCAAAGTCCCTGCAGAGTTCAAACCACAGCAACCCTTCAGCAGAACAGCACATACTTCCTTTGTGATCTGGAGCTCCTGCTGCTACCTGGTGAGGTCCTCTTGCTGGGACCAAACAAACCCATAGTTCCTTCAGCAGAACAGTTTCGCTAGGGATTGTCATTCACAGCTTTCTTCCCTTTCGGAGTCTCTTCTTTGGATACCTTTCCGGTGAGCTGCCTCAACAGCTGCCCTGAGAAGCCCTCTCCCCTTAGGAGCTCTCTCTGTCTCCTTAGCATAGTCTGTCACAGGTAGGCTCGGTGTCTGACTCTCTCAGGGGCCAGCCCCCATAACATTAGTTTTGTAATATTATTGCTCTGTAGCAATTCTGGGTTTTTTTCCCACAGAGTTATTACAGACAAGAGGCAGACTTCTTTTTATTTCCAAAAGAATTTCCTTTAAAATAAAAACGGTAGAATATGGATGCGTATTAAATATTTTGAATATCAATGAGTGATAATGAGGGATTCTGATACTTAAATATTTTTTAAAACTCAACTAATTCAAGATAACCATCCCAGCAACATTCTGTCTAATTATTATTTAGCAGTCTTCCAACTGAGTAGACACCTTATATCAAGCTTTTCATTTTTTAATGAAAGCTCACTCAATATTGAACTAGCTACAATGACATGCAGATTGTTTTCTTGAGAGATTCTAACTTGTAGGCTTCATTTCCTTTACCATTTTAAATGTTCCATGGGCCACCAACAAATTTCAACATTCCACCATCTACTTCATTCTAATATTGACTTGATTTAACTGGTAGGGTTTTTGTTCGTTTTTTACATTTTCTAGATAATTCACTGCCTTCTGAAAAGAAGGTAACAATCGTCATGTCCATAATGACTATCATCCTGCAAAGAAACACGTGCTATGCATTGAGAAATAAGGTGAAACTCTGGCCCCAGTGAATGCATGGCAGTTTTTCATTACTTTAACGGGGTCAAGATTTCATTCCATTTATTCTTCCTTCTAGAAAAAACAATGTTTTCGAGATAGGATTTAGAGTAGGAGGGAGGGAAAGAGCAATGATGGAATGGTTCTGTCCTCAGCACACTACAGATTTTAAAAATGGTAAATTTGTTTAATAACTTGGCTGAAAGCCTAAAATCTAATTCAATATAAAATAAATAGCAACCTGAACTTACTAAATTCATGGTTAGATTATAAAATTCACTTTTTCAGTGCATGTCCTTAATGCATTTCATCAGATATTAAAACACATACTCTCTTCGCTAATGGAGTGATGCACTGTAACTTGAAGGATTACATTTCTGCCTCCAAGATGATAACAGCATAATGGAAGTTTGTCTCCATCCTACGTCAGTAATCACTGTAAATGAGCTGAAAATCTCAAATGCTACGGAAAAGAAATGGATCTCAAGAGATAGGAATAATACCTGTCTCAAAAGGAATAAAAATTAATTGTTGCTCTTCCCTGAGCCAAACTTCTCCCATGAGTCAATTATGGTTCTGAAAAGGTCTTTGCAATTTCATTTAATGTTTAATTAGCAAATGGTACAATATAGACTAGGAGTAATATTTTCAAATCCACCTAAGGGCCAGATTTTTAAAAGGCATGTACGTGCTTAATGCCAATTGATTTTAATGGGAATTTGGTGCCTAAATACTTTTAAAAATCTGGCCCAAAGTGACAAAGTCACTTTTGAAAATGGGATTTTAACTGTTAAGTCACTTAGGTATTTTTGACCCTAGGTTTCCTTTGCCTTTGAAGATACTATTCTCTTCACTGCCTTCCTAACACAGCTGATGTGAATGGAATCCAGAAGTTCACTATTCAACACCAGGAAGAAACCCAACAGCTGCCTGTCTCCAAGAGCTCTAACAAGCTAGCACACATGTGGAATAAGCCTCCTCACCACCCAGATAATTTGTGGTCAGGTTACAGAAGGATTTGACATTCAGTTCTGCTGTCATCTTGAACCAAACCAGCAGGTATTGATATGTTCCTCAGGAAACTCAATGGGAAGGAAACAACTGAGTCTCCAGCACCTTCAAAGCAAATACTGACACTCCTAAAAGCCTAAACCAACCTAACAAAAAACAACAACAAAAACCCCTATAATTTGCATGCCGGCATATGATAATCTCAGAACAAATTTCAGAAACAGCAGATGTGGTACATTTCTTTCTTTATGACATCCTATTATAGTGTAACCCTTCTGCTAGGTGGTTAATGTCAGCAAAAAGGGCCAGTTTCAATATATCTAGAGTCCCTCTTGACAAATAACTAAACTGGATTGAGTCCCCATAGAAAAATTAACGTAGCTTCAACAGGCAGAACTTCCATACTTGCAAGCACCCCGAAACTGTACAAACAAGAAAATCATCATAGGAGAAAGAGAACACAGTCAAACTTGGGAAAACACAGCAACAGAATACATATGAACATAAACAGTAAAATGCCCCCCAGTCCCATTTCCAGTAACTTTGGTAGTAATCTGTCCAACTCCCTATTCATCTGCCAGAGCATGTCCCACAGGTGACAGTCCGTTGGCCAGCCCACCTCATCTGTCCACTGAAGCCCACTTACGGTTTGGATCAGCAGGCTGCCATAATCCAAGTACCTCTTTGCAAATCTGTCTCCATTCCCAAGGGACCTAGGCTGGATCACCCGGAGGGATCATCATCTAAGCCAGTTTGTTACTTAGCGTTAAGTTGATGGATAGGCAGGACCCCACGAGAGCCCACTCAGCTCTGCTGCTGTCCTCTGCATTATCTCTCGCAGTGAAGTCCCCCCAGAAGGGAAGCCAAGAGCACTTAGGACCTTTAAGCAGAGTCCAAGCTGCTTGGAAATGAGCTCTTTGCCACAAGCTACTTCCTTTTTCTGAGCCTCTCTGGGAGCCTACAACCCCTCAAAATCCAAGTTCATGAGTTATGGTGACTCCTCACTAGAGGATTGTTGGTAGGCAGCCTATGCAATTGAAGGTCTCTATGGCACCACTTTTCCCTTTCAGCAATACAGGATGTAAAGAGCTCTTTCCTCACTAGCTTCTGGACATTGGTCTTACAACAGAAACAATTTTCAAAACTGCAGGCATCTTAAAAAAAAAACCAAAAAAAAAAAACCACCTGCATTCTTTAAACATATCCTGATGAACTACAAGTACATGCAAAAACAAGGTCTCCTTGGAAAACTGTTTTTTCATATATAATTTCTACAACTGATCTCAGGTCCAATTTTTTCTCTCTCTCTCTCTCTCTCTCTCTCATATACTCACACCCCTTATTGACTTCAGTACATGTGTGCACAAGTGAGGGCTTAATGTGGCTCTTAGACTTTAAAGTATTTGGGTTTGTTCCCTCTCAAATTGGTAATATCTATTTCTTGTATTTATGGATTTCAAACACAACCTCCCTTTAATTGATGGATTAATTACTAACACTAGAACATTTCAGCATTGTAAGAGAAATTCTTTCTAATTCAAGGTTGTTTTGTAAGTAGCCCTTTGCTATGTTTAAGGGATCATCTAATAGATTGGAATTTTTGGTGCACAGGTAGTTCTGAGGTGAACACTTTGTTAAATGAGAGGAGTGAGGATTCACTTATTTCAGCAGGACAGAAATTCAAAACCATTCTATATAATTATAAAACAGTTTTACAAATGCAGCATCTGTGATAAACTGGAAAACTTTCACCATTAGCCTTTGGCCATCAAAGACTAGAAACAGCCTGAAAATAACATTCATAATCTGTGGAGAAGCACAAACTTGTCTTGCCTTTTCTCATCTTTCACTATTAGCTGCTGGTTAAGTCCCATTGAAGGGAAGGGATTTCAGAACAGAGGACCAGAATTAAAGGAAATTACCCAGAAATATCTGATCTTCTTGGAGAAAGCTGCTAGACCATTTATAGGGGTTCAAACATTGATTTTCTATTCAAAACAAGTAAATTTTGTACAGTATGTCTCTTCTGAGTCTCACAGGAAATCCTCTCCCAAGTCAAAAGACAGCAGCACAGCTGCTAATATAGTCTTTGGGATGCAGCTGCAAATGCTGCCCCAGTGCTCCCTTACAAAGTGGGTGGGGTTGTTGGGCAGATCCTAAATATGCTGGTCATATTCTCACCCCTCCCCCCATCTCTTTCCCATATTGCCACAGGAGGTGTGGCATTCTTCTATGGAGCCTCTCCATGACATGCAAGGATAGGCAGAATTTGCCCCTAAACTGACCCTTGATCATCTCTTTCAAATGGAAATTCTTATGATGAATCAGTTACAGAAGAGTTTTTCTTCTTTTCCCGAGGTACATCCCAATTAAAAGTTATATGGCTACAATTTTCCACTTGGAATTTGAGAGGCAAATTCTGTGATAGGAAATTTAACCCTGATTCTCCAATCTCTCAGGCCTCATAGCAACAGTCAATTGATTTAATGAGCCTGCATCATGGCCACAGAATGCTGTGACCCCAAAAGAGAAATCCAAAGCATAACACAGGATTTTGTTACAATATAAACCCTCCGATACTGCAACTGCAGTCTATGCAGTGACATCAAATGTCTAAAGCAGAGCAGGCAGCTGATAAAAGACTGGGTTTCCAATTGTTGTTACACACAATCAAGCTGGTCTATCAGGCTCACACTCAGAGCCTTAATATTTGAGTGTCTTGTCCCTTGAGTCAGCAGTATGAAAAGGAGAAACATTTTCTCATATGGTCTTTTCTAGCAGACATACAAGACAACTGGAGAGGTAACTGCAATGGTAGGAAGCCTTTAAGGAAAGCAGTGAGGGAAGGTAAAAGGTAGTACCTGGAGGAGAAAGGGGCAGTGTGGTGGGGCGATTGCCCCACTCCCTGAGAAAAAGGCTGGAACAGGCCTTTGAGGCTGCGCAGACCGTCAGCAATCAACAAAGGCCGGTGGGGAGCCAATCAGGGCAGAGAAGAGGCAGACAATCAGGGCCGGGCGAGGCCCTATATAAAGGCTGCCTAGCAGAGGAAAAGTCAGTTGCTCCTTGACTAACAAGGGAAAAGGACTGGCTCCTGAGTTAAGGAGCCAGCACCTTGGACAGAGCTGTGCTGGGCAGACTCGGGGGGGGGGGGGGAGTAGAGAGAGCTCCAGCCCTGTTACCTGCCGGCCTGCGGACCCTGCTACAAAGGGCCGAGAAGGTGCACAGGGACAAAGGGGAAGTGGCCCAGGGAAGAAAGGCAGAAAAGAGGGGAACGAAGGAGGGTAGAAAGAGATTGCCATTAGAGGGTCCCTGGGTCGGGACCCAGAGTAGCGGGCGGGCCTGAGTTCCCCCCTTCCCCTGCACCTGGCCACAGAGGACTGTGGCCAATACAGATTGCAACTTGCCCCTAAGATAAAGGACTAGACTTTGGGGTTGTGGTTGGCCACTCCTGCAGGTGCAAGAGGAAAGACTGCTGTTAAACCCTCCCCTCCCCTCCGCGCCCTCCTCCCGGAAGGGGGTGAGACTGGAGTAGTGGGCACTGCCGGAGGGCAGTGTCCTGATGAGGATGCCGCTGAGTGGGGAGCAACGCAGGTCCCAAGGCAGCAGAGCAGACGGTAGGCAAGACACCACGTGCAGAGGGTGCTCCATGACTGGACAGAGCTAATTCCCGGAGCAACCAGCAGGAGGCACCAGCGGTGGTGAGTCTTGACCCCGTCACATGTGGTGGAGAATGCGGACACTGCAGTCCGCCCCTGATACAAGGAGTAGGACAAGGACTGTGGACTATTGCCCAGAGCAGAGGAAGACTATGAGGGTGGAGAAGAAAGACTTTTATTGGAGCGTCTGGGAGGCCCGGCTTGCAGAGCAGCAGAGAGAGTTGTGAGACCAGGCACCCAGGGCGGGAGGCCAGGACCTGAACTTCTAGACTGTTTCACCTGCGGGCAACTGGGACACTTCAGAAGGGAGTGCCCCTACTGGGAGGGAGTAAAGAGACCCCACTCAGTAAAAATGCCTCCTGTGAGAGTAACAGGGAGGCCCCAAACTTTTTAGGCCTGTGGGGAGCCTGGGCACATGAAAAGGGAGTGCCCCTATAGGACTCACAGGGTCCAGGCTAGTCCTGAGGGAAGGGCTAGGCCTAAAACGAATTGTGGGAAGGCCGTGGCCCGGGGAAGACACAAGACATGCTTCCAGTGCCACAAAGAGGGCCATCTAAAAAGGCACTGCCCCTTTACAGGAAGGGGGAGCACCGATCCAGGGGCCCAGTCAGAGCCTGACTAGGCGGGAGGGACAGGGAAGGCTGGAGCCCCAAACAAAGAATGGTCGGGGGCGGAGAGGCCCCAGACAAACCTGGGAACCCACACAAGAGCCGGGAGGGCTACAGTGGGAACCTAGACAGGGAGGGGAACCCATACGGGAGCCAAGCAGGATACGGTGGGAACCCAGACAGGGAGGGCAACCCATATGGGAGCCGAGCAGGCTACGGTGGGAACCCAGACCCAAGAAGAGGGAAGAAGGTTGCTCCAGATGATGGAGAGCCTGAGTGAAGAGAGGGATTTCCTGTGGGCCCAGCTGTGAGGGGTGCTGTGGAGACAGGGACCTCTTCCCCCCCCCCCCCCCGCACCAGGAACATTCTTAAGGGGGAGGGTGTGTGGTGGGGCGGTTGCCCCACCCTCTGAGAAAAGGACTGAAACAGGCCTTTGAGGCTGTGCAGACGGTCAGCAATCAACGAAGGCCTGTGGGGAGCCAATCAGGGCAGAAAGAGGCAGCCTATGTAAAGGCTGCCTAGCAGAGAAGTCAGGCTCTCCCTAACAAGGGAGGAGGACTGGCTCCTGAGGTAAGGAGCCAGCATCTTGGACAGAGCAGAGCTGGGCAGGCTGGGGGAAGCGGGGAGCAGGAGAGAGCTCCAGCCCCGTTACCTGCCGGGCTGTGGACCCCGCTACAAAGAGCCGAGAAGGTGCATAGGGACAAAGGGGAAGTGGCCCAGGGAAGAAAGGCGGACAAGAGGGGAACGGAGGGTAGAAAGAGGTTGCCTTAGAGCGTCTCTGGGTCGGGACCCAGAGCAGCGGGTGGGCCTGGGTCCCCCCCCTTTTCCCCTTATACTGAACCTGGCTACATTGGACTGTGGCCAATACAGACTGCAACTTGCCCCTGAGCTAAGGGGCTAGACTTTGGGGTTGTGGTTGGCCACTCCAGCAGGTACAAGAGCAAAGACTGCTGTTAAACACACACACACACACACCCCAGAAGGGGGTGAGACTGGAGTAGTGGGCACTGCCGGAGGGCATTGTCCTGAAGAGGATGCCACCAAGTGGGGAGCAACGCAGATCCCAAGGCAGCAGAGCAGAAAGTCGGCAAGACACCACGTGCAGAGGGTGCTCCATGACTGGACAGAGCTAATTCCCAGAGCAACCAGTGGGAGGCGCCAGCAGTGGTGAGTCTTGACCCCGTCACAGGCAGGTACAGAGACACTTTATAGGCCTGTTTTATACTGCACATTTACAGCCAGGAATATTATTAACCTACAGTAAATTTCTAGCCTATAATTTACAATTCCCTAAGATCTAGCGTAAATAATATACTCTCATCATATAAAGTAATCCATTAACAATAAGGAGGCAGATGACCTAGATTGATCTAAACATAATCTCCTTCAAATCATAAACCAGCTGCAACTATCTGATGTCACCAAAATATCTGTGGGATATTTTTAACATAATATTACACACACAAACACACACACACACACACACACACACAAAAACTCTTGGCAACATTTTCCTGAGCTAGAGTAACTACTTTTTCCATCACACAGCAAGTCAATGCACACTGTTCCAGCAACATTTTAGCTGCTCTGTTGGTAACACAACAGAATCACAGAGCTTGGCTCCTGCCCTGCAGGCCAGCACATTCTGCCTCTAGGCAGAAGCATTTCCCATCTGGTCCATTCCATACTCCAAGATTTTTTATCTTGAGGATAAGACTGAAGTTCCCAGCAGAGAACCATGTTTGCTCTCTGTGAGCAGGGTCTATCATTTGCAGTGGCACAAATCTTTCTCCTTCTTTCTGGAGACACATCACTTCAAACACCTACATGGACAAGAATTAGGGTGCTAAGCATGGAATGCAACCTGGAATCTATCACATGGCAGCTCAAAATGCCAGACCTTTCTCTATCCCCTTGCTCAACACATTAATGCTCCTGGCTGAGATTTGTTTCTACCGCTCTCCAATTACATTTCCTCCATTCTGGATGTACAAATCAGAAAGATATTCCTAGAAAAACCTGTCTCCGACAAACTCCTTCCTACCTTTTCCTGGAGAGTCCTCATCTTCAAGGCTTCACTGAGCCTAGGCTAAAACAATGTCTTAAAACCATTTTTTAAGAAATGTCTGTTCCCACCCCCACACTTGCCTCCAAACTGTAATACAGTATTTTGCAGATGCCAGGATTGAAACATGTTTAAGTCTGGCTGTGAGGCCAGTAAAGACTGGACCCTAGATAATACAGAGTGGTTAAAGTAGATGGAAACAGTAGGGGGAAACTCAGGCTGCACTGTCCAAGGAGGATGGGGAGCTGTGGGGGAGCACTGCTTACCCAGGAAAGGGAGAGGAGGAAGAAGCATAGCTGTGTTTCCGTGTCTCCACACTGTAGTCCCTAACAGTAAATGTCTTCCTGTAAGAGGGAGTTTATGGTGTTTCCATAGGATTTCAAGATACATTGATCATTTACTTTTGCATATGCATGTGCTCCATACTCACTGAACAAGTAGGATGGGCACATGAAAGAGAAACACACTTTTCTTCATAAACAGCATATGGGCTAATTAAAAATTCTGGAAAATATTTAACAGGCTTCTCCACTGAATTCCCCTGCAGGAATCATCCTCTGTATTGACACATTGACATTAGCAGGTGTTGTAATGTATATTATTTATCTGTTAGATCCCTAGTTTCCAGCCCCCTAATCATCAGTATCCCACTAGGAGGGCACTTTTCCAACCAGAACTAATTTCTGAGTATCAGTGTAAAGCTGTTAGAGCCACAATGGAATTCAGTCTCTTCTAGTTTTGCTGAACTATTTGCTTCTAGCCTAAGGATCTGTACAGCAAGCATTAGCCTAGAAGGATTTCTTTAAGCATTTTTAAGCCTCCAACAATACTGGTTCTTATCACATGTGCTTAGCTACCTTGATGTTACAATATTCTTGCTAATTCTCTAAATAAGAGGCAGTTTGATTCCCTGTGGCTGAAATTTGGAAATGCAGTCATTAAGAGCCAGTTAAAGACTCTATCCTGGTCTGTCACTGAGCTATTGTCCCATCTTGCATAAATCCAGAGCTGGATATCACACTATTTTCACAAATGCAGTTAGTTTCAATTATTTATGATAATACTGCATAATGTGCTAGTAAATTTTAGTAAAAACAATGACATCTTAATCATATGAAACCTCACTACCACACTTAGTAACTGTATCCTTGATGAGAGCTGGAGAGAGACTGCTGATTTTTTCTGAAGACAAACATTTTTGGACTAGTAAAGTAAAAATTAGCAACAGTTTACTGTCAAATAGGGTAACATGCCTCTTTATTACTATTTTTTTTCATATGCATGCATTTTGCAATAGACACTCTGTTGGATAATTGTTTAGTGTCATATGGGGAGCACATGGATTGTTTCTCTGCAGTCTTCTTTATTTCTTGAGCTCTCCTAATATTTTCAACAACAGACCACGGCATTTTTCTTCCTGGTCCCAAGACATTCTACATGCTACATCACACCATGAAACAGGCAAGTACCAATCATTACTAGGAACTCCTGCATGAGTCTGCAACGCAAGCATCTCTGTTTCTATGCTTTAAGGACACGAGATGCTGGTGTAAGAACAAAATCAATTTGTCCAACCTACCTGGAACAATAGTGAAATCCTTACTCAGCTGATATCCTTGCTTTGCGTGTGCCATTAGCATTATCCTCCTAATCTCCATAGCCTCACACTCTACTATACCTAGGGGCTGCATGCATCTATCAATGCGAGTATCATCGTGCTTTTATACTCTCTGAATGCCATCTTTAAACCTCTGTTTCACTGACAGTGTCTGCTTGTCACCACTACACTCTAGTCTGTATTTGTTTTATGTATTTGGTAATATTCTATTCCCCACCTTAGCCCTAAGAGTCTTTATCAGCCTCTGATTTTTGTTGTCCCATAAAGCCAGATTCTAGTGCAAGTCTTCATGTTGCACACCATTAAGAGCAGGCCTCATCCTATTACTACTGTAATTGTGACACAGCTGTTGAGGGTAGTCATTGAAGCTTGGTAACACACAAATTAAATACAGAGTTTGTATCAGAATTAGACAACAACAGTTTCCTAGACCTCAAAACACAAGCTATTTTGCTTTCCAACCTTTTTGATATCCTGGATGCAGCCAAGATACATTACTGAAATTCTTGATGGGATGACCAGGTACTCCTGAGATAGTCAGACCTCTAGACTAAAAACAAAGGTTGTTATTCTACCTTCCACCTCTGATGGTGATATTTCTATATAAGGCACTGAACACATAATAAGGATTGCAGCCCTGTGGATAGCAGTGATTCATGAGTTTAACTGTAAGGGTATGAGAGAATCATAACTCAGGGGATGCAGAGGGCAAGCTATGTGAGATTTCTTAGATAACTGAAATTGACCCATAATTCACTAGTAGCCATGGGAAATTCTACCACTCATATGGCTTTCATAGCAACACATCAAATCAGCTGGACGTGAACTGGTTTCAATACACAAATCCGATCTGTGAAATATCATATTTAATTATTTCTGGCCATGATTGTTCCCTATGCACATCAGTGAATGAGACATTTTGGCAAAAAACACCACCACATTTTTCTTCTACTGTACGATTGCAAAACAATCTAAATCTGGTTACCTAGTGGAACAAAAGTTTCAATGATCTAATAAAATTTGAAAATGTTATAACTAAAATATTTAATATATATTTTTGGAAGTGTACCGAAAGCTTTAAAAAAAAAAAAAAAAAAAAAAAAAAAGGCAGTCACTCTACCTTCACAGTCAATACAAATAGACCATGGAAGAGTTGTTATCAAACACAGTAATATTGTCTGTATTTGTGCTGATGTTCAATTTAGTTTACACCTCAGGAGCAATGCTCAGATTCCACAGAGTAATAATTGACACAGCAGGAAAACACTGGCTACTGATTCAAACTCTGCTTTCAAAGTCCAGACAGGCCAAAAGATGTTGCTATCAGCTCACAGGCTGGCAAAAAACAAAAGATTTCTTTTTCAACCTGAAGGGTCAAAAGTTCAGTTCACAATTTCAAAGGAGACTCTAATCCAAAGGGGTCTCTTATTAAGTAGTTTGGATTTTTAACTATTTTAAAATGTCTTATTTATTCCCCTCCAACCTCAGCCACATAACCCATTCCTTTTTGGGATGTTCTCTACTGCCACAAAGCAAAAGCCTGGTAAATAATTAGTTTTCTTTGTTATGGTTAGCTTCTGGCATAAAAAAAAAAATCATCCAAATCAGTCCTGATAGTAGTGCAGCATGCAGGCCCACTAATTTAAAGAAAGGAAAAGGAAAAAGTTTTATTTGTATTACAACTGTACGTAGAATCCCCACCACATCAAGCCTCATCATTCGGCCCTACCAAATTCACAGCCCATTTTGGTCAATTTCACAGCCATAGGATTTTAAAAATTGTAAATTTCATTAGTTCAGATACTTAAATCTGAAATTTCATTGTTGTAATTGTAGGAGTCCTGACCCAAAAAGGAGTTGTGGGGCGGGGGGTCACAAGGTTATTGTAGAGGGTGTTGCGGTACTGCTACCCTTACTTCTGCACTGCTGCTGGCAGCGGCACTGCCTTCAGAGCTGGGCAGCTGCAGAGCAGTGGCTGCTGGCTGGGAGCCCAGCTCTGAAAGCAGAACTGCCACCAGCAGCAGCACAGAAAAAAGGATGGTATGGTATTGCCACCCTTACTTCTACACTACTGCCTGCAGAGCTGGGCCCTCAGTTAGCAGCCGCCATTCTCTGGCCACCCAGCTCTGAAGGCAGCAGTGCAGAAGTAAGGGTGGCATGGTATGGTATTGCCACACTTACTTCTGCCCTGCTGCTGGTGGGTTGCTGCCTTCAGAGCTGGGCGCCCAGCCAACAGCCGCCACCCTCCAGCTGCCCAACTCTGAAGGCAGTACAGAAGTAAGGGTGGCAATACTGCAACCCCCCCTAAAATAACATTTTGACACACACACCCCGGAACTCCCTTTTGGGTCAGGACCCCTAATTTGAGAAACGCTTGTCTCCCCTGTGAAATCTGTATAGTATAGGGTAAAGGCACACAAGACCAGATTTCACGGTGGGAAATCAGATTTCACAGATGGCCATGAATTTGGTAGGGCCCTACTCATCTTGCTAGGCCCTGTACAAACACACAGTTAAAAAGGAGACCTGGCACTGAAGAGCTGACAGGCTTAATTATTTAAAGCAATTTCTAAGCTTCACAACCACAGTTTTCATTTTGATTGCCCATAAAGTTTACTCAGACCTGGGGGAGACCAGAATTTCATGCTAAAATACGAACAAATTTTTTTTTAAACATGGAAAGGTTTCTTCATATATACAGTTTTCTTCCTATTAAAGTGTTATAATCACAACTCTCCTCTCAGGGTAACTATTCATATATTTCTTATCCTTCTCTGAATGAATTTTCAACTGAAGGATGTTTTTTTGGACCAAGATTGAAAAATGAATCATATTTCATAAATATCTAGAAAAAAATAGTCAGCTTAATGGAGTCAAGTGGCATTGATCTAATTCTAATCATCAAGACAATGAAAATCCTGAAAGGCAGGCTTCCATTTATCTCTGTGGCATGAAAAAAAGTAATCATCAAACTGAAGATCATGTAAAAGATGAAAAGTTAAAGAATAGTTCAGAACACACACCCCATCAATACACTGAAAAATTACTGTCATATATCAATAATAAATGAAACTTACTGACCTCCACATTCCAGTGAAACTGTGCATTGTGCTCACACAGCGAGGTAAAGCTGGAGGTTTGAGTCCATCCATTCGAATAATAAGAGCAGGAATACCAAAGAGAACCAGGTATTTCACATAAAAAAATAGTACTTGAGCTAATGCCAGGCCACCTGAAAGAGAACATGCCAAAGCCTTAAAAAAGTAAGATAACGAAAAACACACTTTAAAAAAATGTTATTGATTTTTTTCCTCATTCAAATGATCCATCATCAAAAAAGTAAACATTTGTTTGATTAATAAGATCTGATACATACATTTTATAATATAAGAGCTAAAATACACTTAATATAATATCTATGACCTTAAATCCACACACAATAAAGTGGTATTCTTTCTAGTACAGAGATGTAACAAAGCATCAGCAGTTCCACTTTCAAAATCTCCATTTGGACCTCAGGTCTAGATTGTTATGATAAGCAATTATTGACTTGTGTTGAGCTGAAAAAATCAAGATGTATTGACCCAGGATATAAATATTTACCTCAAGGGACAATAAATCTTGATGTCTGCCAAAACATAAAGTCAATACACAGTCTGTACAGTATTATCACATACACTCTTCACTTGTCCCTCCAAAATGGGTACAAACTACCTTTGTAGTATCCTGGCAGGCCCAGAGGGAGCCCACAATGTCAGATTTCTTGTGTGCACTAATAAATCAGAGAGGGGGGCTCTATACAACCAAACATCCTCCCAAAATACTCCTTCCTGGCTCAATATGAACACAGCCTGCAGAACTGGATCTCAGTAAAGTACTAAAACACGTGCCTTACTTTAAGGACATAGGACTGAACTGCTCACATGCTTAGCGATGGGCACATCTTAAAGTTGTGTACATAGTTAAGTACCTTGCTGAATCCTGTGATTTCAGGGAGCCAGACCTAGAGCACAGAAGTTCAGCATCAGAATCCAGGACATGGATTTTTTTGGTTATATGCGTACCCATGGCCCAAAGCCAGAATATGCACAAAAAGGAGTAATCCTCATTTACAATGGTGTGAGATCAGACAGTGAATTCACGGGTGTCAACAATGCCAATAAGGGCTGTAGAACTGTACCCTCTATTTGCATTTTTACATAAGAACATAAGAACGGCCGTATTGGGTCAGACCAAAGATCCATCCAACCCAGTATCCTGTCTACTGACCGTGGCCAATGCCAGGTGTCCCAGAGGGAGTGAACCTAACTCGTAATGATCAAGTGATCTCTCTCCTGCCATCCATCACCACCCTCTGACAAACAGAGGCTAGGGACACCATTCCTTACGCGTCCTGGCTAATAGCCATTAATGGACTTAACCTCCATGAATTTATCCAGTTCTTTTTTAAACCCTGTTATAGTCCTAGCCTTCACAACCTGCTCAGGCAAGGAGTTCCACAAGTTGACTGTGCACTGTGTGAAGAATTACTTCCTTTTATTTGTTTTAAACCTGCTGCCCATTAATTTCATTTGGTGGCCCCTAGTTCTTATATTATGGGAACAAGTAAATAACTTTTCCTTGTTCACTTTCTCCACATCACTCATGATTTTATATACCTCTATAATATCCCCCCTTAGTCTCCTCTTTTCCAAGCTGAAAAGTCCTAGCCTCTTTAATCTCTCCTCATATGGGACCCATTCCAAACCCCTAATCATTTTAGTTGCCCTTCTCTGAACCTTTTCTAATGCCAGTATATCTTTTTTGAGATGAGGAGACTACGTCTGTATGCAGTATTCAAGATGTGGGCGTACCATGGATTTATATAAGGGCAATAAGATATTCTCCGTCTTATTCTCTATCCCCTTTTTAATGATTCCTAACATCCTGTTTGCTTTTTTGACTGCCGCTGCACACTGCATGGACATCTTCAGAGAACTATCCATGATGACTCCAAGATCTTTTTCCTGATTAGTTGTAGCTAAATTAGCCCCCATCATATTGTATGTACAGTTGGGGTTATTTTTCCCAGTGTGCATTACTTTACATTTATCCACATTAAATTTCATTTGCTATTTGTTGCCCAATCACTTAGTTTTGTGAGCTCTTTTTGAAGTTCTTCACAGTCTGCTTTGGTCTTAACTATCTTGAGCAGTTTAGTATCATCTGCAAACTTTGCCACCTCACTTTTTACCCCTTTCATAAAAAATGTATTGGAGGGAAGATGGAGAATAGAAGGTTATAGGATGGCAAGCCTGATTTAAGTATAATAAGATTTGCCAACTCACACAATTTTTATTGTGAATCTTGTGATATTTGCTGTTTTCCTTCTGGAAACTTGTGATTACATAAGAATCTCAGCTTTCATCAATTAAAAAAATCAAGTTTCTAGCCTACATGACTGGAGTAAAGCTTGAAAAGTGTTTTCTGAAGACTCAAAAACCAGGAGGCAAAAAAAAGAACCCCCAAATTATTTTCTTCAAATCTCATAACGTTGGGGTACAATTCATGAGCTTTGAATGTTTAGATCTAGCTACACTAGTGGTACATTGTTCTCCTCATGATGGTTTTGATGAATAAAATGTATTGGACTACATTTCATGAAGAAACAAAGGTCGGTAATACTAAACACAGAGGCACAGATCTTTACTCAAGTTGGTATTTACCTCTGCATACAGTCTTATTGAATGTAATGAGATTACTTGCATGTATAAATGCTGACCAACTTTTAGAGCATGGCAAAACCTATCCCAAAGTAGTCAAATTTCTGTCACGTGGCAGAGCGAAAAGAAAAACCCAACATTTCAAAGACGTTTTCTTCCTTTTTGATGCATTAATTTCTTCCAATGCCATTAATAATATTGGTATTTATTTTACTATGAATGTAGTTTGGAACTTTGCTCCAGACTTTACTATGAGACTAAACTTTCTATATTGGTGTGACAGGGCAGCCCCTACCTGGGGTGCCTTCCAACAGCAGGCCACACAGCATGACAGTTATGTGTGCCTGCCTCAGTTAGGGCTGGCCCACAACATTTTGGGACCTGAGGTGGGGAACTCAAATGACGCCCCCATGCCCTCTCGCTTGGGCCAAAACTTTGAAAGGTCTCAATTCTGCCTTCTTCCTGTTTTACTCCTCTCATGGTACTGCTCTGCTACCTACCCCACTAAAGGAGAACAAACAACTTAAAATGCCATGTTCAAAAATTTTAAGTAACACTTAACTTTCAAACACCTGAACAGCAAATGTAACTTTTCTTTTCTGCATAGTAAACACTGGTATTTTTATCTGTTTGAATAATCAAAATAGTGCTTTCCATGCCTTCTTGGCTGCAAAGATTTGAACTGCTTCCTGAAGGTCCACAGTCTGGGCCAGCTCATGCTCTATTGAGATGGTTGCAAGGCCGACCAGACTCTCCTGTGTCATTGTGGAGCGTAGATGTGTTTTTATTAACTTCAGCTTGGAGAAGCTGTGTTCTCCACTGGCAACTGTTACAGGAAGTGTTAGAAGTATGCGCAGAGCAACAAAGGCATTTGGAAAGAGGGTGGTCATCTTATTTGTGCACATATATTCCAGAACAGCCTTTGGAGTTGATCCTGCCGAAATGTATCTTGAAAGGGCTTTCAGTTAATCACCTAAATCACTCACATCAATATCATGCATGTCATCATGTGTCAACACTGTCTTCAGTGCCCTGCATTGCGGGTGTAGGTCTTCAGGTATAGTGAGGAGTTTTGGAATATCATACAACATCCCAAATATATTGCTGCATTCCTTGAGCTGTATTGCACAATCTAGCACCTGGTTAAATAATTCAACTTTGAATTGTTGTTTGGGGTCTCTTATGGGATTATCCCGTGCCTCGTAATCTAAATGTCTTCTTCTTCGGTGACTCTCGTATTCTTGAATGGGTGAGAAAATAGCTTCAGTATGAAGTTCCTCTGCCAACTTCTGTGCACTCTTCAGAATGTTTTGAAATCCCTCATCTGACCGGTAAGACTGTAGGTATGACTTTGCTTTGTCCAGTTTTTCCATTGCTCCAGATATATCAAGTTCAACACCTTGGAGTCTCTTGCTTACATTTATTTCAAACAGTGTGTCATGCCACAACAATAAGCCACACAGAAATTTGAAGTTATGTATGTTTCTGGTGATTCCATTTCCCTCTGCCACTGTTCTCCCATGGACAGTTCCTGTAATAGCATTATTCTCCATAATGGCAACTATGGCATCATCTATCAAACGCCAAATTGGGAAGATAGGCTATATCGCCTCCACTCAACTTTCCCATCGTGTGGCACTCAGTAGTTTCAGTGTCAGAGAGGATGTTCCCAGATGTTGCTTCAAAATTTGCCATCGATGAATTGATGCAGAGAAAAATACATAGATGCTTTGAATTACATTAAAAAATTCAACAGCCTCACTAGATGCTGATGCTGCATCACTGACCACCAAGTTCAATGAATGAGAACTGCATGGGACAAAAAAAGCTCGAGGGTTGAACTCTCAGATCCATGTCTGCACTCCTCTGTTCTTTCCTCTCATGTTGGCACCATTATCGTAGCCCTGACCTCTCATGTCAGCTATCGCAATTCCCGTATCTTCCAGCTTTTTAAGAAGCACATTTGTCATACCAGCTCCTGTAGTATCATCAATGTCAATAAATTCTAGAAAATGCTCTCTGACAGTCACCATTGCAGGGACATTTTCACTAGGTTCTGTTGTTACAAAACACACCATTAAAGTCATTTATTCCGTATGGCTGATGTCAGGTGTGCAGTCCAAAATAAGAGTAATATCTTGCTGACTTCAGATCTGCCACAATCTTCTGTTTAACTTTTGTTGCCATAACTGTATGGATCTAATTTTGAATCATTTTTCCAAGGTAGTGGCATGTGGACATTTCTTGGGTGGTGACTCTTCTTAGATGCTCCTGGAGTACAGCATCAAACTCAGCCATCAGCTCCACAATTTTAAGGAAGTTTCCATTGTTTGGCACATACAGCTGATCTGAAGTGCCACGTAGTACTAGGTTTTGGGTAGAAAGCATTCTCACAATGGCCATGAGTCTTTTCAGAACATTTTGCCAGTAAAAAGACTCTGATGCAATCTTCTCTTGAGGCTGATCATCTATGGTGGTCTTTAACCTTAGTCTCATCTCAAGCTCTTTCCACCTATGGAATGCTCTCTGGTGATTTGCTGCCTTCTCCATGGCATGCCAGATTTCTAGCCAGATTTTTCCAATCCTTTGTTCCTGTAGAACCCAATGTGGCTGGAACATTAGACTGGAAGAGTTTGCAACAAAAACAGTATGCAGCATTCTGGGGTTTTGAGTACATCAGCCATGGCCTCTCCACTTTGTCACCATTGGGGATTTCATGCCAGTAATGTGTTGGATGGAAACTTCTATTTTCATTGTTTTTGGGGAACGACATTTTTCACTCGTTGTGGCCCATGCCATACAAGGAAGTCCCTCAGGCTACAGCTCAAATGGGTCCACAGTCCTGGATCATCTAGACTCAAGGAACTAAACTCAGCAGCAGCTGTTTCTTGCGCCTCCACCACACTCTTCTCTGATCTACACTTTTCTTCAGGAATGTGCATGGTTACATCCATTTGAGATGGAGATATGGATGCTGCAGTAGCTGCCAGGTCACCTGCACTCTGACTAACTGGAAGATCAAGCATCTCCTCACCACTCACATCCGCACTGGGGCCGGAAGGCTCACCGTGAACATTTGTGTCTATGTATCTCAGGAGAGCTCCTTCCTGCTTAGATAGAAAAGCTTCCTTTGCTTGCTTGCTTTTTCTGAATGCTGCCCCAGAGGGGCATTGTCTTCTTTCGCTCATGACTGCTGTTCTGTGCCAGCTATAGTGGCTCTCAACATTCAACTGAAGGGGACAAATGGAGATATCCTATCTCCTAGAACTGGAAGGGACCTTGAAAGGTCATCGAGTCCAGCCCCCTGCCTTCATTAGCAGGACCAAGTACTGATTTTGCCCCAGATCCCTAAGTGGCCCCCTCAAGGATTGAACTCACAACCCTGGGTTTAGCAGGCCAATGCTCAAACCACTGAGCTATCCCTCCCCCCTTTTTAAAAGGACCAATCCCCAGACAGATTTTTACCCCAGTTCCCTAAATGCCCCCCTCAAGGATTGAACTCACAACCTTGTGTTTAGGAGGCCAATGCGCAAACCACTGGGCTATCCCTCCCCCCTGCTCCTACACCCCGGGAGCAGGCTCGTAGCAGGGCCTGAGTAAGGGAAGATATCAGCATCTTAAGGGCCTACTGGCTCCTACTACTTCAGTTGACTGCCTGTTCTCCTGAAGTGGGTTCAGGGAAGCAGCAGGAAACAGGAAGCTCCCTGAGCAGCTGGTGTCAATCAGTCCAGGCTCCTGGGGGTGCTAGAGAGGTGCATAAGAGGTTCCTCCCCATCTCTCTCCCTGCAGCTCCTGCTGCTTTCTGTTATTCCCTCTCACCTTTTCTCCTGCCTGCTTGTTATGTCTCTTGTGCCCTCCTTCCTCCAGAACAGCACTCCACCATCTCTGTGCATCTAGAGTATTCATCTAAAGTAAAAAGTAACTCCTCACTTAAAGTCGTCCTGGTTAACATTGTTTAGTTGCTGATCAATTAGGGAACATGCTCGTTTAAAGTTGTGCAATGCTCCCTTCTAACGTCGTTTGGCAGCCGCCTGCTTTGTCCATTGCTTGCAGGAAGAGCAGCCCATTGCAGCTAGCTGGTGGGGACTTGGAACCAGGGTGGACCGGCAGCCCTGCTATCAGCTCCCCTAAGTTCCCTGTGCAGCAGCTGCCCAGCAGGCTAGCAATTGCAGCTATCCCTCCCCCAACTGCCATGTGCTGCTCCTGCCCTCTGCCTTGGAGCTGCTCCCAGAGACTCCTGCTTGCTGGGGGGGAGGGAGGAAATGTCACCCTCCCCCCTGCTCCTACACCCCGTTTACCCCTTCTCCATATAGAGCAGGGTGGGGACACGGACGGAGAGAGACAGAGAGAGCCTGGGGCAGCAGCTGCTGTCTCAACTTCCTGATCCACTTAAAAACAACAATGCACTTAATAGGGGGTCAGCTTACTTAAAGGGGCAGTGTGCATTTCTCTCTCTCCCACACACAAGGTGTGGGTCTGTCTCTGTCTGCTATGCTATCTCCCCTCCCCTCCATTCCTGCTGCCTTGTAGAGTGTGAGGCTACATTAACAACGTGTTAACCCTTGAGGGCTCAGCCGAGTGCTAGTTCATTTAGCACAGGGGTTCTCAAACTGGGGGTTGGGACCCCTCAGGAGTCACGAGGTTATTACATGGGGGGTCATGAGCTGTCAGCCTCCACCACAAACCCTGCTTTGCCTCCAGCATTTATAATGGTGTTAAATATATAAAAAAGTATTTTTAATTTATATGGGGGGGTCGCACTCATAGGCTTGCTATGTAAAAGGGGTCACCAGTACAAAAGTTTTGAGAACCACTGATTTAGCAGCAAGGTATTCCCTGGGAAATATCCCACCCTCTAACTTCACCACCTCAACCAAGCTTCACAATCATCATAGCTGTGAACAGTATTAAATTGTTTGTTTAAAATGTACACTGTGTGTGTGTGTGTGTGTGTGTGTGTGTGTGTGTGTGGTTTTTTTGTCTGGTGAAAAAAATTTCCCTGGAACCTAACCTCCCCTATTTACATTAATACTTATGGGGAAATTGGATTCGCTTAACATCGTTTCGCTTAAAGTCGCATTTTTCAGGAACATAACTACAACGTTAAGTGAGGAGTTACTATACATATGCACCAGCAGCAGACACAATTTTCTACACTTTGGGTCCTAGTGGTGCCCCTCCCCCCAGTCTGGCACCTGAGGCGGCTGCCTCAGTTTGCCTCATGGTAAGGCCAGCCCTGGCCTCAGTTTCCTCCTGGTCTAGCCATAAAAGGAACATAAAAGTCTGTCCAATTCAAAAGCTCACCTCTAGGCATAAATTCTTCCTGTACATGTACAATCATCTACAGAAATCTCATGATAAAACCATTCACAACAGTTTTCCATGCCCCTTCCCGAGACAGCTTTTCTATCTCATCCTCCCAAGAGTCCATCTCCAATCCATTCCCATACTCTTTTGTCTTTGTCCCAGGGCCCCATTCTCCAGGCCCCCAGCCTGAGAGGTTCCAGATTCAATTCTCCCCCACAACCCTTCTCTGGAAGTCCCAAGACGGGTCTTGCAGGATAGGGCTCCCAGCAGCATTCACTCACCAGGGTTCCCGGCCCGTGAGTCCTACCCTAGCTCAGGGAACTTCCCTTCAGAGTTCTGGGCTCAGATTCGTGCAGTCCTCCACTCAGGCCTTCTGCCAGGGGCCCTGCAATGTTCCACTTACCCAAGCCTCCCTGCCTGTGAGTCCTACCTCCTGCTCCTGGAATCCACCTTCCAGCATCAACCCTCCTGTTTCAGGCTCAGCTTCCCCTAACCAGGCTGGTTCCTCCCTATGTTCTTAGGGGCCACTGCATAAGCTCTCCTGTAACTCAGCAGTGGCTCACCAGCCTAGCTAGTCCTCCACCTTTTGTTCTTCCCAATGGCTCTCTGTATCAGCTCTCCTCTGCGTCTCCTGTTTCCCACTCTGGCAGCTTTCACCTGTGCCTTTCCTGATTCCCTTTAGGTGCCTTCTGTTAGAGGCCTCCAACTGTGAGACATCTAACAAGTCACTGGTGCACTGGACCCTGCTCCTTCTTAAAAGTACCGGTAACCCTGAAACAAAAAGTGATGTTAAAGCTAGATATCAACCCAGAATTCTAGATTTCTATAAATAAAATGAAGTCTACAGTATTTTCCTGATGGAACATAGTAGCCTAGTATTCAACCACATTTTCAGCCCAGAGTAAAACAAAGAACCAAATTACAGCTTGGATACCAGCCAACTAGCAACAAATTAGATTACTATTAAAGTGATCTATAATGCTAGCTGTCTGGTTTGATTCCTGTCTGATTCAATTTCTCATTTCCATTCTGATAGTTTTTATTTTAAGACCTAAGTTATGATTGCCACCTGCACAAACGGCTTGTGAAAGCTACAGCACATTATGCAATGTATCCTCAACAATATGTGCGGCATTCATAATGTATATATTAGAAATATAAATAATGGATAACAATGCATCCTACAATATCCTAATGTCTGCATCAAATGATACATCACAACCTCTTCATGAGCAGTTCTATTAGCAGCGTTTTCAGACAACACTGCCTGATTCCAGACAAAACAGGATTAAACTAAGATCAAACTGGGAGCTTGACAAACCCAAACTACATTTCCCATGAGGCATCGTGACAGCATTTCCACATCAATATATTTTGATTTACAGATTAAATATTTTGATTTCGAGCCAAAATATTTCAGTATTCAAATTTCTGTCAAAAATCGAAATTAGTGCTCCTAAGTAACACAAAGCAGGCAGAAGTGTACTACTAGTGAATCTAATCTTAAAAGCTAACATTAAAAAGTTAATATTAAATACCTTCCACTTATTACCAGTATCGTTTACCTTTGGATTTCTTGGGAATAAATAAGAGAACGTTTTCGGAGTGCCAGGACTAAAAAAAATCAAAGTGGTTTTCAAACCACATAGCCCTTTTTTCTGCTTCATAAATCATCAACAACAACATAAGTTCAGGAGTAATTGGCAATTTTCATTGGTGATTCATGAGAAGAACAGAACAGACTTCCCTTTTGAACAGCTACATTGACCCTCGCAGTGTTGCCAGTTTCAAGCAGTTGTTTCTGTCAGTAAACAGGGCAGATATGACTAGGAAGATACATATAGTGCAGATATACAGAATTACAGCATGGTTTGCGGGGCGGTGGGGTTGTATGGTTTTTTTTTAAACAAACTCACTTTCCACCACATTTTAAAGGAATACTGACATGACGTGTAAGTCAAACAACAAACAGATTTTCAAACAGCTTTGATCTGGTGGCTAAAGTATCCCAGATTCTAAATATAAGATTGTTGGGGTTCCTTTGATCTTCCCCACATTCAATACACTGCTCCTCCCCCTGGAAAAGCCCACAAGAGGGGGGAAATACTTCAAAACCCTCTGAGAGGGTCACCTCATGGAGCTGGAGCCACATTCTCTCCTGCAAAGGTTTGTGGCCTAAAACAGTGGTGTGTGTGTGGTGGGGCTGCAGCCTGTAAAAGTTAAAAATGAAAATCCTCATAGATAATTAGCTCACCCTTCCATGCATATCCTCTTTGGCATCAAAACTCCCTCCCTTTCTCTGCCTCCCATGACTGTGCACTAGCCCCCATCTCTGAGGAACACATAAGTCATGGAGGGGAGTTAACATAACTCTTAGCAGCATGAACTACCTCTTGGATTTTCACCAACAAATTCATCAGGCCCCCAATAAGTATACCACAATGAACAGCCACTCCCCTGATATGTTCCATCGATTTAGGTGCATGTCAAAGTTACTCTGGGTAAATACAAAACATGGTTATTTAATTTACATACTCAGAACACTGATAACAGGTAAATTTGTCCTTTAACCATAAGGCTTTCCAATATTAACCTTCTGACAGAAGTTAATAAGTACTGTGGGCCTGATTTTCTACTCGCTTACACAGTTTTAGGAGATCAACGCAGTTAAGCTGACATAACACTGGAGTAACCCAATGGAGAATCAAGCCCTGGGACCGTAACAGAAAATAGCTTCTTCCAAGCGATTTCCTCACTTGCTCCCTCACATCTCATGCCTTGTCTTTCTTAACCCTGAGTCCTGTTTAACAGGAATTGGCAGCTTGGTTGTCCTGAGTGGGCCTACAGTAAAACCTCAGAGTTATAAACACCTCGGGACTGGAGGTTGTTCATAACTCTGAACATTATGGTTGTTCTTTCTAAAGTTTACAGCTGAACATTGACTTAATACAGCTTTGAAACTTTACTATGTAGAAAAAAAATGCTGCTTTATTTTTTTTAGTAGTTTACATTTAACACAGTACTGTACTGTATTTGCCTCCTTTTTTTTTGTCTCTGTTGCTGCCTGATTGTGGACTTCCAATTCCAAATGAGCTCTGTGGTTGTGTAATCAGTTTGTAACTCTCGTATTTGTAATTCTGAGGTTCTACTTACTCATGGGGGAATTTTGCATTACTGTGCGTGTGCAGAATTCATATCCCCGCAGATTTCTTTACTTACCTGCAGAAAAATGACTTTTGACGGGGAAGCAAAGGGAAGCCACAAGAGTGATCACATGCCCCTCCTTGGCAGCGCAGGCAGGTCGATCTGGGCGCCCAGAGCAGCTGGTAAAAATGTAAATCACCACCAGGGGAGCGGGGTAATAGGCATTCATGCGTGTGAGAGAGAGTGACACTCGGTCCCTCTTGCTCGCTATTGCAGCTCACTAGGCATGGAGGTGCAGGGCTTTGGGGTGTTTCTGAGGAGGTAGAGTGGGGCAGGTTCTGTCCTGTCAGGCAGAACAGAATGTATACTCCTGGGGGAATTCTGTGCCACAGCACAATGCAGAATTTTGGAGAAATTAACATGTGCGCAGAATTTCCTTTCCCTCACAGAAATGGGCTGCAGTGCTTCTGGCTGCCACTAAGGCCACTGGACCCAGCAGAGCCCAGCTCACACATAGAAGACACTGCTGGGGGGAGGGAGAGGAAGCTAGAGGGTTCCTGGCAGCTGCAGTTCCCAATACGCCCTGAAGGAAGGAAAGGGTGGCACGCAGGAAACTTCATGCAAGCCTGGTACCAAGCATCAGCCTGTTTCACCCTCTGGATCCCTGGGCTCTGCAGGGGAGGGGTTGTGGGTGTCTGACCCCCCAGCTGGGCTCGGGGACGGGGGCTCACAGAGAAACAGGAAGTGGGTTGTCATAGGGGTTTCTTTAACTCTCTACTCCTGGGGGGAATTTTTGTGTGTGTCTGTGTTGTTACAGACATACTTTCTGACAGTATTTTGAAATAAATTACCAAAATAATAGAAACTGGCGTGATTATTTAATGTTATTTTGACAAATAAAATGTGCAGAATTTTAAAATATGGTGAGCAGAATTTTAAATTTTTTTTGCAGAATTTTAATTTTTTTTGGCACAGAATGCCCCCAGGAGTATTCTACTGTATTTTCAAAAGGCACTTATGAAGCCTTCCAGGCATTAGCAGGACACTTCGGAGCCTATAGCTAAATACAGGTCAGTGTGTCATGGTAATGTTCAGCTATGTACTTACTGCACCTTTGTGATTCCTCATCATCCTATGCTATGGTTTTCGCATGCTCAATTAATGAAAAATACAATTTTATTTTAAATAGTTTAATCTTCTCTCCTTTATACCAGATTTACACAATGCAACTGTATTGATGTCGGTTACCCCGATTTTTCCTGTCTGTGACCTGAAAAAGGCCCATCTTCTTCAAATTGTTAATTATATCGATTAAATCCAAATATGTAACTTACCAAACGCCAAATGAAGACAGTAAGCAGACATTTACCTTCTGTTCAGATGGATATTATAATAACAATACAAAAAATGTTAGGACCTAAGTCCCCAATGCCTGAAACGTTACAAACATAAGGGCTTGTTTCAGAATAGACTGCCTTGCACGCACACACAAGTATTTGTTTCAAATGTGGCTTTCTAACCCACATCAATCAACCCACTTTGGAAGCAGGTTTACTGAGAATCAGGATGATTTTTTCCACAACAAGGTAGGTGTAGACACATTCCCATTCTGAAGCATCTGTTTCGCATCTGGCAGTCCTCCCACTGCTATTCTACACTGCTTTGCCAGCCACCTGGATCACCCTGTTTACTGGTGTGCCCTCTACTGTTCCGGGGTCATCTTGACCAGATGTTACTTCCGCCATTTCAGTGCCGGCGAGCAGTCAGGTACCCCCCTTTGCAATTCCAGCTCATGGTGAGTTCACACCCCCAGAGCTGCATGCCGATTAGACAGCAGCCATCCCCTATGTTTTCACATGGTACTGTGCATGGACTTCCTTGCTCCCTGTGGAGAGAAGTGTGTCCAGACCCACTCAAACAGCAATCACCGACTGGAATACAGAGGTCTACGAGCAGCTATCAAATGAAGGAGAGGTGGCGTTCCTGGGGCCTGAGCCAGTGCCACAACAATGGAAAGAAGTTTCAGATGAGTTACAAGAATGTTAGGGACAACAACAACGCCAGGGTGAGAACTCACATTGTGCCTACTATAGGAGCTGGACCCTATTTTTTAGTAGAGGTTCCACCACCCAACCACAGCTTCTTGTGAATTCCACCTAGGACTCCCACTTGGATGCCAGCCAGGAAGCAAAAGCCAGAGGTGATTAACCTTGCAACACAGGATCTTGTCGACCTGCTCAAGTCAATGAACACCCAGGCTCACACAATGCTGGAGACCCAGGAGACCCCCAAATCATGGTCAGGGGACCAATTGAATCACAACAGAGACCTAACTGGGGCGGAGACCTCCTCCAGTAAGTATTATGTGATATATTACAATACAACTGTACTGGGGGATTTAAACTACTTCTGGGTACTGCCAGGGCACCACCATGATGGGCTAGCCTCTCTCTCTCTCTGCCGCCTTGGCTTTTAACACTCCCCTCACCTAGAGCTCAGAATGGCAGCTGCACTGGAGAATTAAAACAGTACCACTTATTTCTCAGAAATATGCAAACACACAACCAATGCTCAAGCATCCCAGGTCCTCCCCGGCTGCTTGTTGCTCCTGCTGCCTCCCAGTTCCATTCGAGATGGCCACACTGTGTGGGTAACAAGGGAGATGCACTGAACACAAGCACATTTATCGCAGCAGCAGATACAAGAAAGAAAAAGCACCAGATATTTTTCTCTGGCTCACAGTTTCTCAGTTTTAAGAAAACTTGAGTTGTTAGGACATAAGTCACACAAATCAGGCTTCAGACATATTTCAAAAAGGATTTCAAGGCATTCATTCAGGCCCTCTCCCCTCCTCCTTTTGGGTTACTGCAGAATTCTATTTATTTTTCACTTTATGCTGATCCACGGATGTTAAAAATAAAAAGAATTTAAGGCAAAGACAGCGCTCTGTCTTGAGCACGCACATTGCACAGCAACACAGCTCTCTTACCACTGTCCGTATAGCTTGTGCTTCCCTTCCACTGCTGCACCAGCCTGGCAAAAAGCAGCAAGTCAATGAACCTGGTTTGCCCATTGCCTTTTTGAACAAAATCCTTCTCTGCCTTTTAGGGCCACACCTCAGGGTAACATCCTTGAACAGAATTGGTGCACATGCAATTACTAGCCTTCCCCTGCTGCCCCTTGCCACAACCCACTAGCGACACACAGAATCACACATGCAACCACAGGCCTGGCCCTGCTTAGCACACTCTGCCCACCAGCAGTCTGCATAGCTGCACATACAATTATTAACCACCACACCAGGTGACCCAAGAACCACATGCCCCTTCCCATAATAAACTCAGGGATCTTGCACAAATAGGGAAGAATGTTTTAAAACATCTGATCTCCAAGCTTACCCCAGCTTGGGGGAAAGCATATGGGAATGGAATTCTGAAACAGAGAAAAAAAACATTTGACCATTACTGGCATGGAGACTAGAATCTGGACAACAACTGGGTTAGCTTTTCCTTTCCCTCCCCAGCACCTGACATGTTGTGATGACCACCGACAGGGGTGTTATCTCTGGGGAAAGGGAAAGAGGACAAGGGATGAAAACACTTTTACCATCTTGCGTCTGCATCCCAGCAGAGGGAGCAAGATGAAGGAGAGGAGGGCAGGTTTCCTTAAACATGATACAAGGAGAGGAGGATGACAACAAGGAACTGAGTAGGGGCCTGCACCTACTGGGGGTGATGGAGAGGCAAACAGTCCTGCTGCAGATCATAGTGGCACTATGTTCACCATCCTAACCTACCCATGTCCTAGGGTTGCCAATTTTGGTTGGACATATTCCTGGCGGTTTCATCACATGACATAATATTTAATTAAAAATTAATCTTTAATTCCTGGAGACTCCAAGACAATCCTGGAGGTCTGGGAACCCTACCATGTCTTGCAGTCCTCTCCCTCTGAGAACCTGGCATACCAGAATACACGCTTCACTCCCCCAATGCCAAGGCACCAGCCAGTGAAGAGATTCACTCCCTGCTGGGGCACATCCCGCCGCCCCTTCGGTTCTCACCTCTCTCTCTCACTCTCGACTCAGGTCCCTCCAGACCAGCTGGCATCTCCAACAATCCTGTGCCATTTCTCAGTGACTGCTAGGGAAACTCAGACCCACCCTGTACACTGGGTTCCAGCCCAGGGACCCTATAATGAGCAGCCAAGGTCTACACAGTCTCCTTCCTTGCTGCAGTTTCCCTGGGCTTCTTCCTACTCTGTCTTCTCAGGCTTTCTTTCCCCACAACTCCTCTGGGGTTAACCCTTCTTCCATGGCTTATTCTCCTTTTGGGTTTTCTGCTCCCAAGACTGACTGCAGACACTCTCCTTGCGGCTTCCTGCTTTCCTGGCTTTACACTAACCAGCCGGCTCCTGCCCAGCTGGGCTTCATGTTCAGTTAAGCTTGGCTCTGCCGCCAGGTGCAGCCAGATAACATAACTGCCCTCTCAGGCACATAAACCCCCTTCAGGGCCTGTGTGGGGTACAAACCTGTTCATGGTACAAACCATGAAGACCACAGCACTCTGTGTTTCCTCCATGCTGCATGACTGCTCTTTGAAAATGGCACGGGCTCATGAAAACAAGATTATTGGTGGGATGAAAGGAGAGTAATCATGGGATTTATTTAGTTTGACCCTAAGTCCCAGAATTTCTAGCAGGTTTACCCACAGAGAAAAATCCCCAAAAGGGTAGAACCTAGCAGAGGTTCATTGCACCATAGGATGTCTGCCCAGAACACTGATCACTTTGTTTGAAACAATGCAGCACCATGTGAACACAATGATCCCAAAGAGAAGGTAGGATAGGAAAGACTCTGGATAGGAAGGCAGGGTGGAGGTTCACACCACAGTTGTTGCAGATCACATAACAAAAATAAACAAAATCTGAAACTCCTTTCAAGTATAAACATGCTCTAAACCTGCCTACCCTGAGTCATCCCATTACATTTGGATGGTAATAACCCTATGTAAATATTTGCAGGATTGAGCCCTAAATAATCAACAGTTAACATGTGAGTAAAAAAAAAATACAGGATATTTGTGCTTTGTAATAAAACTGGGTTAACTACCAATATCTACAAGAGGACTTATAAGAATTCAGCTTTTTCTTGTTTCTTTTTATAAAGCAGTGAACTGCCCAATGTTTTAGAGAAGAAAATCTCATTAAGCGTCTTGGTTTATTTTTGTATTTCCAGTTTTCAAAACAGACATCAGATACCAAATATTTTATCACTTTCTCCTCCTCATCTTGCAGGATGAAAAAAAAACAAGCAAACAGATTACTTTGTTAGCATTTCATTACCATTTAGATGGATGCACACACACCACCATTTCAATAGCAAAACACTACATGCTTCTTAAGAATGAACTCAGAAATTCCTTTCCTGTTCATGAGGTTACTAAAAAGAGAATCATAAGACACCAGACACAATACTCTACCATCTGGTTTACACAGAGCTTTATGTAGACTTCACTTTTTTTTATTACATATGTATGTGATGTTTCACACTTTAAGGATCCAAAAAATCCTATATGTAATAAACCAACTTTCAGTTAAAATGTCATGACTAACCTCTTGTACTGATGATGTCATTCTATGTTATTTTTATATAAAGAAGACTCAAACTTGTTATGTACAAAGGAAAATCTAGTCCAGAAGCCTATTTAATATGTATAGCATTGACAATAAATTGAAACTGTCAACTGTACAGTCTTCACTAGAAAAGACCCACAGCTGATGTAAAGTGGCCCATAAAATGTTTTGAAATTGTATGTATCTATCATGTATGAATGCACACATGTACGTAATGGCAACCATCTCTGTAGATGCACAGTGGATTGAACCAGCGACCTGCAGGGCCAAAAGTCTGAGTTGTTACAACTTGAGTTAAAGAGCCAAGTCTCCACAGCTGAGGACTGTAACAACTCGTTTTCTCTGTGGATCAGGCAAAGAGGGAGAACCTGTAGCACATACTCATCAACGGGTGATGCATACACACATTGAATATACACATACACACAAACGTAATCAAGTTAGCTGAAATAAAACTGATTAAAAATTATATCATGGCTCTTTCCAGAATCTGTATCCCCTCTCTGCCATTTTTCAGTTGAATTTTGGCTATTGCTACATCCTGTAGTCTGTGAGACTGATGTCAAGCTTTTATCTGATGGGCTGGAAAGGGAGAAGTATTGAGTCACCATTGTATGTACCTATCCTTTTAAATATAAAAATCTAAAGGGCTAGAGGTAGAGTAGTGCAAGTATACAGAAATCAACACTTTATAACCCTGAGGTTTTAGAATTAAATTATAGGTAAAACACACTTGAATGAACTAGTGAAGAGCAGTAATCATGCCCATTTCATCAGAACAGCAGAAGCCAATACTAGTTTCTCCTACTTAGACGGGGACTATAGCAGCATAGCTACAGCACTGTAGCTGTGCCAGCATAACCCCAAAACGTATATGCAGGGTTATATACGTATATATGGAAGGGTTGTTCTGTCACCATAGGAACACAACCTCCCCAAGCAACAGAAGCTTGACGGAAGCATTCTTCCATTGACCTAGCTATGTCTACGCTGGGGCGGGGGGTTAGGTTGGCATAGTTACAGTGCTTAGAGGTGTGAATTTTTCACAGCTCTGAGTGCTGTAGCTATGTCTACCTAAAAATGTAGGCCACACTGTGGCAGACTGTATTCTTACGTTCACCCTTTTTACAAAATTATGATACATTTTATACAATGTATGCCTTGAGAGCTATCATTTGAAAATTCATAATCTGCTGAACATTATTGTCCTGGTAACATGTTTATTAACATTGTATGTAAAGTTATAAAATTCCACTGTACAACATTGCTGTAACATGCTCCAAGTTTAGAAAACCAGTTCCTCAGAGACAAAAGCTAGTCAGCACCTCAGCCAGGTGTCAACATAGTCAATTGGACAATCACCTAGCTAGCCGGCCATTCTTTGGCAGGAAGAAGGATGCAAGCAAGAACTTTACATATTGAAATAGAACAACTGTAAACAGTTCCCATGTAAACAGACTGGCTATTCCCTGAACTCCAACTGGAGATAATCCTCAAAGAGGGGAGAATGGTATAAGAATAGAGACCACATACAACACAATTTACCTCTCTACTCTTACTTTCTGCTTACAACAGCAACACTAATCCAAGTATTGTAATCTAGAGATCCCTGTCTGTGGCATGTATCAGGGGGGAATCCATGGTGCTTACTACCACCTTCTGGCTTTTTCTATTATTTCCTCCACAAACACACACATAAAATCCTTTAGCTCCATTTAAAAACCAGGGTTGCTCTACAACAAACACATGCTGCTTTTAAACCTACAGAGTTATTTTGCTGAATATAATTAAAAACAGTCATCAGGTTATTATTTATTCCATCCCCTCCTGTTTTCTATCCTACCCTCTTTGTTTGCCTCACTCAATCCCACCTCCATGCCTTCTTCTACACCACCCCGTAAACCATGGTCAGATTTCTGATAATCATTCTCCAAATGAAAAAAGAACAGGAGTACTTGTGGCACCTTAGAAACTAACAAATTTATTAGAGCATAAGCTTTCGTGGACTACAGCCCACTTCTTCAGATGCATATAGAGTGGCCTCTGAAATTCCTCTGAAACCTGTCATTCTCCAAATGTTCTTCCTCTCTCCACTCAGATATTTTCTAAAACCCCAACTGCTCCACAGGAACTGTGTGTGCTAACAACCACATGCAACATTGCTCTCTGCTGTTTGAACTACTGCAGCACTTGTATGTGTTTTATACAAGCTCCTCAAGAGCAGAGATTTTTTGTTATGTACTTTCTAGTGAAGCATCATAAAAATCTATGGCTGACAGCCACCAAGAGATCACAGATCCACTCTCCCCCTCTCAAATTGCACCACAATGGGGTTAAGTCCCTTTAAGGAGGACCAGATTCCCTCTTTGGCTCAGCAGCGTTTTTTCTACTAACTGATGTTACTGGGGAGGAATTGGAGGCAAGGGTTACTATGGGGATAATAGGTGTGGGTCTCTTGGGGTATAAGAGGTTATGACATATTAAGAGAGTGATGAACTGGTTAGCTTTCTGAGCTGCTTTCAGCGCAATGGATAATGAGGATGTTGTTGACACACCTATGGTCCCTGGAGGCCACACACCACAGCTTTTCTCCTAAGAGAACTCTCACATGGGATCACACAAGGTTCTCTTCTGCCACCCCTCTTATTCTATGTGTACGCTATGCAAAACCATTAGGAGAGTCAATGACAAGATACAAGCCAAAGAGTATTCAATGTGACATCCACAGATGGCACCCAGATTCATGGCTCTTTCTCACCCAGCCCAAAGAGTGCAGCAAAGTGTCTTTCCCAGCATCTGAGCAAGACTGGGGTATGGATGGGTGCGACATTTCCCCTTGGACATGCAGTTTGCCCCCATGATTAGTGCTTTGCCACCTCTAGATTGGAATATAATAATGTGTTCTATGTGAGACTACTCCTGATCAGATATGCCAATCCCCTAAAAAAAAAACCCCAGAAATTGGGCTTGTTTTTGGCTTAACTGGCTTGTGAGTTACTTGTTGGCTAGTTTTTGGCTTGTAGCTTGTTGCAGGTTGTAGCTTGTTGCTTCTTCTTTTTTTTTTTTTTTTTTTTTTTTTTTGATTGGCTCCCGGCAAGCCGGAGCAAAGGGGAGAGAGAGTCAGGGGTGCACAGCAGGCCCACCACAGTCCCAGACTGCATGCCAGGGGGATCAAGTCACATAGAATGTTGGGGTTCTTAGGGATTGGCTTGTTTTGGCCTTGTTTTGAAATGGGATTAGCTTGATTTTGGGCTTATTGTGAAAGTCGGGGCTTATTTACCACATGAAAGTTAACAACTGTGCTCCTGACATGCATTCGGAGCAGCATGAGGTAGCTAGCTTGTTAAATAGAATATCTCATTGTGATCATATGACATTAGTTCTCCAGTATCTGAACTGGCTGCAGGAGTAGAGGTGTTTTTTTAGCCCTGGGACTTTCCTACCTGAGACTCTGCCTTCCTCCCTGAGACATACTGCTGCAGTTGAGATCAGCAGAGGTACCTCAGCTGGAGTCCCTCTTGTATCAAAGAAAAGGGGCTAATGGCAGCACATTCTGTGGGAAGAACTCTCACTTTGGAATTCACTCCCCTTCCACTCCTCAGTTCAAAATAGCCCAAACTGATTGGCCTTCCAGACACTAGAGCACATCTGTTTGAGCTGACATTATAGAGCTACAGCAAGTGGGATTTATGTATGGGAAAGAGCACGCGGTGCAGGAGATTCTGATGTGTGTGCCAACTGCTGGTTGGGAAAGGACAAGTGCTGCTGACTTGGGTTTCATAATGATTTTTGAATTGTATTTTTAGTTAATGGCAAAGGCACACCATCCCCAGGTCAGCATTCTTTTATAGTGTTCTATTTAAATCCAGATAATTAATTAAAATACAATACAAATAAGGAAAAATATAACAAAACAGCCATAGATTTTGTGCAATTTGGTTAAGGAGCCTAAAGAATGAATTTCTGCTTCCCAATTATAACAGATACGGTTCCCTAAAAATAATCAATGTGAAAAGCTCAAAATGCTGCTGCCCAATTAGTGCAGCCCTCCAATAATCTTTCCTTTAAATGCACAAAATCCAAAGACCAAATGCAGAATGGCACTTGCTTTCCTACTTAAAGATTGAATGCACTGTGAATGTAATTTGCTAAATCTCAAAGAAGGCTGCTGATCATGCTATTTCTACAGCGCACTGATCCATAAGGCTCACTGCATTACTGCTCAGAGCTACAGTGGCTGCCAGGGACAGTTTAGGTCCATAAATAGATGACCAGCCATAAATTAGGAAATGTCGGTGGAAGAGTAATAGAGGAAAACAGTGAGGGAAAGGAAAGATTATTGGTGAGGCCTCATCTGGAATACTGTGTCCAGTTTTGGTCCCCACACTACAAGAAGGATGTGGAAAAATTGGAAAGAGTCCAGCGGAGGGCAACAAAAATGATTAGGGGTCTGGAGCACATGACTTATGAGGAGAGGCTGAGAGAACTGGGATTGTTTAGTCTGCAGCAGAGAAGAATGAGGGGGGATTTGATAGCAGCCTTCAACTACCTGAAGGGGGGTTCCAAAGAGGATGGAGCTCGGCTGTTCTCAGTGGTGGCAGATGACAGAACAAGGAGCAATGGTCTCAAGTTGCAGTGGGGGAGGTCCAGGTTGGATATCAGGAAAAACTATTTCACTAGGAGGGTGGTGAAACACTGGAATGCGTTACCTAGGGAGGTGGTGGAGTCTCCTTCCTTGGAGGTTTTTAAGGCCCGGCTTGACAAAGCCCTGGCTGGGATGATTTAGCTGGGAATTGGTCCTGCTTTGAGCAGGGGGTTGGACTAGATGACCTCTTGAGGTCCCTTCCAACTCTGATATTCTATGATTTTTCTATGATTCTATGAAAGAATGAACAGACAGGTTATTTACCTTAGCCATGAATGCACATTTTCCAGTATCATTAACATCAATGTAATTTACCTAAAGTTTGAGAGTCGCAAATATAATTACAAGCAACAGTAATTTGAGAGATTTTAAGGCTAAATAAATACTCCACAGCACTTGTATTTTAACAATATCAACTCAAGATACTTTCTGTGTATCATTGTTCATCCCATAGGCAAGCTTTATTACTGCACCAATATACTTTTCCTCTGAGTTTGTTGTTATTTTCCAACAGGCAGCTCCAGTTACCTGAACAATTCTACGCAAAGAAACAGTGAGCAAAGTGCTCTGGAAACATAAGAACTAGTTTAGACCAGTGCTTCATCCAGTCACATAGCCTTTCTCTGACAGTGGCCAGCACCAGATGCATCAGAGAGACATGTAAGAAATGCTGCAGTAGGCGGTTATGAAATAATCTGCCCCTAAGGAAAGTTCCCTCTTAACACTCATTAGTTAGAGTTTGGCTTATGCCCTGAAGCATGAGGGTTTAATATCGCTTCCAGACTTTTGGGGTTTCTTTCAAATCCTCACCAATGTGCAATTCTGGGTGTTCTAATCAGACATACAAATGTCATAGAATCATAGAATATCAGGGTTGGAAGGGACCTCAGGAGATCATCTAGTCCAACCCCCTGCTCAAAGCAGGACCAATTCCCAACTAAATCATCCCAGCCAGGGCTTTGTCAAGCCTGACCTTAAACACCTCTAAGGAAGGCAATTCCACCACCTCCCTAGGTAACCCATTCCAGTGCTTCACCACCCTCCTAGTGAAAAAGTTTTTCCTAATATCCAACCTAACCCCCCCCCCCACACACACACACACTGCAACTTGAGACCGTTACACCTTGTTCTGTCATCTCTGAGAACAGTCTAGATCCATCCTCTTTGGGAACCCCCTTTCAGGTAGTTGAAAGCAGCTATCAAATCCCCCCTCATTCGTCTCTTCTGCAGACTAAACAATCCCAGTTCCCTCAGCCTCTCCTCATAAGCCATGTGCTCCAGCCCCCTAATCATTTTTGTTGCCCTCCACTGGACTCTTTCCAATTTTTCCACATCCTTCTTGTAGTGTGGGGCCCAAAACTGGACACAGTACTCCAGATGAGGCCTCACCAATGTCAAATAGAGGGGAATGATCACGTCCCTCGATCTGCTGGCAATGCCCCTACTTATACAGCCCAAAATGCCGTTAGCCTTCTTGGCAACAAGGGCACACTGTCAACTCATATCCAGCTTCTCATCCACTGTAACCCCTAGTTCCTTTTCTGCAGAACTGCTGCGTAGCCACTCGGTCCCTAGTCTGTAGCAGTGCACAGGATTCTTCCGTCCTAAGTGCAGGACTCTACACTTGTCCTTGTTGAACCTCATCAGATTTCTTTTGGCCCAATCCTCTAATTTGTCTAGGTCCCTCTGTATCCTATCCCTACCCTCCAGAGTATCTACCACTCCTCCCAGTTTAGTGTCATCTGCAAACTTGCTGAGGGTGCAATCCACACCATCCTGCAGATCGTTAATGAAGATATTGAACAAAACCGGCCCCAGGACCGACCCTTGGGGCACGCCGCTTGATACCGGCTGCCAACTAGACATGGAGCCATTGATCACTACCCGTTGAGCCCTACAATCTAGCCAGCTTTCTATCCACCTTATAGTCCATTCATCCAGGCCATACTTCTTTAACTTGCTGGCAAGAACACTGTGGGAGACCGTATCAAAAGCTTTGCTAAAGTCAAGGAATAACACATCCACTGCTTTCCCCTCATCCACAGACCCAGTTATCTCATCATAGAAGGCCATTAGGTTAGTCAGGCATGACTTGCCCTCGGTGAATCCTATCTTTAGTCCTATCTTTTTTAAAAATCTTGCTAGGCTCTTGGCCTCTATGATATCTTGTGGCAATGAGCTCCACAGGCTAATTGTGCATTGTGTGAAAAACTTCCTTTTTCCATTTATAAATTTGCTGCCTTTCAGTTTCAATGATCCCTTATTCTTGCATTATAAGAAAGGGAAAATACCTTCTCTGAAGCATTCATTATTTTTCTATAACTTTATCATGTCTCTTCTTATTCATCTCCTCTCTAAAGTAAAGTCTTCCAATATTTTCACTCTCTCTCTCTCTCTCTATTTGCATAGGGATTTTCTTCCATCCCTGTAAACATTCTTGTCACTCATTTCTGACCTTTCCACTATTTTTGCTATATCCTCTTGTAGACTCTCTTGCCAGCTTCCTGTTTCTGATATACTTCAAGAATTTATTGTTACTTCGTTTAATCCCCTTCAAATTCCATCACAGCCCTGCTAATTCCCTTCTTACATATTGACTGCTGTAGTTTATGCTCCTTTCTATTGGCTATGCTCACATTTTAGGGAGAATGAGTTGGAAGAAATGGGTCAGAGAGATAAGAAAAGAATATTTTGTCCAGTATCTTGCTGAGGAAAGAGAGGCTGGAAACTTGGAAGATATCTAGCAAGTGAAAGGTCAAACAAGGCTACAACACAATTTGAAACCCTTAGATTCTCTAATGATTAATATTCTAGAAGTCCCATAGAGGATGTGTCTACACTGCAAAAAAAAAAAAAAGACTCGCAGCAGTGACTCTCAGACCCTGGATCAACAGACTCGGGCTCACGGAGCTCATGCAATGGGGCTAAAAATAGTAGCAATGACCTTTGGGCTTGGGCTGGAATCTGGGCTCTGAGACCCACCCCCCTCACTGGTAGAGCCCTGCATGGATACAAAATTTATATCCATGGATGCAGCTATCCACGGGGCTTCAGGGCTCTACCAGGAACCGCAGCAGCAAAAACAGCAGCATGTCAGGCCAACACTCACAGGAGCCAACACCCTGCAGGGGCAGCTCCTCTGGTGTGGCTGTATCGCCGCCAGCGGTCACACTAGTGTGTGCAAGCAGCTCACACAGTCCCGGACAGGAGTCCCTCCCACACAGCGGTCTGAGTATCCTGTCCGAGAGCATGTGAGCTGCTTGCACACGCTAGTGTGACCAGGGACAGCTGCCGGTCAGCCTGGTGCCCACCCGAATGGACAGAGCTGGGGGCGATACAGCCACGCTGGAGGAGCAGCCCATACGGGGAACTGGCTCCTGTGACCGGCAGCCCGACATGCTGCTGCTTTCACCGCCGCAGTTTCTGGCAGAGCCTTGCAGCTCCATGGATATCCACTTTATATCCGCAAATATAAATTCTGTATCTGCACAGGGCTCTACTCACCAGGTTTCAGAGTCTTGGCTCCAGCCTGAGTCCAAACGTCTACACTGGTATTTTTTAACCCCCGTAGTATGAGCCCAGCAAGCGGAGTCAGCTGACCCAGGCTCTGAGACTTGCTGATGCAGCTCTATTTTTTGCAATGTAGACATACCCATATAGACAGGTTAGGTTAGCTTAGCTTATGAGGAGATGAGGTCAGTGTTGGCTTTCGAGGAGACAGGTATGAGAGAGGAGAGAAATGGATAAGGCTGTGGAGTTGCAAGTGAATCAAGAAGGAATGAGGTGGCTTAATTCCAGGAAGATGTAATGTTACAGTAATACAGCCAGGGATGACACTGATTTGTAACCAAGAGCAGTGAGAGAGGAGGAATCAGATCTGCTGAAGTTTCCACCTAAGCGGATACCTGTTTGGGTCATACATGAGACTCAGCCAACAAATCAGCAGATTTTAAAAGCAAAAGCACAATGCAATAAATTCATTAACACTAACGTGAAAACACTTCTTGAGTGTTGGATGGCATTTGAACCTTTAGCTTTGGGCTTCATAACATACCTTCAGTGTGCAGGTATCTAGAACATTCACATACCTTTCTCTGCATTACTTAGAGAAACTCTTGCTTAGAGAAACTCACTTGCCTAGTTTCCTGCTACGAAGGAGACAATATTTATCTTGATAATGGATAAGCGCTCGCCCCAGGTGCTATTTTATTCCTTAGTTCTATGTATGTGTGAGGGAGGAAGAGACAATGAATAATGGACAATATACTCTAAGTAATGTTAACATTTCGGTGCTGCTCTTTTGTTAGCTTTTATTTAAAAAAAAACCGAACTACTGTGTATCATTTACAGCACATCTGTGACACAGTAGAAAATTGTTCATATTTTTAAATGCTTTAACATTTTTAAATTAACACTGTTACTATATAAACATTTTATATGCTTATAGCTGTACCTTGCAGGGACATTATACTGAATCTTTTTATGTCCAAAAAGCTATTCTGCTTTTTGCTCCTCTAAGGCATACTTTTGACCATGGCAAAGTGTCCCCAAGATTTACTGAGTTACCCTTTGCTCAAATTTTAAGCTCTGCTGTTTTATCCACATTGACAGGTTTCATTGTATATCACTCCAAAATATTCAAGAAAACTTGGAAGGGCAATTATAACATCCACAAGTTATACATATTTCCATTACATGACCTAATTACGAGTTATTGCAATACTACCTCACACTTCACTATTAAGTTTACAGGTTACTGGGTGCAACCCCTGATATACACAAGATGATACACACAGCTTTCAATCTGCCAAGAGCTAAATGGATATTAATCAAAAATGGGAAACAAAAGAAAACAGTGGCACAGGAACCTTAATATATAGTTAATCCTTCAGTACAATGGTTTTCAACCTGTGGTCCCAAAGAGGTCCACACCTCCATTCGAAATTTTTTAGGGGTCCACAAATGAAAAAAGGTTGAAAACCACTGTTTTAATATCAACAGTCTATTTCCTCAGTCCCTCTTTGATGTACGCAGTTTCAATAATATGGAATCTCAGATAAAGGTAACATTTGGATCTGTACAAGGAACAGGGAAATGGTATGTAAAGCTCTATATAACTAAGAAAGGATCAGAGGAAAATAGATCTACTAAATACTGTTTAAGAGGACACACAGTCATGGAATTTAAGCCTAAAATTTCATGTGTCTTAAATCTGTTAATGTGATTTAACTTTATTGAGAGATGAAGCACAATTATTGTGATAAACAAATAGCCTCAGGTTGTCAGAACTGAACAGAATGAAAGCACTTGAAAAAAGTGACATTTTTACTGGTACATTCATAGCCTTGAAAACTTACCCGAACCCTACTAACTACCTATCTTCATTAACTACACTTTCACCTGTAATCCCTCTGTGAGAGTGTACCATCCCCCATTAATCACACTTCTTCTAAAAGTAGGCTCTCCTAAGGGCAATTATTTAAGTTCAAATGATCATATTTTAATCAGACTAAGGAAGTTTTACAGTACAGGCTTGCTTTGAAATAGACTTTCATCACCTGAACTTACATTTTAAGCATTTTCTAATCACCAGCTCTAAATGAGTTTTAGTTATTGGAATGTGATACTGATTGCATCACATGAATATATCAGCAACCTGAGCTGCTTCTCAAATAGTAATTTTTTTATTTACTGTTTTAATACTGTTGATAATTTACACACACACACATCTTGAATAGCTGTCCCTTAATCTTGGGGTCTTGCATCTATTAACTGGTCAGCATTTGATTTAACATGTTCCATCACTTACCACTGCAAAGCTTTTACCCTCTGAATATAGAACACATCAGCAGCTACTAGATTTAATTGACTGAAGAACTCTTGTTTGGAACAGGAAATGCTAATTCAGATTTTCCTTTACAAATGCTGATAGAGTTAGGGGAGGGAAAAAAAGCTTGGAGGAAAACCTCTTATCTTTCTGTCCCGTACAGCAAACTAGCTTTGAGAGGACTTATACCACTGCCCTCCACCGCAGGGAAGACAACTTTCTCCCTGTGAATACAGGTGTCATCTATTGGCCCAGGACTGGTAAAGACTGGCATCAACTGCTGGGCTGAATTTCTGTTCATAGGTTCAGAGATTCCAAGGCAAGAAGGGACCATTGTGATCATCTAGTCCAGTGGTCACCAACTGGTCGATCACGATCGACTGGTCAATCCTAGAGGATCTCCCAGTCGATCGCGATCTCCAGCGGTACACTGAGGCTGCTGCTAAGGCAGACTCCCTGCCTATCCCAGCCCCACGCTGCTCCCAGAAGCAGCCAGCGCAGCCCCACAGCTGGAGGGGGGGGCAGGGGTCTCCCTCCAGGTGCTGCTTCTGCCTGCTAGCACTGCCCCCACAGCTCTCATTGGCCAGGAGAGCTGCCAGGGCATTGCTAGTAGAGAGGGGCAGCGCGTGGAGCCATGTGCCCCCCGGCTGTCCCCCAGGGGTGTGTTGGCCCCTTCCGGGAGTGGTGTGGGGCCAGCGTAGGCAGGGAGCCTGCCTTAGCCTCGCTGCACCACTGACCAGGAGCCGCCGGAGGTAATTGCTGCCCGGCAGGAGGTCGCACCCCAACTCCGATCCCTGAGCCCCCTCGCAGAGTCAGCACCTCATACCTCCTCCTGCACCCCAAGCCCCACCCTGCCCCACTCCCAGAGCCAACACCCTGTACCCCCTCTTGTGCCCCAACACTCTGCCCCAGCCCGGAGCCCCCTCCTAGGGACAACACAGCATGCCCCCGACACCCCAACACTCTTCCCCAGCTCTGACCCCCCCTCCCAGAGCCAGCACCCCATATCCCCCCTGCCCCAGCCCTGACCCCCTTCCAGAGCCAGCACCCTGTACCCCCTCCTGCACCCCAACACTCTGCCCCAGCCTGGAGCCCTCTCCTGCACCCAAACTCCCTCCTAGAGCTTGCACCTCTCACCCCCTCCTGCACCCCAATCCCCTTCCCCAGCTCAGAGCCCCTTCCCACACTGCAAACCCCCCAGCCCCAGCCCAGAGCCGACACCCCCTCCCAAACCCCCTGCCCCAGCCCAGTAAAAGTGAGTGAGGGTGGGGGAAAGGGGATGGAAGGGGCGGGGCCTTGGGGAAGGGGCGGAGTAGATCTTGGGTTGCCCTTAGACTCAAAAAGTGATCTTGGGCGTAAAAAGGTTGGAGACCACTGATCTCCACTGACCTCCTGTATAGCACAGATCACAGATGATCAAAAATAAGCTATAGGACTGTACATAATTAATGGTCTTGTGTACCACTGTCCTTTGCTGGACAGAACTAGATCTTCCCTTATGTACTTACAGCAGGTTCACCTAACTAGCTGAGGTAGTGAGAGGCATCTCCTTTGCTTCAGTGAGCAACAAGTCTGGCTTTACTGAGTTTGGGGAGCGGGAAGTTCACCAATGGTAAACATCACAGAGCAGCAGAAGATCATAGCATCTATGAATATAAGGGTATGTCTACACTACGGGATTAATCCAAATTTATATAATTCGAATTTTGGAAACAGATTGTATAAAGTCGAATGTATGCGGCCACACTAAGCACATTAATTTGGCGGTGTGCATCCATGTACCGGGGCTAGTGTCGATTTTCAGAGCGTTGCACTGTGGGTAGCTATCCCATAGCTATCCCATAGTTCCTGCAGTCTCCTCCTGAATTAGAATTCTGGGTTGAGATCCCAATGCCTGATGTGGCCAAAAACATTGTCGCGGGTGGTTCTGGGTACATCCTCCCCCCTCTCCAGGGAAGCAACGGCAGACAACCGTTTCGCGCCTTTTTCCTGGGTGAACAGTGCAGACACCGTACCACGGCAAGCATGGAGCCCGCTCAGCTCAAGACAGCAGTCATGAACATTGTAAACACCTCGCATGTTATCGTGCAGTTTATGCTGAACCAGAACCTGCAAAACCAGGTGGCGAGGAGTAGGCTACAGCAGCGCGGCGGCGAGAGCGATGAGGACATGGAATTCTATCAAACCACGGGCCCCGGTGCTTTGGAGATCATGCTGTTAATGGGGCAGGTTATAGCCGTGGAATGCCGATTCTGGGCCCGGGGAAAAAAGCACAGACTGGTGAAACCGCATAGTGTTGCAGGTGTGGGACGATTCCCAGTGGCTGCGAAACTTTCGCATGCGTAAGGGCACTTTCATGGAACTTTGTGACTTGCTTTTCCCTGCCCTGAAGTGCCAGAATACCAAGATGAGAGCAGGCCTCACAGTTGAGAAGCGAGTGGCGATAGCCCTGTGGAAGCTTGCAACGCCAGACAGCTACCGGTCAGTCGGGAATCAATTTGGAGTGGGCAAATCTACTGTGGGGGCTGCTGTGATGCAAGTAGCCAAAGTAATCACTGAGATGCTGCTACGAAAGGTAGTGACTCTGGGAAATGTGCAGGTCATAGTGGATGGCTTTGCTGCAATGGGATTCCCTAACTGTGGTGGGGCGATAGATGGAACCCATATCCCTATCTTGGCACCGGAGCACCAGGGTACCCAGTACATAAACCGCAAGGGGTACTTTTCAATGGTGCTGCAAGCACTGGTGGATCACAAGGGACGCTTCACCAACATCAACGTGGGCTGGCTGGGAAGGGTTCATGATGCTCGCGTCTTCAGGAACACTACTCTGTTTAAACGGCTGCAGCAAGGGACTTACTTCCCGGACCAGAAAATAACCACTGGGGATGTTGAAATGCCTATAGTTATCCTTGGGGACACAGCCTACCCCTTAATGCCATGGCTCATGAAGCCATACACAGGCAGACTGTACAGGAGTCAGGAGCTGTTCAAATACAGGCTGAGCAAGTGCAGAATGGTGGTAGAATGTGCATTTGGCAGTTTAAAAGGTCGCTGGCGCTCGTTACTGACTCGCTCAGACCTCAGCCAAACCAATATCCCCATTGTTATTGCTGCTTGCTGTGTGCTCCACAATCTCTGTGAAAGTAAGGGGGAGACCTTTATGGCGGGGTGGGAGGCTGAGGCAAATCGCCTGCCTGCTGATTATGCGCAGCTAGACACCAGGGCGATTAGAAGATCACACCAGGAAGCGCTGCGCATCAGAGAAGCTTTGAAAAACAGTTTCAAGATTGGCCAGGCTATGGTGTGAAAGTTCTGTTTGTTGAAAACCCGCCCCCTTGATTGATTCATTCCCTGTAAGCAAACCACCCTCCCCCCTTAAATCACAGCTTGCTTTTAAAGGAAATAAAGTCACTATCGTTTAAAAATCACGTATTCTTTATTAATTGATTATAAACATAAGGAGAGAACTGACAAGGTAACCCGGGTGAGGTTTGGGAGGAGGATATATAAACATAGGGAGAGAACTGACAAGGTAACCCGGGTGAGGTTTGGGAGGAGGATAGGAGGGAAGTAAAAGGCCACTGAAAAAATTCAATATAATGACAGCCTTTTGGTTGGGCTGTCCACTGGGGTGGAGTGGGAGGGTGCACGGAGCCTCCCCCCCCGCGTTCTTACACGTCTGGGTGAGGAGACTATGGAATATGGTGAGGGAGGTTATACAGCGGCTGCAGCGGCACTCTGTTATCCTGCTGCCGTTCCTGAAGCTCCACCAGATGCCGGAGCATGTCCATTTGATCACACAGCAGCCCCAGCGTTGCAGCCTGCCACCTCTCATCTCGAGCATCCCTCATGACCTCACGTTCACTGGCATCTTTCCTGTACTTAACTCATTTGAATGAGTGGAAGGACACGGTATCTCTTTCATTGCGGGTGCATTCCATTATTTCCGAGAACATCTCATCTCGCCTCCTCTTTCTCCGCCGCCTTATCTGAGATAGCCTTCGGGACGGAGGAGGGAAGCTTGAAAAATTTGCAGCTGCTGGAGGGATGGAAAAAAGGAGAGAAGTTTTTAAAAAGATACATTTTACAGAACAATGCTTATACTCTTTCACGGTGAACAACACTATTCACATTACATAGCACATGTGATTTCAGTACAAGGTCGCATTTTCCATCTTAATATTGAGTGCCTGTGGCTTTGGTGTTAGAGATCACAGATGCAGGTCCGGGCAACAGAATTCAGCTTCTGCGCCCTCCTTTCCCACATACCAAGCAAAGCCCGTTGACTGCTGCGGTTTTCCTGTTAACCTTCAGCAGCAGAAAACAAACTAGCCCCCCCCCCATCCAATTCTCTGGGATGATCGTGATCGCTGTACCCCTCCCCCCACCGCGTGGCTGGTATCAGGGAAGATCCCTGCTAGCCAAAGGCGAAAAACTCAGCACCAATTTCCCCCTCTCCCCCCTCACTCCCCGGCGCTTGGCTAACTGCAGGGAAGGATTTATTTTCAGCCACAGGCAAACAGTCCAGTAGGAATGGCCACCTCTGTCTCCTTAATTAAATTCCCGTATTTCAACCAGGTTACCATGAGCGATATCACTCTCCTGAGGATTACACAGCAAGATAAAGAACGGATGTTGCTTGAATGCCAGCAAACACCGGGACCATACGCTGCCAGGCTTTGTCATGCAATGATATCAGATTACTTGCTACTAGCATGGCGTGGTCAAGTGTCCTACCATGGAGGACGGAATAAGGCTGCATTGCCCAGAAACCTTCTGCAAAGGCTTTTGGAGTAACTCCAGAAGAGCTTCATGGAGATGTCCCTGGAGGATTTCCGCTCCATCCCAAGACACGTTAACAGACTTCTCCAGTAGCTGTACTGGCCGCGAATGCATCCCAAGTCCTCAGGGCAAATTAATCATTAAAAAACGTTTGCTTTTAAACCATGTTTTATATTTTAAAAGGTAAACTCACCTGAGGTCCCTTCCATGGGGTCATGGTCTTGGGTACTGGCTTGGGAGGGTACTTCAGTCAGGCTGAGAAAAAGATCCTAGCTGTTGGGGAGAACGGATTGCTGTGTTCTCTCTGCAAGCTTGTCCTCCTCCTCCTCCTCCTCCTCCCTGTCCACAGAATCCTCAGGTGTGGCTGATGAGATTACCCCCACCTCGGAATCCACGGTCAGAGGTGGGGTAGTGGTGGCGGCCCCCCTTAGAACTGCATGCAGCTCAGCGTAGAAACGGTATGTCTGCGGCTCTGACCCGGAGCGACCGTTTGCCTCCTTTGTTTTCTGATAGGCTTGTCTGAGCTCCTTGACTTTCACGCGGCATTGCTCTGAGTCCCTATTGTGGCCTCTCTCCATCATGCCCTTGGAGATGTTTTCAAAAGTTTTGGCATTTTGTCTTTTTGAACGAAGTTCTGCTAGCACTGAATCCTCTCCCCATATAGCGATCAGATCCAATACCTCCCGTACGGTCCATACTGGTGCTCTTTTTTGATTATCGGCCTGCATGGTTATCTGTGCTGATGAGCTCTCTGTGGTTACCTATGCTCTCCTGTGCTGGGCAAACAGGAAATTAAATTCAAATGTTCGCGGGGCTTTTCCAGTCTACCTGGCCAGTGCATCCGAGTTCAGATTGCTGTCCAGAGCGGTCACAATGGTGCACTGTGGGATAGCTCCCGGAGGCCAATACCATCGAATTGCAGCCACACTAACCCTAATTCGAAATGACAATATCGATTTTGGCGCTACTCCGCTCATTGAGGAGGAGTACAGAAATCGATTTTAAGAGCCCTTTATTTCGAAATAAATGCCTTCGTTGTGTGGACGGGTGCAGGGTTAATTCAATTTAATGCTGCTAAATTAGAATTAAACTCATACTGTAGACCAGGCCTAAGTGACTACAGCTTGAATGTGACTACAGTGACTACTATCAACATTTTTATACTGCACTCATTATAATATTTAAGCATCTATAATCAAATTATCATACAGCCACCAAAAAGAAAGAACAAGAAACTGAAAAAGAGCTAGGGGAAAAGTTATTTTAAAATTCTAAACATCTCTGTCTCACACACATACATACACAATGATGGTAAACATCATGAACTAAACAGTATATACATAGATCATTGCCTGCCTACCACCTTGTTTTCTTCTGGAATCCCTTGCTCTATCCTTTTGATCTATTTTGTCTTTTTAGATCAGTAGAACAGTTTGGAGGAAAAAATACCAGGGTGGGAAGGAAGAATTGTGAAAAATTTCTCAAAATGTTTTTCGTTTTTCTCCTCAAAACTTCAAATAATTTCAACCAGCTCTGCAGTTGGCATAAAAACAAGGTGGAAATTTCAACTACATTTTTTCAATTTGTTTTAACTTTTGAATTTGAAAATATTAAAATGGTCTTAATTATAATTTTTGAGAGGAAGCAAACTCTTGCCTTATGTGTCTATAAAGCATCTTTTGGGCACTGATTAGGTAACAAATAAGTAATTAACAAGTATATTCAAAGTAAGTAATATTTACACTGACCTAAAGTCCAGTAGGAGGCTGCTTCCAGATGTGAAGAACTACTGTATATGGCATGGATATACATGAGATGAATCATCAACTCTGCCAACCACCACCAAAAGAAAATGCGAACTATGCCCAGCAGTAAAATGCAAGGGTTAATCTTCAAACTGCAGGCTTCTTGTCTCTTCATCTACAGAAAGAAATCAAAAATATTGTGTACAAATGACCAGACAATTCATTCAAATGGACTTTTTGATGCCAACTTTTAAAATTTAATTTCTTTTTATTTATCTGCACCACCAAGACTGCTATTCTCAAATGGAGAAAAAGGACACTTCCCTTCTATATCCTGTCTATACTACAGACTTGTACTTCTGCAACTTCAATCAGTAGGACTGAAGTGGTGCAAGCCACAATAGTGCAGAGCTTCCACATTAGCCATCCCAATTCAAGAGCATGGTGCACTGCCTCGATACATGCAGCACGCTTCGACAGTGCTACAGGGCCTGTGGATTGTTGTATCTATCTCACAACACAGCTCCCTGAAACAGGTGTGTTATGTTTTCATCTGCTCACATTTTTGATTTGCTTTAATGAATGCTTCAAATGGTTCAGTCCTGCAGGGGTATTTATGTATATCCAATGAGGGCAGGAGATGTATCACCCTACATCCCCACATTATCAATTTAGATATCCTGTCACCCCACTGCCAGACAATTTCTGAGCCTGGGGGCACCAAATACGTTGAATGCCATCATATTTGAAGATGCTCAAGGAGAGCCTGATTTAATTATAATCCTCTAATTTCTAGAGGGCTGTCACACAGAGGAATACAAGTCATTTTAATAAAACCTGTATCTGGCTCTGTGAATTATACCCTAAGTACCTGATCCAGCAAAAATTATCTGCTAAGAAATAAACACAAGCTTCTCAAAGAGCACATGAAAAGAAAACGTTATGCTTCTCTCAGCATGTATCTACCACTGACGTCCCTCATTTTAGTGTCTCTTCACACATGGGAACACAGGAATGTAGGAACAGGCAGACTGGAACAGACCCAAGGTCCATCTAATGCAGTATCCTGTCTCTAACAGTGGCCAGCATCATATGCTTGGGTGTAAAGTGCAAGAACCCCACACCAGGCAGAAGAACCTGGAGAACAGCCTAAAAACAAACCTACAGCACTAACATGTATTTTTAACCACACAAGTGTAAGCGTGTTATAGAATTTCCTCTCACTGATACAAGGTAACAGAAGTCATTCCAGGGAGATAAACAGAACTACAATATCTTCAATTAACAGTCTATTCTCCTTTAACATCTGTTGGATTAATTTTTTCCAAAGACAGCACTTTGCCTTCAGACTCATACAAAAACCCTGGAATTTAAAAATTCTGACAGGCAAAGTTACTAAAATAAAGCAAATTAATAGACAAAAATTTACTATTCTCCTTAGTTTCTTTCAGTTCACCTTTAGGGGTGGGTTTTGAGTAGCTGTACAACATTTTGTTGTTCTCATAAAAAGGCATTAAGTATTTTTGAAGCATTTAGTTAAATAGCCTTTGTAGAGGAAGAAATAACCTACCAGGTCACCTACTTTAAGGAAAAAACATTGTAATAAGAAAACTAGGCAGGGGTCTTAACATCGATTTTTTTCAATGCCTGAGGACATCTAGTAATAAAAATGTAGGTTTTTTTATTCAAGGTGATCTCCCATAGAAAGCCTGATCCAAAGCCCACCAAAGGTAATGGGAGTCTCTCAATTGACTTCAATGAGCTTTATAAATAGGCTCAGAGACCTAAACTCTATGGGCCCTGATACTGTCTTTAGAGATTAAGGTATGCCTTAATATGCTGTGTAATAGGGTCAGGCATTGTCAAAGAACAATCATGGTATATGCCAGAGGTGGCTGCATTTAAACCATCAAGTGATTCATATAAGCATTCATATATATTTTATATTATGTATACCCTTTATGTATAATTCATTTAATATGTTACGTATATGTATATTTACACACACACACACACACACACACACACACACCCCACGTTCAGAATGAATTTTAAGTTCTGGAGGCATTATTTAAATGTAATCTGCATCTCTCCATAGTTTACCCAAGATGTTGCTCTTGGATGCTGATGCTACTTCTTCCAACTGCAAAGCCTGCTGTGATTGTTGGTGGATCCCCCTGTACCCATGCATCCGTGCACACACACACTCACATACACTCCACATAACTTGGAGGGCCCTGAACCAAGAGAACAAGTGTGGTTCTGCTACAGAAGGGTGAAGGAGACTGAGGTTGATTTGCTGAGACTGACCAAGGGGTCCACAAAGCAGGCAGGCAGGCAGGAGCCTCGGAGGCTACTACAGCCTTAGCAGAAGCAACTACTGGAGAAAGAGACAAACACTATTAGTTGTTCCCAGGCACTATAACCTTAAGAGAGTCCAGATGTGAGAGACAAATTATAATCATCCTGTATCTATCAATATCCTTAGATGCTGGGAAAAGCCAAAGGGAACTACAACATTTTCCACATAGTGGCTGTGGTAGTGGTAAATATTTGTTGAAGACAAGAAAGGGGAAGAGAAAAAGTAACACAGTGTGATGTTGAAACTCTCCTGTTTGTACCTAATACACTGGATTTATTGCTCAAAAACAATTTGTCACACTAAATGCTTTACTCCTGTAACATTGCCACGGTCAGCAAGAGCTATGGTGATCTGCTGAGCAAGTGCTGGTCTCACAAGTTTAAATCATATGGGGGAAGATTTAAATTTTGTAGTAGGCATGTTTCCCAGGATGCCCACCAAATTCTAGGACATTAACTGTATTAAACGCATTCATATACTAAGTCTCATTCCACCTTCTCCCTGAAGTAGGCTAGAATATACGGTAATCTACTGTTTAGTGGGAAACGAGCATTGTCTTCCAGATTCACACACAATACAGCATGCAAACCAAAGAACACTACAGATGTTGAGCTTTAATTTTCAAATCCCTCCCTTTTGTGAACCTGATACATTTTCGCATACATCTGTTTGTGCATGCAGAAAGCTACTTACAGAAGCCAACGCACATTTACATACCTAAATCAGGTTTGCACATGAATATTTTGCATACTATACAAAAGACAGACCCTCTGAAATTTTGGGTGGAAGGATCAAGGTTTCAACTGGCCTCCACAAATGTATGCAAATATGGGTGTTTACATGTACAAATTGGGAAGTTAAGTTCTAATATGGGCTGCATGTATTTGCGTACATAACACCCACAAATTCTGCAGATAAATTTGTAGGGGCTGGTTGACATTTTTGACCTACAGAAACTGCCATGTCTTTGCACGTGTTTGTATGGTAGCTGGCATAATAGGGCCTATAATTATTGGTTGGGGCCTCTGGGCACTACCGTAATACAAAAATTAAACATTTTATTAAAGTTTATGTGAAAGTTATCTACAGCACAGATTAATAAAAAAAGGTTCTATTCACCCGTGTGGAATGCTTAAGTTATCCAAAGATAGTAAGTTTGGTATAAAAAGTCATAAAATGCACATAATACATAATCTGCAATATCCCAAATTAGGGTAATAAATTTAACAGTACAGTTTAAATATCCATATCCATGGAAAGTTATACTAGAAATAACTTGTGAAAAATAAATACTGTAACAATCAATGTAAATTGCCCCTCAGTAATTGAGAATTTAGGGTACTTTATCCCTAAATAAATACCATCTATTAAAAAAATATTTCAGCTACGTTCCTGTTTTTAAGAGTAGCAGCCATGTTAGTCTGTATCCGCAAAAAGAACAGGAGTACTTGTGGCACCTTAGAGACTAAATTGGCAATCTAGCTCATTTCTCCTGGCATTGCCATTGTCTGGTGATATATTCTAAATAAACGTCCCTTGACCACTTGATGGTCCAACACCATGAGTTGCTGCATCAGCGGGGCATAGCGCTGACCAATTCCACATTCTCATAATGCTCACTCTTTACTGGGATCCCATGTGCCCACGGCTCCAACGATCAGTGCGTATATTTGAACCTTGTAACCCCCAGTTCCCAGGGCATTGGCCGGGAGGGGGGAGGTGTATTTTTTTTTTCTTTTCTTTTTTTGAGCTTGGGTGTCAGAGAAGGCCACGGTCCTGTTCTCAAAAGGAACTGTGACATCCACCATTAGGATCCTCTTCTGTACCTCATTAGTAATGATGATGTCTGGTCACAGCTGACTGTCCATTCTAGGGATAGTGGAGTTCACGTCAACCTTCCCCACAAGTAGAGGGATAGCCTTGATTAAGCAATCTTGGATGGTTCTGTGGCACAGCTGCCTGACGCAGGCTACTATTAATAAAAGGTCAAACTATCCCATTTTTGCAAAGCAATTATAACAAAGTAAAAGCATTATTACTGAAAGCTCTTTGCCATAGAATAGTTTTGCTATTTTTCATTTTCTGGAACTCCATTTTCCAGCATGTTAAACAGCAACATTCTTCTCACTCCCAAGATTAATAAAGAGTTTCTGCAATTCTTCTTTTTATGATAAAAGCAATAAACGTACTTCATACCTCATGCACCCGGATAGAGCTACTGAAAATTGCTAATTAATTATCATTCAGATGCCCCTCTATATTCTGCCAAGTCACTACCCTCTCCTCATTTAAGTCACTCCAACAAATGCACTTCTTCTGCAACACCTGCAAGGGAGTCAATAATATGAATTATTTAATAACCTTATCTTCCTTTTTAAATTTTGTTTAAAAGTCAAATCTTGCAGAACCACCAAGCTATGCATATGCATACTTCAAATGCGATCATATTACAGTAACAGGCATCCTCCTTTACTGTTTGTCTCTCCCCGACTCATTGTCTCATGCCTAAAATTTAGGTCTGTTTGTGGCAGCGGTGTTTTCTTTGAAGCGATTAGCATGCTTTTGGAGCTATAAAATGATATATAATAAGGAAATATTTCTTCAGTCTTCATCTAAGCTAACGTTAAAAGGTAAATACTGTATTCATTTGAATTTTCTCCCCACCAGTTTTGTTCTTCTCCTGAAAAGGGCTTTATAGAGGCACAATTGATTGGCTTGTTCTTAGTGAAGTCTAGAAAATTACCTGATAACTTGTTACATCTTTCAATGAGCTTTCCAGATGCTATTGCTCTTCTGACTCATCTCCCTTAATGACATCTCACTGGCAGTGAGTAGTTTGAAGAGACCAAGTTTCTTCAAAGTACTGAAAAATCACTTGACTCGGCCCCTTTAATTCCTCTGGCACTTCTGTTAGTCACGGTTCAATGCAGTATCGGTGTGTGCGTTGATTTTTCTATTCAAAGCCACAAAGGGGAACTGGACACCAGATTCCTAATCATTCTAATGGAAAATGAGTGTCCAAATGTTGGACATACGCACAGAAAAGAAAACAAAGCTGTGCACAGGCTAGCCTATCCATGCTAGTTTGAACCCAACTAGCACAAATAACAATAGCAGTGAAGACACCACAGTGCAGGCGTCAGTGTGGGTAGTTCAAGGCTGGCATGGACCCTGGGTACATCCTTTTCCCGCGAGCCTGCTCTGAAGGTTGTGCAGCACTGTCTTCACTGCTATCATTACCTGCACTAGCTGGATTCAAGCTAGCTCATGCTGGCTAGCCCATGTACAGATTTCACTATAGACAAATATAGTTCACTTCTACTAATTCTTAAAAGTGTAACGTATTCTATTTTTGTTAACTGTATTTTCATCATGTATTTCTTTAGCAAGAGAATCTTTTTCTCCACTGCACCAGGTGATAAGCATATCTCTTCCTGTCACTGAGCCTTCCCATGTTCACTCTAACATGATAAAATTCATTTTAGCCAGGTGGGCGGTGGAGGACTATCAGAAGTACAAGCCAGTCACCAAAAGTTAACCACATCCCTAAGTAAAGCATGGGGCTAGTGTCTAGCTGGTTACAATGGCACTCACTTGGACAGATCCATGCATGTTGCTTACAGTTATGGAGTTACAAGAACACAGAGGCAATCCCTAGTATTTTCTTTCAAACCAAGCATTAAACATTCCACACAGGACTAAATTAGTTTTCTGAGAGTACATGCTGCTTTGAGGTTCCATCTGCTCTATTGGTGGTGGAGGCTATTTTATTATCTTGTCTTCCTTTGAGCTGCACAGCAATTACACATTCAGAACTATATCTATGCTAGACCATGTTCTTGCCTCTGTTCAGTATCCTGGTGTGTCACAAGTTGGCTTTTCATTGATGCAATACCCATACACTGTAAGTATCTTGACTTTTATAAAATTTTAACTGCAAAGCATATCTCACTGCTGTATTTAGTGACCAGCTGGTATGTCTGTGCTACTATTGCACATGCCTTGTACCTTGAAATTATCAGTCCCTCACAGTACACCTACACACCAAGTGCCTCAGGTAGAAATGTTTATTTGTAATAGTGTTTATTAAAGGGGTTGATTGATAGCACTGAAAACTGAAGTCTATGCCTATCAGGAGATCAGATACAGCATGCACATGCACAGCAAAAGTGTAAGCTCACCCAGGCCATATCACCAATGTGACTTGATATTGCCAGGCTGTGAGAGTACTACTGCCTTCGTGCCATTTCTACTGAGACTTAACTAGGATACCAATTGGTGCCAACAGTGGTGACGATTTCTGTGGTGTGGGCTCCTAGCTATTCAGAGAACTGGACTGAGGTCATCCACTCATTTCATGTAAGCTACCAGAGAGTCAAAGGAGACGACTGACCCAACTAATGACTTTTGCTTACTACCAATCTAGGCTTTTATCTGAAGTGGTTGCCTAGAGGTGAAAGTCTCTGTCCTGTTACTATTCAAGTCCAGGTAGCAATATCCTGCATTTCCCAAAGTGAGAGATGTGAATGATTAGCCAAACTAGATGCTCAATTGTTCTCCAGAGTCTCAGCTTTCATTTTAATTAAAAATTAGCCTTTACCTGTTATGGTTTCAAAGAAAAGCTTCAAACTGTGAAAAAAGTGTAATCGACGCAGAGACATCTGCATGAATTTGTAGACCACCTGAAACAGCCACTCTGAGGTTTAAACTGTACCATTTACTTGAATGGATAGTAACGGATATCCCAATGATGATCATTTACATGTCAACATTGTTAGTTATTTCACTGCTCATCAAAGCATAAGAAAGGGGAGAAAGAATCATATCATGAAGAATTACAGCAGAGTCCCCTAGGAGAGGGGGGGCATAAAAGACTAGCCAGGGAGATGTATAAATTAAGGTGAAATGACCTTTAACAACACATGGCAATGTTTCAGGCACATGACTGGGTTCATTTTTTTTTTAAAGAGGGTCTCAGCTTTCAAAAGTTTGGAAATAGTTGTTTAAACTATTTAACAGGGCTTTCAAATCAGCGTCAGGGGAAAATGTGGTCCAACTCATCAACTGCCAGCTATGACACATTCAATGCAACAAAATGAAGGATTTGCAAACAGCTGAAGGAATATTTTATCACTCATATACACATGATGACCCTATAATTTCTGTTTCCACTGCACCTATGTGGGATGGTGGGCAGGGTTTACCTTTTCTTTTCATTTTTCATATGCTACATATGGTAGAGTGCCCAGAAAACATGACTACATTAAGAATGTTCTCTATCTTAAGACCCCCAAATCTGGCACCTCCAAGACTTTCCTGTAATTTTGGCTTTACAAAACTTAAACATCTGGTTCAGGATAAGGATAAGAATCACAAATTTTCTGGGGACTAATACTGAAAATTCTTTCATTCTTATTTACGTATAATTTTCTAGCTGACTTTCAACTTGGCTTTGTTCAGTGCATAAGCTTGAACTGAGTCCAAGCATCAAAATATCTCTTACACTTTTATCTGCTGTTCAGGAAAATAACAATATTGGAATGCCCATCTTTGTATGGAAGACAGTAGGGCTGTATTTTTGTTCAGCACTTAGATACTATGATGATGGGCATGTTAGAAACACAATGGGGATGGATGGAGCTGTTACCATGCAAGAAAAACTGAAAATGATAAAGAGCAATTTATTCATCTTCTGGAAATTTTTCATTTGAATAAGGTGTATCGCCTGTGATACCCACAATTAAATGATATCTATGAACTGTTTTCAAAAGTTCCCTCACTAACATGCTCAAAACTGACCTGTCTCTATGCCATTGTTGTATACCTTGATGTTGTCAAATTCAGATCCAGATGTATTCTTTAAAGCAACTAAATTACTTTGTTTTTCTAAAGACCACGTGGAAATAGAAGTCCCTTACAACAGCCAGGAAGGAGAAAATTTTATATTAGACTCAGTTATGGACACTGGGCACTGAAATCACCAAATGCATCAATGAAAACTACTATGTTTCTACTGTGGGTTTTCTCAGGTATCTAGTTGATTGAAAAAATATGCATCTATTTAAAAAAGGAACTAGAATAGTCATATCTCCAAGCCATCACAGTCTCATTCAGAAGATAATAAAAAATATATGTGGAAAACTAAGGTTCCGAGTTTAAATTAGCCCATCTTTACCCCAATCACTAGATTTTTAGACCTATTTGGACATTTTCCTTCAATCTGTCACTCAATCAATACTTAGTTTTTAATTACTAGTTTTTTGTGAATTCAGTATTAGTCTATGGCTGATGTGTAACCAGGTAATACCTAAGCTTGTGTTCTTAGTGGTCCCCTCTTTCTGCGTGCAATGTACTTCAAGCCATACAAAAAAGGGGAAGATGGAGATACACGAACATTAAGAATATTTTCTGTTTGAAAATCTCATCAATGAGAATTTTTTCTCAAGTAGGTAACTGTAAATGAAACTTTTAACTCAGACTCATCTGCAAAGTGCATTTTAAAATACATTATCAGAAGAATCATCTGAAGTAATGGATTAAAGAGAATTTTAGGCTCTGCCTAACCAAAATGTTCATCTAATTAACAACACCACCTCTCAAAAGATGAAAGTATCTGCCCTACCTCCACCTCCTCACACACACACAATCTCTTTCCCCTTTTAATTTAATACAGCTTGAATACATACATCTGGCAGCTGGGAAGAGGTCACCAATTCATTTGGCAGCTTTTCAGATATTATTTTCAAGATATAGGCCTGAGCTTCAAAGTCTGAATCCAGAACCAAAATCTTCTGAAGTTCAGAGGGTGTTTAATAATATGTAGTTTTAGCTCAGGACCCCAAATTAATTTTCAAGCTTTTGTCTTCCTTCTTTCAGGCCCATTCTGGCCAATTTATCAAAGTGCCCAGAGCTGTCAACCCCCACATTAAAGGTAATGTGTGAAGGTGCTGGGAACCTTGCAGGAAGTACGCAGCACCTCAGAGGATTTAGTCCTCAGTCCACATCAGATGTACTGAAAACCAAGAGCTGTATCATCTTGAAAGTGCTGTTACCTGCTTAGTAAATTCATTGAAGGTCATAATGGGTCCATTGTGGAACACAGGATAGTAGAACATGTACGCCAGCATCCAAAAAAATGAGTGGTACCTCTTCTGGGTAGACCCATGCCAGCAGTATTCAAGGCTGAAACTAGTGTAGTAGAGGCAGCGAACAGTCAGGGTGAAGAGCAGCAAGTAGTACTCATTTTCAGTGTCGTACCACCCTCTCTGCAAAACAAAACAGAGAATGTTTATAACATGATGGGATTCGATATCAAACAATCAGCATTCTTACTGGCACTTTACTAGTCCTTAGGTCATCATCAATAAAGGGCAATTAATATAGATTCTCAAACTATGACATGTGCCTCCCTGGGGAGGCACCAGCGCATAGTGGGGAGGCACTATTCACACTTAATTCCTTGGCATATCAGGGTTTCAGGCTGAGGGAAAGCTAACACTGGAGCTGCTAGATGACACTGTTGGTAGCCTCAGCTGTTATGACAAGACTGCAGTTCTGGCCGCCCCAACAGAGGCCGCTGCAGGGCTTGCTGGTTCCTGCAGACAGAGGCTGCTCCCTGCCTGTGCAGAGCAGAAATGCTGTAGCCCACATGGGCTAGTGGAGCAGCAGGAAGGTGGCTCAGTGGCAGCAGCTGCCTGCTCCTTTCATTCTCCTGCACTGGGGAAGGGGAGACACAAAGGTGAGTTATGTATGGAGACGAAGGGCAGGAAATTCTCAATGTAATTAACAGACTTGTTGAATGCCCACATGTCAGTGAACTGTGTTTGGATGGTAACATCTATACTGTAGTGGATTTAATAGCCCTCCACCTTCCCCACCCACCATTTGATAAGATCCGGTCCTGCTGCACCATGCATTGGAACCAAAGAGAAATGAGTTTGTCAGTCCTAACAAAAGTGTCTTTTGGAGAGAGGATAATAGGACAAATAAATCTGTTCACAAGCGAAGAACAGTTTCTTTAAAATCCATATAGCCAGTGAAAGGAAGCAGAGGATGAAGACAGCAAAACTGAGTCTATGCCAGTCAGTTAAAGGATGGTTAACTACCCTTGTTTTGGCATAAATCCAACTGTTAGAGCAATAGGCTTCATTTTCCAATTCAGAAACCTACAGTCATGAAAGAGAAACTGCCAAGTTTGACTAAGCAACTCTGGGATATGAAAAAAATCAGCATTTTGAATTAGAGCGATTACATCTCTCTTGAAGTAGAGATGTGTTTACTGGAGCATTAGTGGAGCACTTGTTTATCATATATTATGCTCCATCAAAATAACCTTGACACATTAAGGCATATAATTTCATCTTGACGCACAGGGCTTTATTCATATAACACCAATCAACATGACAAGGGATAACCCCCATTATTTCCCATGAATAATGCCATGTTTCAAGAAGCAGCAGACATGCTGAATCTGATTTTGAGCTAGACCTCAAATACAAAAATTCCAACAACTGGAGGTGTGGAAGGCAGGGGTTCACATTCAAATATTTATTTATTTATATTTACACATTGCAAAAAAATCTGTAGGCTTCTTACACAAAGGGTTAGGTAGGTAATATACATAATCATCCTCTTGATGGATGTGATGCAAACATATTAGGAGCTGAGTGCCTCAGTATCAGAAAGATGTTGACAAATTTGAGGGAATTCAGAAAAGAGCAACAGAAATGAAGAGTCTAGAGCAGTGGTTCTTAACCTTTTCTGCAGCCTGCACCCCTTTGGTTCTCAAAATATGTTCTTGCATCCCTTATCAAAAATCAAAATATGTTTTTGCACCCCTTAAACTTAAAAAATATGTTCTCACACCCCTTAAACCTAGATATATTTTTGTTTGTATATTACATTAATCGTTAAAAAATGTATAATGTTAATAAATACATAGGTTTGTTTCATCAAAGTAGTTGTACTTACGTGCCTGTACTTAATTTGTCTTTTCGATGATTTACCTTCTAAAAACATCTGGCATGTCTCGCGCCCCCAGAAAGGGCATCTCGCACCCCAGGCTAAAAACACTGGTCTAGAGGAACCAGCATATGAATAAAAACTGAATACAAGCAAAACCAATTAAAGTATTCAAAGGGTGTAAACACCAGAGAGAGTGGAATGTCTAGGGTTTGTGCAAGGGATCTAACTAGGAGCAACAGATTAAAAGGAAGTTAAATATCTGGAAGAATTTCTGTTATAGCCATTAGACTGTGGAAGAGGGAGTGACAGAAAAATCCATATCTTGAGGTATGCTATAGAGTACCACATTATCAGTGTGGGTAACTACAAGGGACTATTCCTTCAACAGTACCAAAGGATGTGTACTAGTGTGCTTTAGGGTGTCAAAAAAGACCATGTTGATGCCTTGAACGACTATTAGCAGAGACTTGATGAGAAGATTTCTGTCTCCTTTTTTTAGAGGGTGCCTGAGAAGGTGGCCACTTTTTATGTTCCCCAGCGGAATGATGGTGTGTGCTACTCCTATCAGATAAGATTTCAGAGACGGAGCCTCTGTGGAAGAAGTGGAAGAGGCACAAAACCAAGTGGTTGTAGGTGCCAGTGCATTTTTTGAAGACGACGGCTCCAAAGGCACAGGGAATGCCCAAATCTGAGGCCAGTCTCATAGATTTATCTAACGGGAACAGCTTCAAACAAGCTTCTCTCGCCTATTTGAAAAACAAATAGAGCATTGGACCCTCACCTAAACAAAACAAACTTTTAGAATGGCCATCATTAAGGAGAATGGCCATATCGCATAAAGGCCATATCTGAAACCAGGAGAATTCTGTTCAGCCACAGAGATAGAAAATTATTTTAAAAGTTACTCAGATGAAACCTAACTGTAAACAATACTTAAAACCTATGAAAAGCTAACCCTAGTACTACTGCTGTCAACTAACCATATCCAGGAGTTACAAGAAAAACTAGGTAAACTAGGCTGTGGAATAAGGACACTGGCAATTCCTTCATCTTTCAGCCAAGGGCAGTTAGAAGGAACAGAGGAAGTTGTCCCTACTCTGTCATTTCATGCCCGCGGGAGAAGGGCGCAGCCATTGGTCAGCAGGCAAAAAGACTGCGATCTCTGGCACATGGGGCAATGCACATCAAGAGCTGAATACGTATAAGCAATCACTCTACTATAAATGTTAACTTTTTATGTCAACCACTGGTGCAATGTAGGCATAGAAGCAGGTCTTGGGCCCTTTTCAAGTGTGGGATGGCATCTGAAAGGGAAAGCATGATCAGAAAAAATTCCCTCTTGACTCCCTGAAAAGGCATCTGGCTCCTTCCAAACACCAAAATGAATAATGCCTCTTTAATTTATTAAATTCCATACAGTCATTCAACTTTTGCTCAATTCTTACTATTTGAGTCTACTATCTCAACTAGAATCCCATTCCACCTATTCACCACTCTCTCTGCAAAAGGTCCTCAATTCTTTTTTAATATGTTCCCTCCTGCACCTAATTGTATGACCTTTAGTTCTGGCTTGTTCATCAATCTCCAAAAGGCTATTCAGTCTTGATTTTATAACAATCCTTGACTAGTTTAAGTACTTCACTTGTGTTGCCTTTTAACCTTCTCTCAGGACTAAATAATCCAGATGCTCCTCATATGTAAGACCACTCATTTCATTCATCAATTCAGCTGCTCTTTAGAATCCTTTGGGAGGAAAGGCATCATAAAAAGGTAATTTGAAGATAATGATGACAATAATAAAAGCAAGCAGAGCTGTAGATAAATGGTTTTGAAATCCACAGACAGCAGTTTTAATTAAAATATAGTCAGGTCTTAAAGAAAGTGGGTAAATCAGATTAGTTTGAGCATACACTACAGTTTATTGCATTCAATGATTTCATCTATTGTTTAAAAGAGAACAAGTAAGCTGCAATGGAGAACAAGACTCTTCTGTCTGCCTCACAGTTCTCTTCTCAGTTTACACCAACATGAAACTCTATAGAATAACAAGCTTGTTATGAATCTAGTCATCTTTTAGTACTCAGGGCCACAACACACCATGACAATACATATGAGAGAGAGCTCACTAGAGGGAGTTCTCAGCAAGGTTATTAACATTTCCAAATGAGATGCTACAGTCAAAGGCTGTACCAACACCTACTGCACCTTAGCACCTAGAAAGTTCTTTTGAGCCCATCTTTGCCTCGGCAAAACTAAAAGTGATTCTGCTGATAAGGGTTTTGCAATAAAATGCTGTCCACGATCATGATAAATAAATACCATACTTTGATCACACTAAAAAAATTACCTTTGCTTCTTCCACGGCTGGTACGCGCAAAGTTGTTAACAAAAGTAGTGAGCACAGCCATGTCAGGACTGCTGTCTGAAACTGAGCCACGGAAAATGAAATGGCTATATGTAGCAAAATCACTGTCAAGCCATTGATTCCTAATAGAAACCAGCAGGCCACCATCCCATATGCCATAAGACACCAGGGTTTGTACTGGAAGAAAAGGAGAGAGGGGGACTTTCAATTTAAAATAATAGAAGTAAAAATTATTAATCAACCCCCCAAAACATGACATTTATCTTAACAAAACCGTATGTTTTTAATGGCAAAAATAAATAGACACAAAATACCAACCTGAGAACAGTACTGATATTACAAAAAGTAATATAACTTTAGTTTTAAAAATGCCTAATGATCTAAATATCAGTTGTGAAATACAAGGACTCCCTGGAACCAGAGGTTTAAATTCTGATAGGATCAATTAATCGCTTCTTTCTTCAAGTTAGAGAATTTGAGCTCCACGCAGTTTTTTCTGTGAGGGCCTTTCAGATGAGAAGTTAACATTGAAGCATTCTCTGCTCTGCATGGACATTAAAGATCATTTGGCACTATTTATATGCTTAGAGGAATTGCCCCGGTGTCCCTGCCCACATTTCTTTCCCCTCATTGTTTTATAGTGTGCTATGTGCAGGTGAGCAGTCCCACTGCCACCTCCCACCCAACAGATTGATTCTTGTATATAACTCTTTGCCTCCACCATTTGCTACTATCAAAAATAGTCAAAGAAGAGAGTTGGAAACAGCTCCTTCAGGAGCCAATCAGTGTTGCGCTGTGCATCAGCCATGGGACAGCTAGAGAAAAGCAAGAGTTGCTTTCTCCTCCACCAAGGACTAAGGCAGGAGTGCTGGAACTAGAGGTACAGCAGCACCCCCAGTCTTGAAGTGGTTTCCATAATATACAGAGTTTACAGTTTTTTTCAATGGCTCTCACCACCCCCACTATAAAAACTGTTCCAACACTACTATGAGGCCTGCCAGCCTAGGAAACTAGGGAACCAAACTTGCATCTGTGCAAACACAGACCACTAGGCCCAGCGCTTTCCTCCCAGAGAAAATCCAATGGAAGGAGCAGGCTTTTCTTGAAGCTCTGCATGTTCTCACAGTTTTGCCCCTTATCCTCCCCTTTAACAGGAGGGATGTGTATCCTTATGGAATGGGGAGGGCATGTGACTAGCAAGCCTCACAGATCCCTGCTACGCCTCACGGCTAAATGAAGAGCAATTACCACTCTAAATCTCTCTAAAAAGCAGTGTTAATTTTTAATTACATTCAGACCACTCTCCCCTCCACACCCCCTTTTCACTGTTAATGGCACCAAATATTGTTTGCTTAATTATTTCACTAGGATTTTATTTTAACTTATTTGTGTAACACCAGGAGCACTTCACTGAGGGCACTTTCTAACTACAATTATTATATGCCCTATTGTACCTATCTATAGACTTTTCTGTATGCAGATAGCTAGGCAGATATACATAAATGTGTGTGCATTTAAATCTGTTCGGTGTGTTTACAATCAATGCAAAACACTGTATTAGTATGTTAGGATTGTGAATTTAAATGCACAGGAAATTGGCAGACCAGGAAACCTACAATAAGAAACTTTTGGTTTTGTTAGCTAAAATTTAATCAGCTTCAAAGGTTCTAAGACAATTTGCACATGCACTCTCACAGTGCATTGTTGAATGGGTTTATATTAAAACACATCGGTATAGCATCAGTGCTTAACCTCTTCAGGGCAAGGTTCACATCCACCTATAAACACACACATACAACACTTAGCGCAACACTGCTCCCATCCTGACCGGGGTCTCTCTGTGTTACCATAATACAAATAATAATCATAATAATAAAGTTTTATTTTTCCATATTATTTGCCTTAAAATATTGAAAAAATTAAATTTGCATGTATTAATGGCAATAAAAATATATTTTTAAAAAGAAATGGCAGTTTAAAATCCTGCAACATAACATAGGAGTTTTATGGATTTTGCTGTGGTCTCTCAGGAGGGTTCCAGGGTTTCTAAGATAAGGACAGTAGTATGTGTAGTAAACATCCAGATTGAGAACATTCTCCTGACATGTTCAGCTTGCATCAGCAGTTCTTTGAAGCTCTTGAAGTTGCTTGTCTGGATGTCTCTGTCTCTCTCTGCCTTTCTTGAAGCAGTGTTTGAGGCTGAAAATAGCATCAACAAGATGCTAAGAAGAAACTACTGAAGTGATTCCAACTGTGAAAAGAACCCTCTTGCTGCTTTTTACATAATTTAACATGATTTAAAATCTAAACAATGCACATAAGCTTATATCATTACTCATTATAAATCTGAACTCAAAAAATGGAGAGAGTCGCACTGAGAATCACTTTAACACAATAGTAGTAGAGACCCCTTTAAAAATTGTAAAAGAAATGTTCTTCTAGTGCATCTAAACGTTGGCTCCTCTGTGAGCATTCAACTCAAATACAGTATGTAGCTTCCTACTAGTGTGACTGCTGAGTGCAACTGTTTTAAATAATTTTTAAATAATTTCTTCCTGCAAAGCGTCACAAGAAAACTGAAGTCCATGTCTCTAGAACAGGACATGACAGTTAAAGAATCACATGACACAAAAGTCCAGTGAACTATTCACAGCAAGACATGGGGCTAATAATTAGAAGTGAACAAATGTGACTGTAAATTAGTTACTCAAATATTCCTTGATTATAATTAGGTTTATGGCTTCTTTTCCATTCTACATTATTAGCATCCATCATATTTACACAAACAAGTTAGCAAATGCATTCCATCCTAGATATTTACGAGGTTAGATCCTCTCTCTCTCTTGTGGACAAACTGAACAAGGGACTAAAACTCGCATATGCTTTCAAAATTATTCCGTCTAATGGAAACACAAGGATTTCCAACCCCATGAATCTGCAGGATGCATGACTAAGGTACCCCACACACCCCAAGATCTTCTGTAACACCTTGCTCTGGTTCCCAAAATCCTAGAAGAAAAGTACTCCCTGCAGATCACCTGCACAGTGGTATTTATCTGAATAAGCCAAGTAGTTACAGTTACACTAGCTAGGATAAAATTACCAGGGCCGTCATTCCGAATGCTGAAGGGCAGAAATTGATCCTCAGCTGCAGACAAAACATCATTTCCCCTTTACATTATTACACAATTAAGTATACTGAAGATATTCTTAAATATTTGACGTGTTGCACTCTCAGAGACAAGATGAATCAATGGCCTATTCAACTGTGATGATTCCTGTGCAGCACATTTTCTTATTATGATTACTACTACTACATTTCCTGCCCTTCACCTGCCATTTTCAAAAGACCAATTCATTACATTCACCTTCTTTTTCTTACATCCGCAGTATCAATGCTTCTAACTTTATTTTCAATTTACAGATCACCCAAGTTCTAAGAAAAAGCTAGCACAAAAAAATGAAAAAAGTGATACAAGGTCACAGGCAGTATCATGACAATATCTCCGCAGGGACTGCCTAGTGTTCCCATGTGTTTCCAATACAGATTCCATGAACCATAACTGCTGGCAGTCAGATCTTCATCCCACCTGAGACAATCTCTTTCGGGACTCAAAGGAGCTTTATAAAACCTCTCAGCTGAAACTGCTGAAATACCTGGTGTTACACATTCTGCACTGCCCCCAAAGCACAAATGTTTGGTGTTCTATAAGGAAAGGTAGCAGTGAAAGAAATTAGATTTTGTCTTTAAAAAAAACAAACAGTCTGCATAATGAAGCAGATTAATAAAAGCAGAACAATAGGGTTATTAAATTATTCTTTTCTGAGATACATGATTATGATTCAACTTCAGATTCAAAGTTCCATGTAATTTCATCTCTGATTAATGCTAAGGAACTATAAACTGGTCCCCTTCCTCTCTCTGTAAACCAAGAATATGTTTTATTAAAGGACACCCCATTTTTACATACTACATTGCTGAAATTATTATAGGCAGGGCTGGTTACGTGACACTTCCCATTATTTGACCCTTGTTTTCAGTTACTTATATTCCTTATTTATCATCTTCTTTATAAAATTATGGGGGCAGGAAGTGAACAAATCCATTATATTGGCTCCAAACTTTGGCAGTCCTTAGGTCATTTCTTGCACTGCCACTAAAAATTGATAGGACCAGCACAACCACTGAGAAGCTTCATACAGCCACTATTTCCCCCCCTTAAATCACCCTACCACAAAAATGTTTCCTTCTTTCCCCCCTCATTTGTGGATTTTCCCTGCAAAATGTCAATGATCCAGAACAGGTATCCAGTCCTGCAAAAGGGCCTGAAATCTCATTCCTATAGGATAGGAACAAGAGTTTCAAAGCAGCTTTCTAATGGTTCTTACTTCTAGCCATGGAAGGACCCAGATATTAGACAATAAAATTGCTAAATTTTTATATATAGCTTAGTCACTTTATAGCTTTATAATCCTCCCTGCCCCCTAAGTTCTGAAAATGTGGGTTTGTGGTACTAAGAGGGGCTAGCTTTGCAGATTGTGGGAGATGAAAAATCTTCCCAGTTGAGCTGTGGTCAGAAAACAGAATTTGTATCCTCCAGAAAAGTCCAATATTTGGTTTTGTCCTGATTCAGGACCACACAAGAAAAGAAAGACATTTTTTGTAGAATGAAATATTCACATGCAAGTGTTGAAATTAAATGTTTTGACACTGTGAAATTAAATATTTAAATTAAATGTCAATTGGATCTGAAACATTCTGAACTGACATTTCACTTTAAAACGACATTTTAAGTTGAAATATCAATTTGAAATTAACTGTTTCTATTTGAATCAACTCCTCAAATAGAAATGGTTCAGTTCAAATAAGCACTTCAAAACAAAGCAAAATGTTTGGATTAAATGCTGCTTTGGAAAAAATAAAAAAAAAAATCATTAAAAAAAATCCAATATTTTCCAGTGTAAAATTTTAGTTTCAACAATTACATTTTCCAATGGAAAAAACATACCTCGGACATCTCTTCTCCACAGCACATACGAGGGGACAGAGTTACACTGTACTGGGTCTGTGGTATAATTGCCCATCCATGTAGAGACATGCTGCTTTTGGCTGTCATGCACCTGCATGATGTGTATCAGGTTTGGTCCCAAATATCGTGCATATCCAAGTCCCCATTATCCAACATCATTTTTGAGTATTCTCACAGGAAAGTATTAAGTCCCTAACTATAGGCCCAGTTCTCTCAACCTTACTCACAATGAGGCGTTGATTTAAACAGGGCTTTGGAGCTGTGCTCTGGCTCCGCTCCAGGCAAAAACCTGCAGCTCCACTGCTCCGGAGCTGCTCCGGGCTCCGCTCCAAAGCTCTGGATTTAAATGGGACTGCTTCCTCATTTGAGTAAAGGTGGCAGAACTGGGTCATAAATAATTATATCTCCTAGATACAATTTCTTGGAATTTTTCATTCTATAGAATATACTTTTCAACAATTTGTAATACAAGTGTTCTGTTTTCCAGGTCTCACAGCTAACTGAAAAAATATAAGGTGCACTCCTGCGAAACACATGCATTCATACCTTTTCCATAAAGAGCCTTGACATCTGTGATACCATTAGATGGCCAAGCAGAAGCCATATTATACGTTCCTTTCCCCATTCCATCCAGAAGCTCCACTCAAAGTCTGTGGGATCCTAGAATACATAGTGAATTAATTGATATGTGTTTCAAAGCTGGGGGGGGGAGTATACTGATGAAACAGCGTGAAAGGTTTGAATAAAACACAAAGGTTTATGATCCAATACCACAGACCATGGTCTGAAGGGAATCTACACACATTGTTACAGTAGAAGGGTCAGATTTTCAGAGGTGATGAGCATCCACAATTCCAAATGATTTCAATTTGTTTAAAATTTGTGGAACCATTTCTATTGGTACATCTTGTAAAACCTAAATCTGAGGCCAAATTTGATTTGACGGTGACCCTTCCCACCAAAGCATCAAAAATTTTCAAACTATAAAACATACGCACAAGCACATAAATACATGTATCATCTCAGCACTGAAAAATGTAGATACAAGTGAGGAAGCACAGGCTCAGCACAGAATAAGATTCCTGATTTTAAGGGCTCTCTCTCTATTCATCAATATTTATTGAACACCAACACGGTATAATCATAATAATGAGATTTCTCCAGGAGGCCTGTCAGGAACAATGTGACAGTCCTTCACACAAGGCTTATCAAATGGAATTTGCAAACTATAGTAGTACGTGGCTGTTCACCAGTATCTGAACACAGGAGGACAATAGTGTGGATTTCAACTATGCAGCAAATAACATGCTTTAAACTAGATTATGTTACTATGCTGACCTTAGTGCAACTGTATACTTTGCAGCTTTGGCTCCATGCCCAGTGCACCAGACAGCAGAACTGAGCTAGCATGAGGAAAGAAGTAATCTGCATGGTAAAAAGGAGGTGCAGATGACTTTCCCCCATTGCAGCAAGGAAGAAAACCAGAGAAGGAATTATAACCAAGTCTGGACTGTTCCTGGGGCAGAACAGCTATGTACCACTCTTACTCATGACAAAACAAAGTATCCAAAGTAACTCATAGCAGCATATTAGCTTTAACTTAATTCAGTTTAATTACTCTGATGATCTTCCAATATTTGAATAATTTTTAATTTTATAAAATGCCTGATTATGGTTTTTACATGCAATTTTGGCTCCTAGCTTCCCACCTAGATCTGATCACAACCAACACTTTTTTGAAACACAGCCTGTTTTCCTAGGTCCTGAGACATGCCCATACTACTGATTGTAGTGTTTCTTGCTGAATTCACCAGCTTCAATGGGACTACTCGGGGTAGTAAGCACTAGATGCTCATACTAAGTGAAGAACGAGAACTTCATAAGGTGGCACAAAGAACAATCTACACAACCTTCTACCCAGACCAAGAAAAGTGCATACAAAATTTTCAATAAACTGAAAGTTCATATGATTCTAAACAACAAACTGCAAAACTTCCGTTATAAGGCTCATCAACCACAAAATATTGCACCAGATCATAGTGACTGTTTTCAGGGACACTCCTGGAATGGCAGTACAAATCACACCAGGATAAACTCCAGATCAATTTCCTGAAACAAAATGCCACTCAAGCTTTTAGCTTCAAAAAATATTGCATAGCTCCTTCCCCACCCTGCAATTAGTTATCCCTGATATTCCATTCTCTCCTCCAACTTTTCCACCATTCTCAATCATAGAACTCAAGCCAGTCAACTAGAGCCAATTCTAATACTTCACATTAACTTTTCAAGGAAGACTGGCTCATTCTTTTTCTCCCTGAATGTTTTGTATTAGCTATTTGAGACCCAGTCCTGCAAGCCATCCCTTTAATTCTGTCTGAAGCAAATATGAGGCCCAGGCTTGACTGGAGTACTGCCAGAGACTCAATTGAAACTGCTAGTATTCCAGAACTACACCCTAGTGACACTCCCATTTTAAACGACCTGCCCTCAGTGTAGGGCTCTCTGTTCTGCCACATTTTGTTAAACACTGTATCATTTCCAGCTTTTGAAGAACATATGTATAAAAACCACTTTGAATATCACATCTCCCCCCACCTGTCCGACCACACATATTTAAAAGACAAAACCTTTCAACAATGGGAAAAAACATAACCTACATCGGGGTTCTCAAACTTTTTCTTTCTGAGGTGCCCCCAACATGCTATAAAAACTCCAGGGCCCAGCAGGGGAGAGAAGGACTCAGGGCTCTAGGCCGGGGGTGGGAGGGGCACTCAGGCATAGGTGTCGTTTGACTTTTATTTTGGGTGGGCAGGGGCCAGCGGGACTCAAGCCAGCTCTGCACAGTGGGGTCCGGGGAAGGAGCACCACCGCCGCCTCTGACTCACCTTAGCAGGCCACCCAGCTTGTCTGGGTTGTGGGGGGGGAGGGGAGCAATCAAAATTATAACTCAAAGGTGGGGGGCTCAGCTCAAAAAGTTTTAAAATAGCTCAAGATGCAGGGTGAGGGGTACCTAAGAGCTGTGTGCAGGTGTGGGGGGGGGGAGCTCAGGGCTGTGTGCAGGTAGGGGTTAGCTCAGAGTGCAGACAGGGGAGTAGTTCAGGGTGCAGGGAGGGGTAGCTAGGGGCTGTGTGCAGGTAGGGGGTAGCTCAGAGTGCAGGCAGGGGAGTAGTTCAGGGTGCAGGGAGGGGGTAGCTAGGGGCTGTGTGCAGGGAGAAGAAGTCACTCACCTTGTGCAGTAACCATGGTTCTTCGAGATGTGTCCCCCGGTGGGTGTTCCACTCCAGGTGTCGGTGCATCCCTGTGCCAGAGATCGGAGATTTCTCGCAGCAGTACTCGGTCAGGGGAAGGGCGCGCACAGGGGTCGTCTCGTGCAGCCGTTGGCACCTCCTGTAGCACACGCTCCCCCAACCGTCCCCTCTATTCCTTCTCTACTCTAGGTACTTGTAGAGCAGTACCCCACCAGAGGTGGTAGGGGTTTGGAGTTATGTATAAGTGTGTGATGAGAGCACTGTAAGGCCAATGATAAGAGTCTGAGACAAGGCCTTGGGTGATAGCATAATGCTTGGCAAAAGTGTGCTCCAATGTCCAGGTTGCAGATCTACAAATATCCATTAAGGGGACATTGTTCAAGAATGCAATCGATGTCGCTATGGCTCGCGTTGAGTGGGATCTGATGCCCAAGGGGGGTTCTTTGTGATGCAGGTGGTAGAAAGTTTGAGTACAGGTAGAGACCCATTTGGAGAGTCTCTGGGTCAATATTATAGAGCCTCTGGCTTGCTCTGTTGTAGAGATGAATAGTCTTGGTGACTTGCAGAATGGTTTAGTTCTGTCCAAGTAGAAGGCTACAGCCCGTATGACATCTAGCATGTGCAATGTTGCTTCTCGAGAGTCATTATGTGGCTTGGGATGGAAGGCAGGTAAGTGTATGGTTTGGTTAATATGAAAATTTGTAGCCACTTTGGGCAAGAATTTTGGGCGAGGACATAACATGATTTTGTCTTTGGTAAATACAGTGTACGGTGGTTCAGCCATCAATGCTCATATTTCGCTGACACGTCTGGCAGACGTGATTGCCACTAGGAATGCGACCTTCATTGACATATGAAGGAGCGAGCAGGTTGCTAGAGGTTCGAAGGGTGGTCTTGCGAGACATTTGAGCACAAGATTGAGATCCTGTGGTGGTGCAGGTTGGTATACTTCTGAGTACATGTTCTGTATACCTGCTAGAAAGCGCCGTGTAATCAGGTGAGCGAATATTGAAGCCCCTTCTATCTGTTCATGGAGGGCCGTAATGGCAGCAAGGTGTTCTTTAATAGAGCTTATGGCTAACCCCATTTCCTTCAGTTCTAGTAGGTAGTCTAGGATCATAGATAGAGGCACCTTGGTCGCGTCCAGCTGTTTTTGCTGACACCAAAGGGAGAATCTTCTCCACTTGTGACGGTAAGTATTTCTCATGGTAAGGCGACAGCTAGTTAGTAATACCTGTTTTACTTTCTCCAAACAGTTCGATTCCCCATGTTGGAACCAGAGAGGAGCCACGCTTTGAGATGGAGTTTCGCTGGGTCAGGCCCTTGTTCTGGGACAGGAGGTCCGTCCGGAAAGGCAGCAGTTGTGGGGCACAGACTGCTAGACATGAGAGGTATGGAAACCAAGTCTGCCTGGGCCATGTGGGGACAATGAGAATGATGTATGCTCTGTTGAGTCATATCTTACGGATGACCCGGGGGATCAGTGGGAAGGTGTACTTGGGTCACGCGTTCCACAGGATGAGGAAGGCATCCCCTAATGATCCTGGTGCCAGGCCTGTCCTGGAGCAAAATAGTGGACATTTGTGATTTGTCACTGAGGTGAAAAGGTCAATTACTGGGTAACCTCATTTTTGGAATATTGTGTTGAGAACACTGTCATGGATTTCCCACTCGTGTTCCTGTGAGACGTGCCTGCTGAGGTTGTCGGCTGTAGTGGTTTGGCACCCTGGTAGGTATGATGCTGTGATGTTTATATTGTTGCAGATGCAGAAGTTCCATATATTCATGGCTTCTCCGCATAGCGAGTGAGACCTGGCTCCTCCTTGGCAATTGATGTAAAACATGCACACCACATTGTCGGTGAGAATAGAGATTGAGAATTCTCGGCATGACTGCAGTTAAGCCTCTCCCGCCTCTCGAGAGATAATGGTGGGAGTTAATTGTAATGGTAAACTGTAGAAACTGTTCCCAAACAGGGAGTTAAGGAGAGAAAAAGTCTTCTTCTTTCTTCTCTTAAGAAAAACCTCTAAGAGAAACTAACAAAACTATGTAACTATGTATAGTCTAAGACTAACTAAACAATGTAACTAAGTATAGACTAAAAGAAGTTCCTATGTAACTTCTAACTTTTTTTTTCCTTTCAGAAAGTATCAAAGAGAGCACTGCCGCGGAGCTCCGTCTGCAGCCGAGGACAGCTGAGAAGGAACTGAGGGGACAAGACGACTCCTGTGCGCGCCCTTCCCCCGACCGAGTACTCCTGCGAGAAATCTCCCATCTCCGGCGCAGGAATGCACCGACACCTAGAGTGGAGCACCCACATGGACACCACTGGAAGAAGAAGGGGATAGCTCAGGGTGAAAGGAGAGGATAGCTAGGGGATGTGTGCAGGGAGGGGATAGCTCATGGTGCAGGGAACCACGGCATGGCACCGCTCCAGCTCCTATGCGCTCCAATGGGAGCTGCAGGGGCGGTGCCTGAGGATGGGCCAGGGTGCAGAGCCACCAGGCTGCGCCTCCGCGTAAGAGCTGGAGATGGGACACGCCACTGCTTCCAGGAGCCGCTTGAGGTAAACGCCGCTCTGATCCTGTACACCCCTGAGCCTCTCCCCATGCCCTAACCTCCTGCTCCAGCCCTGATCCCCTTCCCACTCTCCAAACCCCTCAATCCCAGCCTGGAGCACCCTCCTGCACCCCAAAACTCTCATCCCCAGCCCCACCCCAGAGCCCACACCCCTTCCTACACCCCAACCCCAATTTTGTGAGCATCCATGGCCTGCCATACAATTTCTATTCCCTCATGTGACCCTCAGGCCAAAAAGCTTGCCCGCCCTGGTGTAAAGTCACCACAGGCTCATCCTCCCCCAGATAGTGTTATCTTCAGATCTGCACTAAGATGCAAAAAATCACCTTCATTATTTACAACATAAAGTTCTCTGAAAAACTAGTATTCTTGATAGGGGAAGACTAGCAGCAGAAGCTAGAATTGACCACTGGAGCATACACCTGGCTAAGCCAACCATCCACACCACAGAGTGGGAATGGGGAGCTATCCAAGAGAAAATAACCTCTATGAATTATTGGTTTTACAGATCACTAGTACCATATCAACATGTGACTGGCACGAAGAATTGACTTCAAGTCTCCAGGAATAAATATCTAGGAGCTCATTAAAACTCTGCACCACCTATTCCCTCCTCATGGAGAACTTCAGAGAGGCTAATATAGATGCGGGAGCCTGTCATACGGTCAGCCACCAGCAGCAGAACAGGCATGCCTCCCTCTGGTTCCCCTCCTTCAGAGTCCCCAGTTACTCTACACAAGCTTTCTTGCCTCAATAACACCCCTCCTGGGATCCAGTTTATTAGAAAAACAGTCTAAATGGTCCATGACAGAAGTCCCAAAACATAGTCCATTTATCACCCCAATGCATGCAGTCCTTAAAATCTCAAGATATCTAGTCCCTCAATGCCTTTCATGCCACACTCCATCTTCTGTCTCACCTGGGCTCTCCGTTGGTCCTCTCTAGTCCTTCTGCTAGTCCTTCCAGTTGGAATACAACCCTGCTCTTCTCAGCAGGAACCCCCAACAGCCTCATTGCTGGGAGCTCATCCTCTCCAGGGGAGCATCCCTCACTTCCTCTGGTCTTTTAACCTTTTTGCTCCAGAGAGGCCAAGAGGTAGGCCCTTCCACTGACTCCAGCCCTCCCTGTCCTTCATCAGCTTCAGCTCTGATCTCAGCAGGCAACTCCCTCTGCTGCTGTCTGGCCTTCAGCCCTGGCTCTCGGGCATGAGAAGGTCGGCCAGCAAACCCCTCTGCTGCTGTTCACCTATAGCCTTCCACCAGGAACCACCTAAAGCTTCTTTTAGAGACCTCCTATAGTCTCCTCTTCTCAGGCAGCTCTCACCTGCTCTATGGCCAAGGTGCCATTTTTAAGTCCAAGTGGGGTCAGTGGACCAGACACTATTAAGAGACTCACTGTCCCCCTCTGACGGAGCCAAGCAATGTTTGAAAGAGCTTGTTTTGCAGATAGCCTTATTTCAGCTTTAGGTTCATTTTCCAGGGAACACCCATTCAACACGAGATTCTCTGAAGAAATTTATTTCAACACACTGCACAATCCTTTCTACTAGTCCAGTGGTTTTCAACCTTTTTTCATTGTGGACTACTAAAAAATTTCAAATGGTGGCACAGACCCCTTTGGAAATCTTAGACACAGTGGGCGGACCACCAGAGGTCTGAGGACCACAGGTTGAAAACCACTGTACTAGAAGTAGTCCTGCCAGAAATCTCTCCCCCTGACTATTGTTTAAGATTTCCAGATCTTTCACTGGTCAAGGGTAACAATTTTAAGTCACAAATACAAAATTAATAAAAATACATTTTGGAACAGACTGAGACTTGAGCTAGGTGCATGCACAGAGGAGTAGGAACCCACCTTACATTGTTAAGTGGGTTACCCTGCACTTGGGTCCACCAGACAGGATTAAGCTACGCTCTTGCTTACTCCCTCCCTGGAGCAGCTGGGCAGGGAGGAATAGAGGAGTGGTCAGAAGCTGGGCTTCCTCCCACTCCTCCCTGCCCTGTACAGATCTCTATCTCAGGTTCTTATATGACCCCCCTCACCATAGTACCAGAGCACAGCAGAATCTTTAATATATTTATCCTCACAACACCCCAGAAGAAATATTAACATCCCCATTTTACAGGTGGAAAACCAAAGCTCAGAGAGATCAAGTGACTTGCCCAAGGTCACGCAGAAAGTCTGTGGTGGAGCAGGGACTTGACCCCAGGTCTCCCAACTTGTCAGCTAGTGCCCTAACCACAGGACCATCCTTTCTCTCTGTTCAGGCAGTGAGGCCCTGATCCCTCAATCTGTTCCACACGGGCAAAGCCCAAAGCCTGTTGAGTTCAGTGAGGCTCCATGGAAGCACACAGGTCCCCATGCACAGAACTGTTTGCAAGACTAAGACCTTAGTCCCCAATCCCACAAAAACTTGGCCACGTGGTTTACTTTACACCAGGGGTCGGCAACCTTTCAGAAGTGGTGTGTCGAGTCTTCATTTATTCACTCTAATTTAAGGTTTCGCGTGCCAGTAATACATGTGAACGTTTTTTAGAAGGTCTTTTTCTATAACTCTATAATATATAACTAAACTATTGTATGTAAAGTAAATAAGGTTTTTAAAATGTTTAAGAAGCTTCATTTAAAATTAAATTAAAATGCAGAGCCCCCGGACCTGTGGCCAGGACCCGGGCAGTGTGAGTGCCACTGAAAATCAGCTCGCGTGCCGCCTTTGGCACATGTGCCATAGGTTGCCTACCCCTGCTTTACACCCTATGAGCAGTTCCACTGAATAGTCAATGGGACTATTCAAAAAGCAGAACATTAAGCATGCTTGTCTTTGTGGGATCAGGGCCAGAGTTAGTTTCCTTGTGTATGTAGGTCACAGAAGCAGGGGAAAGAAAGTCATCAAAAATACTAAGAAAATGTGAGCATAAAACCACAGTAATAGACTGGGGCACTGAGGTGCAGGTATAGTACCTCAAACTACTTTTAACTCCTTTTTTCAGACTGCCTAGTTTTTAAGTTACTGGTGTCCCTTTGAGCTCTTCCTTGCCTATTAGTTGATAACTGTCCTGAATACTAAGACTGAGTACATCCTCAATGCTCCCAGTCTCTATTGATTCAACGCTGACACACCCAAATCTCTTACAGATCTCTGGTCTTGCTCCTGGCCCTGTTTCCCCATAGGAACAGAATGCAAAGCATAATCACCTTTATTTCTAGACATTAAAAAAATATTCTTGGTCTATTCTTAACCAATACTGTGATTTCACTGTGAATTATTATTCTATTTCTGCTGACCTTTGAAAAAGTAGAAATAGATTTATTTCCATGCGCTGTTAAGTTCAAATTGGGTAATCAACTGCTTTTATACTGCTTCTCTGAGAGTTAATAAGAGACTTGCATTTATATGTTCCAATTTACAATTGCAGCTTTCTGTGAAGATAAACATTTGTATTCTGCAGCTGTGGCTGCAATGGCCTCTGTTTTTTGTTATATTGGGTCAACTTCTTAACATGTCAGGTAAGAAATCTAACCAGGAGAAAGGAACAGAAACAACATTAGCAGGTAAAAACACAAGCTCTTCATGTTAATAAGAACATCTCAACTCACTTACCCCCTGAAACTTTACACTTTCTAGTCTCCGGGTCCTAATCTCAGATACTTAGAATGTATTTACTCTTAGTTCCGACATGACCGGAGGAGTCAGGATTTTGCCCTTTCAGCATCTTAAATGAACATCAGCATGAGGATGCATAGAAGGGTCTTGTTAAAGGTGTATTTTATTACAGTTCTGTATATGGGCTTGAGAGTCAACTCCACTTTACAGATAATGAGGTCTTGACCTAAATACAACTGCACAATTTAAACGAGCTCTTACTCAGCCCAGAGGACAAATAACAATGTCCTCAGTGGCTGCTATGCCAAAAATTGCAACTACCTAAAGGCTGCATTAAAAACAATAACAAGAAATACACACAAAAATTGGGGGAAACAAAACTGGGAAACTTCTTTGGAGCAGCAAGAAGAATAGGGATAAGGGCATCTCTTCTCTTTTCTGTAACCCCTACAGAAGAGATGTGTCTACAGCCAGGTCCACACTACAAAGTGTTGTCAGAATGGCTAGATCAGTCATTAGTGTGGAATAAACTACACCCAACAGCTAACATAGCTATGCTAGCAAAATCCCCAGTATAGACACAATTATGGCAGCAGAAGAATGTCACTCAGCTAATGTCATTCAGAGAGATGGCATTACTGTACAGAAAAACTTCTTCTGTCTGCATAAACTGCACCTACACTAGAGGGCTCTGCTGGTATAACTTTATCAGTATGGCTTTATCATCAAAGCCCATGTCATGTAGACAAGGCCTACATGTTTCTGTTCCTAAAAGCCAAATCCTGAACCCTCTCTCATACCCACAGCATGGAGGACTCTAAACACACCGGAATGTTAAGTAATCAGTATAATACATACATAACCTATAGATCAGGCTACAATCACATATAGCTTCTTCTGCAGGAACAACCATCTTATGCTGATGTAAACAGCATGAATCAGAGGAAGAATCCCTGCTGTGACAGAGTGTGTTGGCGGTTTCCAACGAGAGCAGAGCATGGAGAAGACAGCAAAAGCTGACAGTGCCACAAAGCACATGCCATTCTTGAAGGACTAATTCCGTAATATACAGAAACTCCTAATTCAGAAAAGAGTATTGCAATGCACTCTGCATCGGGTGACACCTTAAAACAATGCAGAAACTGAAGCTGGTGCTGAATATGGCAGCTTATTTGGTAAGCAGGGCATCTGGCTGGGAGCACATGACACCAGTGCTCTGGGATCTGCTAGCTGCCTATTGGTCTCCAGATGTAGTTCAAGGTGTTGGCCTTCACCTATAGAGCTCTAAATAGCCTGGAAACAGTCCACATGAGGGATCACCTCTCTCCCTGTGCCACAGTGGCATAGCTGTGGTTAGCAGGGACACTCAAGCTGGATCCACCTCGTTATTAAAGAGAAGAAGTTGCTGGTCAGGACTGTGGATCTTAGTCCCCATTTGGACCAAAGCAGTCTGGAGTTGAAACCTTCTGGGCACAATGCAAAAACCATTTGTTTGACAGGTTCTGAGGGAAGGTTGAGCATGTTCATGGCAGGGGAAGAGGAGGTTCAAGGGACTCTTCTGTTCCTTTAATGTATGGGCTGGCTAAGTTAATCTGATACCTATGTACAAGTATTTCATGATGCTCAGTGCTCAACACTGTGTTATTCTAAGTGTTATGACACCTGCACTTTTTGTCTGAGCATTTACTGTCATTTAAATCTGAAGAAATAATAAAGCACTCCATGCAGAAGGTGAGCATGAGGCCTATGGACCACATAAGCCCTTGGCACAGAGTGATTTCACCCAAAGGCAATATTAACTTGACTCTATCGATCTATCGATGGCAGCCGGTATCAAGCGAAGTGCCCCAAGGGTCAGTCCTGGGGCAAGTTTTGTTCAATATCTTCATTAATGATCTGGAGGATGGCGTGGATTACACCTTGAGCAAGTTTGCAGATGACACTAAACTGGAAGGAGTGGTAGATATGCTGGAGGGTAGGGATAGGATACAGAGGGACCTAGACAAATTAGAGGATTGGGCCAAAAGAAATTTGATGAGGTTCAACAACGACAAGTGCAGAGTCCCATGCACTGCTACAGACTAGGGATCGAGTGGCTAGGCAGCAGATCTGCAGAAAAGGAACTAGGGATTACAGTGGACAAGAAACTGGATATGAGTCAACAGTGTACCCTTGTTGCCAAGAAGACAGAAGGCTAACGGCATTTTGGGCTGCATAAGTAGGAGCATTACCATCAAATCGAGGGACGTGATCATTCCCCTCTATTTGGCATTGGTGAGGCCTCATCTGGAGTACTGTGTCCAATTTTGGGCCCCACACTACAAGAAGGATGTGAAAAAATTGGAAAGAGTCCAGCAGAGGGCAACAAAAATGATTAGGGGGCTGGAGCACATGACTTATGAGGAGAGGCTGAGGGAACTGGGATTGTTTAGTCTGCAGAAGAGAAGAATGAGGGGGGATTTGATAGCTGCTTTCAACTGCCTGAAAGGGGGTTCCAAAGAAGATGGAACTAGACTGTTCTCAGTGGTACCAGATGACAGAACAAGGAGTAATGGTCTCAAGTTGCAGTGGGGGAGGTTTAGGTTGGATATTAGGAAAAACTTTTTCACTAGGAGAGTGGTGAAGCACTGAAATGGGTTACCTAGGGAGGTGATGGAATCTCCTTCCTTAGAGGTTTTTAAGGTCAGGCTTGACAAAGCCCTGGCTGTGATGATTTAGTTGGTGTTGGTCCTGCTTTGAGCAGGAGCTTGGACTAGATGATCTCCTGAAGTCCTTCCCAACCCTGATATTCTATGATTCTATGATCTCTGAGAAGAGTGTCTTAAACATGAATTGGGGACAAGGACCACTGTGCAGTGAGGATGTGGCCATGGGTAGGTCAGGCCCAACCTTTCGGATCTGCATTTTTAAAGGGGGTTGAGAAGTCCTAATATTAACAGAAATGTTTTCAGATTTTTAAAATACTTTGTTCCTAGTTGGTGATTCAGACGGCCTCCTCATGCCGTGGCACAATGGCTCATTGGCTTATCATCATCCCCTGTGGCTGTCACACAGACATGAGGCAGCTATTATTTTCACATGACTTTCTTCATACTGTTAACAAGGAAAAGGCTTATTTATGTTCAGCGATATCCCTACATATATGCCAAACCATGTTACATGATTAAATGTGTTAAAAAAATAAATTAACTAGTCAATCAATCTAAAAAAAAGTTGTTACAAGTAGTTTGAATTACTACATCAGCACCTGAGTGCCCCAGTTTATTACTGTGGCTTTACATTCAAATATTCCTATTGTCAAAGATGATTCTCTCCCATTGCTGGGTAAAAGATCCACACAAACAACAGAGGAAACCAACTATGGCCCTGATTCCACAAAGATTTATGCACATGCTTAACGTTCTGCTTTTTGAGTTGCTCCCATTGGCTTCAATGGAATTGGTCAAAATAAACCAGGTGTCTACGTTTTTGCAAGATGGGGGTCTGAGGCCTCAATCTTGCAAACAGCTCTATATGTATGCATCCATGTGCCTGTACAGAGCCTTACTGAACCCAGCAAGGCTCCATGCAGGCACCGGGGTCTGCCCATGTGGAACAGACTGCAGGTTCAGGGTCCACCTGACTAAGAGAGGAAGGCTGGGCCAGTGGTTAAGGTACTAGTCAACAAGTTGAGAGACTTGGGATCAGGGCCCTGCTCCACCACAGACTTCTTGTGTGACTTTGAGCAAGTCACTTGGTCTCAGTGCTCCATCTGTAAAATGGAGAGAACAGCATTCTCTACCTCACATGGGTGTTGTGACAATAAATACATTTCAACTTCTTAGGTGCTCAGATACTACAGTTATGGAGGCCATGTAAGAGCCTAAGCTAGACAGAACAATGTAAACAAAGAGGAAAAATACACATTTTTTCTTTTCCCTGTCTCAGCTAAAATAATCTTTGGCTTTACTTGTAACAGTAGTAGAAAATTTTCAAAGAGCAATGTGATTTTTAAATGAATAGTGTTTCCTTAAAAATTTATGCTGCAAAAATTATTACCCAGCAAGCTAGACTGAAAACCAGTGTAGGGTGACCCTGATGCTCAAACATAAATGTAATAAATTCATGAACAGAATTACCCGATGGGGCTGCCTGCAATCGCAAGGGACTGGACTTGATGTTCCTTCCTTGATGTTCCTAAGCAAAGCCATTATCCAAACAATCAAATGACAAGCAAGAAGGAAAAGCGCTGCTGGGGGTGCATAGAGAAGCCAATGCTTTTTAGGAAAACATTGACACCAGAGATTAAGTGATTTTGCTACTAACATGTATGAAAAGACAGCAAACAAGAGAAAAACTATAATACAAATTTCTAGATCAGGTCACATTGCATCAGGTAAGCCATTTGTCCTCTTGAGGGATGGAAAAACTCGGGAGATAAAATTAATTTTTTTTTACACTATTGATTGAGCTTGCGATTCTAAATCAGTATCCAGAACTGGCAAATATCTCCTTTTTGTCAGTATTCCATGCCTGCCACTGCAAATGAAGTTGGAGAGGCAGGGCATGGAGAGGAAAGTGTGCTAGTAATGGACCACTTTTAATGTATTTATTTTGATTAAAAACATTGGGCCAGAATTCCTTCCCTCCCACTGCAAAACCTGTGGGAAAAGCTGAAAGGAAGGAATCCTCCCGTCACATTGAAGGATGCACTTTCCTATGTATTTTTACGTGTAGAAAAAGATGCTTTACATCATTTTTAGAATATAGCATATTTATACTTATTAGTTTCTCTCCCTCTGAGTTCTGTGTTCTTGGACTCAAAGTATTAAAGGTGCCTGGCTTTACAGAGGGAGGGAGGCAAATAATAGGATCCATAAAAATCTGAGTAACTCTTTAAAATATCTCTATAATAATACTCAACTGAAGAGAGGGAACACATTTTACAACACATAATAATTCACAGAATATAGTATTCTGTGCCAAGTGTCCCACCTAGGAGCAGAACATTGTTTAATACAGTAATCATAAAAGTTGGTTACAATCCACTTGAAGAAGACTTCAACTGAATTGCTAGGGATATGAATTTACACTAAAGTTACAAACTAAAATGATCAGTAATATTCATTGACCTTACCTTTTTAAGTCCCCAAAACAAAGTATCTTTTTCCAATTCAAATTCTCGTTCAAGTTCCTCTTCATATTCTGCCAAGAATAATACCCCCCATTAATAACAGCTCACCAAAAAAAATAAGAGTCAATGGGCCTGCAGTGTTAGTTTTTAAACAGTATGAAATTCTTTGTATCTACCTGAAAAACAAACATACAGCAAATGGAAAGAGAGGTTCTTTATGCAGGAAGAAATCAAGAAGGGTAAGGAGGGCAAAATCCACCCCCCAATCTTTAGGTCTGAACAAAATAATCACTACTGTAGTCCCTGGTCTTTGATCCTTGCACAACTCCAATTTCTGGCTGATGTATGCATACAACCATGGACCACTGATACGGTCCCTGATCCAGGCAGGGCTGGCATGCAGAGTAACCCAACTCCACCATACATTCAGCATGCTGAATCTCCGTGCACTGACTGCACAGTCACCCAATCCTCACACAGCAGAGCACACTGTTCTGCTGAGTTGGAGGCCTTCCATGGCCTTTCATCCTTAATGCATGTTTCATTCTATTTCTAAAGAAAACAAAGCATGAAAATACGTTGGCTCATGGTCTGTTTCAGTGCAGACAATCACTTCCACGACCAAAATCTAAGCACCAGTGTGATACTATGCTCACCAGTGTAGAAAAAGATGAGAGAAGGCAGGGGAAGGATTTTTTTGTCTTATATAAACAAACTAAATATCACCACAATTGATTATTTAAGATTAAATACATATACATACACACACATACACATATCCCTAAACTCTATTTAAAGTATGAACTATTCACAGTCATTGATCACAAATACCATTAGAGACCTCATTTTGTTTTGTTTTAAAGGTGGGGGGGACATATATTCTACAAAAAGCAGATATAACCCATGAAATATCTAGCAGGTTCAGCTGAACTATTCCCACAAGTGCATCCCAATCAAACTAACTCTCCTCAAGGCCCACTTCAGATTCCAGCTGGTGAGTGGCTGCCTCAGAAATTCAAGTGTTTAAATATGCTTAGTTCAGAAAATGCTTGAAGTGAAAGGCTAAATCCCTGATGAATCACACCTCAGCTTTTCTGTGAAACTTCAATATCTGTCTAAAGTTCAAGAGAACAAAGTTTCTGCCTCTGACTTTGTGACACACAAGATAAATCGGGGCGTGGGGGGAGATGTAGTCTTTTCTTATCTAGGAAAATTTCCCTCTTAACTCTAAGACCCTCCTAAACCCGTACTACCGGGTACAGAACACTTATGAAGATACTGTTACAGGTTGTACTGGAATGGGAGCAAGTTTCTGTAGAAGCAGCATTGGAAACATGCTGTTTCATAGGTATACATAAAACCTTGTCTCCCTATAACAATAATAATGCTTAGTATTTAGATAGCACTTTCTATGTTCAAAGTACTGCAGAGACATTAAGGTCTTAATTAATCAGATCTTGCAACAGCCCCATGAGGTAAACAGGTCAGTATTATCCCTTATTTACAGTTGGAAAGACAGACAGAAAGGTGAGAGAACCTCAAAGCCACAGACCAAGTAAGTGAAAGAAGCAGGATTAGAACTCTAGCCATTTCAGTGAAACACGTCAGCTTCCATTTCTTAAATCAATTTAATTAACTGACGAGACCTACGGTGTTGAGAGCATTCTCTTCAAACGGTTTCCCTACGATCTTCAGTGGTTTCTATTTCACCTTTTAATTACATCATATTCAGACTCCTAGAGAAACCATGACAAAATCGATTCTCTTCTTCCAAAACTGCAATTATGGTCAAAAGTTACATTGCCCACTACTTGGCGATTAACTGTGCACACAGCTGGCCTGTGTAACTGTGTGATCTTCTCATTGTTGTTCTTCTTCTTCCCCCTACTGTTTGTTGCATCTACTTGTTGCATCTTGTCTTAATTTATATCCTGAGCCTGCAAACTGCTCCAAGCGGGTGAACTCTTGTGCCTTTCATAGCCTCTAGCCAATAAAGCTTTGTGTGCAGGCAAGGGTCCTCTCACACAGAACAGCTGCAGGGCAAGGGCATTAGACTGCGAGCTGTTTAGAGCAGAGATCTCATCTTCCTGTGTGTTTCACCATTGGGTGCTGATGCTGATTGGGGCTCTGGGTGCTACCATCATACAAATAATAAATTAGAATAATAATTAAACAGAAAGTAAAGATTAATTGGTACTGTAGCAATTCACAAAGCAAGTCCTGGTCTACCAGAAGTTAATAAAGAGGCAACAAAAACACTCAACATAATATTAGCAAACTGTTGAGAAAACAGCATGGTTTTATTTTAACCTCCAAGACCGGAAAAGCCATCCATGGGGCACATTCTGAACGCAACAGCAAAGGATTTAATTAAGTCTTAGCTAGTTTTCTCTATCTTTCCATTCAAAAGATTTTGGTGCTAGGAATTATAATCTAAAATGAAATTCAAATGTTATGATATAGGTTGGGTTTATTTTACTAATTATAAAATGTAAAGTATATACTGGTCTTCATTTCCAATGTTTTTAAGCCTGTTTGATATCTCCCTCTAGTGGGAAAAATAAGACACAAGACTTTTATATGACAGTGCAATAAAATAATGATGATCTTGTAAACCTTTACAGGGAACATATCATGAAGAATCAGTTTTTTAAAGTGCTTCAGTTTACCATCTTGATAATCAACTAGATGCTGCACTCTCTTACACACAAGCTTCACTTTACTCATGTGAGTAGTCCCATTGATATCAATGGAACTACTCATGAACAACATTAAGCACAGGAGTAAGATTGCAAGATGGGGGCCTTACTGAGCATAACATGCGTGACTAATTAAAATGCAGTATCATTCAAGATTTATTTCTCTATTGGTATTTCCTCTAATCAGGAGTTCCTTTTTAACCATTAAACTGTAAATTTATTTACATTAAAATACCCAAAATATAAGAGCCAAATCATATTTATTATTTCTAAATGTTAAAACTGTACCCATCACTTCTCTCTGAGTACACATACAACTCTAGATAATAGAAAAGCAACATAAAGATAGCTAAAAAGTAAATTTCCCTCATAAAATATCAGAGTATAAATACGCCTTTCTCAAGTGCTCATGTAAAAGCTTTCATGGGGACACATATTAATTACAGGGTTTACTGTCCTCTGGTGGGGGGAAAAAACTCCCCTTCCCAAGATATTTAAACCTTAAGGATTCTTTCATTTCACTAACATAAAGAAGCAGGAATAAGGAAATTGACCATCCACTCTCCTATTTACCATGGAGGTTGGGGCTCCAGGAGTTTTTATATTAAAATCCCTCTTGTTCTAGTTTCATGAAGTGGTTTTCAAAACTGATCAGAGAAGAAAAATGACTAAAAATGAGACCACTGCTCATTACCGTCCGTTGGTGATTTCCCCTGCACACAACGGAATTTAAAGCATTATTCTGCTCTCACGTAAAATGGTTTGAATTTTAAATTGGAAAAAACAAGCACACCAACAAACAAAAAGAAATCACACACTTCATGCATCAAGGTTTGATGAAGCAAATGGATAATGGGGTTTCCTAAATACATAAATCTCTGTGAAAATTAGTAATAGCAGCAATATTGCAATCTGTCAAATCTATTTAGTAGTTCCAGCAATTCATAAAGAAACATCAACGTACTCTTCATGCAACTGGATACATTGTGGAAGACTTGAAAAATGTTTCCTTGTTCAGAAACAAGCTGGTGAGTATGGTTGTAAATGAGTATTATTCCAAGGCTAGAGCTTGTCAGATGACACATTCCTGTGTAGCGTTTAATTCGATTTTCATGGATCAACTGCGAGGTAGTGCAGACACAGCGTTGTGTAATTTGACTTAGTTGGCCTCCAGGTGGTGTCCCACAATGCTCATCTGTGACCACTCTGGAGATCATTCTCAACTCTACTGCACTGCAGCCAGGTACACAGGAAACAGCCCCTCCCCTGCTAAAGCCCCAGGAATTTTTGATTTCCCATTTCCTGTTTGATCAGCAGTGGGAGCCTGCCAGCGTGAGCACAGCTGATCATGGAGACTACACGCCCCAAACACGCGCCAGCCTGGTCTGCACAGGAGGTGGTGGATCTCATCGCTGTGTGGGGAGAAGAGTCTGTGCAGGCAGAGCTCCTATCCAGCAGAAGAAATGCTGACATCTATGCAAAGATCGCTCGTGGAATGGGGGAAAAGGGCTACACGAGGGACACTCAGCACTCCTGTGTGAAAATAAAAGAACTTTGCCAAGCGTACCAGAAGGCAAAGGAGGCAAACAGTTGTTCTGGTGCTGAACCTCACACATGCCAGTTCTACAACGAGCTGCATGCGATTCTCGGGGTGACCCTACCAGCACCCCCACAAGCAACGTGGACACCTCACAGGTGGGTGAGTCTAGGCACAACAAGGAGGACGATATTGTGGATGAGGAAGAGGAGGAGGAGAATGGGAGATAGGCAAGCGGTGGATCCATTCTCCCCAAGAGCCAGGAAATATTTTTAACCCTGGAGCCCTCTGGGTCACAGGACATTACAGTGGCCAACTGTGATGCCGGGGAAGGCACCTCTGGTGAGTGTACAGTTACAATCGAAGTCCAGTTCAACTTTAGAGGGCACACACATTCAGTGGTACTGAATGTTTACTGTGAAGAAAAAGCGAGATGCTGTGGTTCTCTGCTTACAAGAGGCTGCTCCAGCTATGCAGCAGGTGGCCCCTGGAAAAAACTGTTTATGTGGACTGGGATAGGCCAGGAATCCTCCATGGATATCTCTAGGAAACTTTCATGGAGGTACTCTGCAATCCTTTGCAGAAGGTTTCTGGGCAGGGCAGCCTTATTTCTTCCACCATGGTAGGACACTTTCCCACGCAACTCCTGAATTAATTCTGCTGGCATCATTGCAGTACACAGCATAGCAGCATAAGGACCAGGTCTATACCCAGACGCTTGCCACATCTCCTTCCTTTCCACCTCTGTTACCCTCAGGAGACTGATATCACATCGGGTCACCTAGGGGAAACAGGGAAAGTTCTCATTAAAAGTGCTCTGACAAGAAAAAAAAGGGCATGTAGACCCACCCACCCCCACATTCCAGATCGCCAAACCACGCGGCCACTAATGTGCCTTTACTGTGCTTGGCATGGGTGGGCAAGTAGTTTAAAGTGGCTGATAGGGGACTGGGGCCCCACATGAGAGATTCCGCAACTTGGGAGTGAAAACATTCCCCCCCCCGCAAGCCCCGTTCATAAACAGCTTCCCGTGGTACTATGGGGAAGGGCCATTGTTCGACTAACTACCTCTGCTCCCAACATGCGCCTGCCATAGACTTCATCAAAAGTGCAGTCACCCATGACCTGGGGGGCCCTACTCACCATGGCTGGAGCAGCAAAACGGCACAGCAAATGGTTACGGATTCTGATTATGTTATGGCTTGCACCTAGAGTAATAAGGGATTTTTTTTGTTTATGAAAACGGCCTTGCTATGGAAACATTTTATTCATGTACAATGGCTCCTTTATTTTTTCCCCATAACTGCCAGCTTCGGCGTGTCATCAACACCTGAAAGCAGACTTTCATTGATTAGAAGGAGGAGAAAGAGAATGCAGGAGGACATGTTCACTGAGATAATGAACGCCTCCGGGACAGCTGACACAGAGCTGAGAGCGTGGAGGATTTCAGTGTCCGAGAAGTTAGACATGGACATGAAGAGCAGAAAAGCTGCCAATGAGCAAGGACGTGCGGCACAGGATGAGATGCTTCAGATTATAAGGAACCAAGAAGACATGTTGAGGCATCTGGTTGAACTGCAGGAACAGAAGCAGGAGGGTAGAGTCCCTCTGCAGACCCTGGTGGACAGCCAGCCAGCATCGCCTGGCGCAGAATCACCCTCCCCCAAGTGTTCCATGAGGTGTGGGTGAAAAGTCCATTATCCCTTTCACTTAACTCAGGGGGAGGGTACAAGGAAGAGAAGGCTCCCCTTCACAGACCTTTGATGGTCTGGGATGCAGTGTTATGTTTCTCCTGTTCCAACTTTACAATCCCTTTCCCCCAAGGTTACCTTTTTTTTTCCTGTTCTTCCTCTTTACTTATGTTTGTTAAATGAAGTAAATGGATTCAAGAAATAAATGTTCTTTATTGAGTAGAAGCAGTGGGCTTGGGTGGAGGGTTGACTTTACAGGGACAGTGATACAAGGCAGGTGAAGGTATGGGAAAACATAATGCAGACGAACAGCTCACATTACTGTGACTCATTATTGAAATGGCTTTTCAAAGCCTTGTGGATACGCAGCGCACCTTGCTGTGCTCTTCTTATTGCCCTGGTGTCTGGCTGCTCAAAAATGGCTGTCATGCAATTTGTCTCAACTGCTCACCCCTGCGGAAAATTTTCCCGCCCCCTTTTTCACAGATATTATGGAGCACACAGCAGGCAGCTAACACCGTGGGGATGTTCTCTTCACTAAGGTCCAACCTTGTTAGTAAACTTCTCCAACGCCCTTTCAAACGACCAAGGGCACATTCAACCACCATTCTGCACTTGCTGAGCCTATAGTTGAACTGTTCCTTACTGCTGTCCAGACAGCTGGTGTATGGCTTCAGGAGCCATGGGAGCACGGGGTAGGCTTGGTCCCCCAAGAATAACTATAGGCGTCTCAATATCGTCAATGTTCATTTTGTGGTCTGGAAAGAAAGTCTCGGATTGCAGCTTTTTGAACAGACCCAAGCTCCTAAAGATGCGTGCGTCATGAACCTTTCCCGACCATCCTACGTTGATGTTGGTGAAACGCTCCGTGATCCACCAGTGCTTGCAATACCACTGAAAAGTATCCCTTTTGGTTTATGTACTCTCTGGCAAGGTGGTCTGGTGCCAAGATTGGGATGTGTGTGCCATCTATCGCCCCACTGCAATTAGGAAATCCCATTGCAAGCAAAACCATCCACTATGTCCTGCACATTTCCCAGACTCACTACTCTTCGTGACAGAAGTCAATTAATGGCCCTGCACATTTGGAGCACAGCAGCTCCCAGAGTTGATTTATCTACTCCAAATTGATTCTCTACTGACTGGTAACTGTCCGGCTCTGCAAGCTTCCAAATAGTGATCACCACTCACTTCTCCACTGTCAGAGTAGCTCTCATTTTTGTGTTGCTGAACTGCAGGGCAGGAGAAAGCTCTGCACAAAGTTCCTGGAAGGTGGCCTTCTGCATTCGAAAGTTCTGCAGCCACTGCTCGTCATCCCATACCTGCTAAATGATGCGGTCCCACCAGTCAGTGCTTGTTTCACAGGACCAGAAATGGTGCTCAACAGAGTGCAGCTGCTCTGTGACTGCCAGCAGCAACTGTGAATTGTTTTTTTCAATGGCTTGCAACAGGACTGCTTGCAGGACATCACTATGTCCCTACTTCGGCTCTGGAAATACTGCAGGAGAAGGCGCGAGGTGTTTGAGATGCTCACAGCAAGAGTGCACAACTGAGCAGGCTCCATGCTTCTGGGGTTATGATGTATGCGCCACAATTTTAAGGTGTGAAAACCACTAGGTTGTTTGCTATTGAGCACAGTGCATCATGGGATGCTGATGTTCCCATTCTCCCCTGCGACAATGTTTTGGTCCCATGAGGCATTGCACAAACTTCCCAAAACACACTGCAGCAAGTTGCACTTTGGGATAGCTACCCACGATGCACTGCTTTGTGCATCGACGCAGGCACTGCTAGTGAGGATGCACTCCATCGAGACAATGAGCATGGTGTGGCCATGCACAATCGACTTAATTAATTCAGAGGCTCAAGGTCTAATTAGATAAAGTTGACTTAATTTTGTAGTGTAGACAAGCCCTTAGAGCAACCATCACAGCAAGAAAAGAACTAATGTGCAGCAAAACACTCTACAGTGAGACAATATCAGAGGAAACATAATTAACAAGATAGCTTTGAGTAAATAGATGGAAACATGCATACAGCTGTATTGTATCACACTATATAATTCTATTGCTTAATGATTTGCAGAGGAAACACATTATAATATATAATACCCATTTAATCTTCTAATAATTCTTCTGTTTTTGTAATTAAAAAGTGGCCATAATCTCTTTTTTCATCTTCTTGTTATACATCATTTATTAGGAGTACCATATATATTATTTGCAGCAAAGTCTCTTATAGAACAGTCATCAGATAGAGAGGACTCATTTCTTCCTAAATGCCCACTTCTGAAATGCTCAAAGACATAGATTTCTAAAACTAGCAAAGGTAGTGTTGAATGAAGAGTGAACTTGGTGCACTTTCAATGTTATTAGGTAAATAAACAGCTGCATAAGATGGGTGTCACCATGGTCCTTTCTCATGGCATTCCCTGGGACTCAGTCCGGTCCTTTGCACTCACCTGGCCTCTAGTCTGTGGCATCTCGGTGTTCTGCCACCATAGTCCAGTCACAAGAAGCTCAGCCCTGTGGCTGAGAGACGCACATTCTGCCCCTTCTGGAGCTGTCAATAACCACAAAAAGTGAACACAAGTGAACTGTCCTATGGGTGTGGTAAGGCTCTCTTCCTTCAGGGGGCTTCCGAGAAACTGTGGCCCCTATTGGGCTCACAGGCGAATATAGAAGAATAGTCCCATCAAAAGTGGATAAGCATCGGGCCCTCCCTAACTTCAGGGAGGAGCCATTGCTTGTCCAAGGAGCTCTTGCTTTCAGCCAGCTCTGATCCAGGAGTTGAAGACTGTACGTCCACTCTCCTCTCTAGTCTGCCACCAAATGATGCTGTGCTCTCCCCTTTTAAGCTACTCCCTCCAACTCTGGCATCTCTCAGAGGTGTGGAGGGGTGGAACTGACTTGGCCCATACTAGCTCATTTACCCCATGTTGCCCAATGTGTACACATTCTCCCACTCGAGATGGCATTTGGGGAACCAGGGCTAGCTTCCCCCAATTCCCTGGGGGGTGAGGGGTGGAATCAGCATTCTGGTCAGCCTTTCCAGCCTGTGTTACAAGAGGAAGGTGTACGACTGGAGAGAGAAGTACCAATGCATAAGCCAAGGGTTCATGTGTTTCACAATGTTCAACTACCTCAGAAAAGCATTACTCTTGGGGGAATTCTATACCACTGTGCAATGCAGAATTTTGCAGAATGCCATTTCCTCCGCAGAATTTCTGGCTCCCACTAGGGGCTGCTGGACTCTGCAGAGCCCAACTCACAATAAGCTGAGCACCCAGCCTGGTGGGGCTGGAGGCTGCACACTCTTTGATCCAGCCTGCAGCTGGGCTCTGGGGGGAGAGGTATGTGGGTGTCTGGGCTGGGGGCTGCCCTGTTGCTGGGCTCTGTTGGGAGTGGGGTGTGTCCTGCAGCTGGGCTCTACGGGGAGGGGTGTGTGGGTGTCTGTGCTGGGGGGTCCCCTGCAGCTGGGATCTGGAGGAATGGGAGTGCAGATGCCTGGGCTCTGGGAGCCCCACCCAGCCCTCTCCAGCACCCCCCAACTGGAACTGGGTTGTTGTAGGGGTTTCTTTAACGCTCTACTGCGGGACAGAATTTTTGTTGTTGTCTGTATTTTTGATATACTTGTCAACAGGTATTCTGAAATAAATTACCAAAATAATTGAAACTGGAGTGATTATATTGTGTTATTTTGACAAATAAAATATGCAGAATTTTGCAGAATTTTTAATTTTTTAGTGCAGAATTCCCTCAGGAGTAAAGCATGAATGGATTTCCAAGCAGGTAATATCAGAGAGAAACCACAGTCCATTTCACCACCAGTCCTTTGTTTTCTATCTCTGGGTATGCCGGCTTCAGAGAAACAGCTTGAGGCTTAATATATAGCTCAGGGTCTTTTCCCAGTCTACCTCCTCTGATTTTACTGCCCCCAGGGCCACCTCCAAAGTCTCCATCTACCAAAAAATCTGGCCTATACAGAACAGGCTCTTTACACAGATGGTCTTTCAATGTCTGGAAAGCCTTTTCGCTGGCTTCTGCCCCATATGTCCTTAATCAAGTCTCTGACAGGGGCCGCTATCATAGAGATCCCTGGCAGAAGCCTGGCAGTAGTAACCCATGAGCTCCCAAAACTTCCAAACCTGTTTTTTGGTTGTTGGGAATTAGTAGACATTTAAGGCCTGGATCTTGTCTACTAAGAGCCAGACCAGGCCCTTCTCCAAAGTATATCCCAGGTTGGTGGTCTCCTGCTCCTTTCCAATGCTACATTTCACCAGGTTCCTGGTCAGCCCAGCTTCCTGCAGGGAACAGAGAACAGCAGTGATCTGTTCTAGATGGGCCTCCCAGCCCCAGTTATAGATGACATCATCTAGATAGGCTGCCCCATATGAGCCATGTGGTGTGCAAACTTGGTCCATGAGTCATTGGAACAATGCTGTTGCTCCACGGAGGCTAAAATGAAATTGATATAAGCCAAATAAGGTGGTGAAAGCAGTTTTCTCACATGACTCTGATGTGACCAGCATCCTTTTGTCAGGTCTAACGTTGTGATATATTAGGCCTCTCCCAACCAGTCCAGTAGTTCAGCCACCCAGGGCATGGGGCTTGCGTCAAATTTAGAGACGGCATTAACCTTTCTAACATCTATGTGGAACCGGACAGCACCATCCAGCTTAGGGACCATTCCAATGGGACTTTGTAAGTCGCTATGAGACTCTTCAATGACTCCTAACTCCAGCATGTCACAGAGTTCTAGCTTCACTGTGTCACCCATTTTTCAAGGAAGCAACTGAGGGTTCTCCCAGATGTCCTGGCTCCATTTGGACATGATGGTGAAGTAGATGGGTTCATCCCAGCCGGGACGAAAATATCGCCGAGAAGGTGTTCACCAATTGTTATACTTGGACCCTCTGCTTCAAGAGGAGGGTCTCTCGTATTTGCACAGGGTCAGGATCCTGAGAGGCAAATGCTTGGAGTCCTAATTCTGGTTCCAGTGGCAAGGAACTATGAACAAGCCTTCACAAGCCTCCCAAGGTTTCAGGAGGTTAACATGCTAGACCTGCCTTGTCCTTCTTTTCTCTGATTTCATGATTAACTGGCCCCACCTGACTTACTTTGGATGTCCTTGACACTTGGCCAGTAACTTGGAGAGGAGTACCAGTCCCCAGGTTAAATTCATGCATATATGTTCCTTTGTTATAGGCTCGCTCCTGGGCCTGTTGAGCATGAAGGAGATTTTCTTTGGCTAAGGACCTCAGGATTTTGTGCCTCTCCTGGAGCTTTGCGATATAGTGTACAACATTCTCTGTTTTTGCAGTCTGTTCCTCCCACATCTCTTGTACAAGATCCAGGATAGCCCCTGGTTGTCTTCTGTGCAAAAGTACAAACAGGGAAAATCCAGTAGATGACTGGGTACCTCCTGAATGGCAATTAAAAGGGGGTGCAACTACCAGGGTTTTGGCCCCCCTTGTAGGGCCAACACCCTGGCACTCAGGACAGAAACTGCAGAAATCTGTGCCCTCTTGGTGAACCCTGGGCCAGTAGAAGCAGAATCCCAGCCAGGGTCTTCACGCATGACCTCATGCCAATGAGATCAGGGAACAAAGAGTTGTGATTGAATATCACTGGTCTGTCAGTCTCTCTCCTGATGGTACAATCGCTCAGCCCAGAACTCACATCAGGAGTACTGCCCTGCTCAATGCGGGTCTATCATCTCCCCATTGACTACCAACAGCTGGTCACAGCCCTAGCTCAGGGTTTCATCTTCCATCTGATCTCTGACAAAGTCGGACCCTCTAGATAAGATGTCCTCCTCCAGTAGGGGCTCCAGCATCATTTTGTTATTAGGTGGAATTTACGGGGAGCTTCCCATTGGCCAGACCCACCCTCCAAGGTCCAACTCCTCCCTTAAACCTGCCAGGGGTCTGAGTCCACTATCTCTCAGGGTCTCCTAAATTAGCATCTCCAGGGACTCTGGGGCTGTCCTAAATCCATCCGGCATCTCTGAAAAATATTCCCAATCCCATCCCAAGATAATGGGGTATGTCAGCATCAAGGCCAGCCCCCCTCTACAAGTCAATTGCACACACATCTAGGAGCGGATTTGACACCCTATGAATACACTAAGAAAAGGCCACTCACTGGGTTTGGAACCAGGTGGTTCTGAACCAGGGTCAACTACACCTGGAATCTACCAGGCTCATATCCCAGGGCTCTCTCCCATTTATCTAGACATGGACAGTCAGTTTAGCTAGAGTTAATTTACAGGCTCAGCTTTCTGCCAAACACACAAATCCATAACTATAGTCCATATGAGGCATTTGTGATACAGGTGTCCTGGGCACCCATGTGAAAATCAATGCCCAATGCTTGCCAGGTGGGCTCCAGCCTTAGGCCTTATGCAAGAGGGAGTCCCTCCCTATACAGCTCCCCTCCTCTTGCCTCCCGGTTTTCCTGGTGAGGAGATGGCTGGGGCCCCAGGGTTCCTCGTCCAGGTTTGGGCCTAGGGCAACTGAGTTTCCTAATGGAGATGAGCGCAGGGCCCCACAGATTGCTATGGCCCTTAGCGACTGGTGCCTCCATGCCCAGAACTGAGACCTCCATCCATCAATCCTCGCAGCTGGGTTCTTTTTCAACTCTAAGGACATCTTTTGCCTCTGGCAGTTTCTTAAGCGACGTCCCGAAGCCACTGCAAAGACCAGATAGCTCTCCATAAGTAGGATGACCAGATGTCCCATTTTAAAAGGGACAGTCCCATTTTGGGGGACTTTTTCTTATATACGTGTCTATTACTCCGACCCCCTGCCTGTTTTTTCACAGTTGCTATCTGGTAATCCTGTCCATAAACTGGACTGCATCAGCTAGCGTTTCAGACCAGAGTTTGAACACACAGTCCCTACCCCAGCCAGCAGTATGTGGGAGAACTGCTCTACAAACACAAGCTCAGCAACCTGGACTCCAGTCCGAGTTTTCAGCTTCAACCATCACCAACACAGGTCCTGCAACTTCTGTGTCACTACATAGGACCAGGCTCCATGGAGGTATTTCTATTCATGGTACAGCATTAGAAGGTCTCCTCTGTGATGTCAAGGTAGTTCAGTGCAGTCACTTTCACCTAGCCATATTCTTGCATTGCTGCTGCATCCAACCCTCAGCAGGCAGCCTGTGCAGGCCTGGATCAAGTGAGGCATTAACACGATGGCCCACTGCTGAGGTGGCCACTGGAAAAGCCTCCAAGTCACACGGAAAGTCTCCAAGTCATCCCAGGGGCCTATTTTTGTGACCTTCACTGGCATGGCCACAGCCAGCAGGGCTGGGCATATGGCTCCTAGAGGTGAAACCTCAGGGGGCCCCTGAAGCCCGTTTAAGGCCACCACCTGTTGGACCAGCCTTTGCTGCTGCCAGAGCTGCAGCTGCTGGGCTGCCTTTTCCTGCTGCTAGTTCCAGTCATCCAGTGTAGGAAATGTTCCACCACGAGAAATGAACACAAGTAAACTGTCCTATGGGTGTGGTAAGGTTCTGTTCCGTCAGAGGGCTTATGATAAACTGTGGCCCCAGCTGTGCACTCAGACTAATATAAGAGAATAGTCCCACTAAAAGTGTATCAACATCAGGCCCTCCCTTCTTCAGGGAGGGGATATAGGTCAGAGGTCATCTGAGGAGCTTTTGCCTTCCACCAGTCTTTCCTGGAGCTGAGGACTGGAGGTCTCTCTCTCCTCGCTGGTTTGCCGCCAACTGTACTGTGCTCTCGCCTTTTAAGCACCTCTCTAATCTCTCAGCATTATGGCAAGGTGGAGCTGACTGAGCCCCCACTAGCTCGTTAGCCTTGAGTTGCTCAGAATGTGATTTGTATATCCCAATCACAATGGGAAACATGGATAGTTGAGTTGGCAGGAACAAGAGTGAATGAAGAATTAATTATAGACAAAAGGCCTCCATCTGCAAAGACCACGATCATGCAAAGACTTAAGTACGTGGTCAATTTTACACACTGTGAGTAGTCCCACTGACTTCAGTTTCATAGATTCATAGACTCTAGGACTGGAAGGGACCTTGAGAGGTCATCGAGTCCAGTCCTCTGCCTACATGGCAGGTCCAAATACTGTCTAGACCATCCCTGATAAACATTTATCTAACCTACTCTTAAATATCTCCAGAGATGGAGATTCCACAACCTCCCTAGGCAATTTATTCCAGTGTTTAACCACCCTGACAGTTAGGAACTTTTTCCTAATGTCCAACCTAAACCTCCCTTGCTGCAGTTTAAGCCCATTACTTCTTGTCCTATCCTTAGAGGCTAGAACTATTCCAATGGAACGACTCACAATGTGCAAAGTTAAGCACATTCTTAAATGTTTTCCTGGACTGGGGTCCAGACAGGCATGTGTGAAAGACATTGGCATTGATTTTACAATACACTGTGCAGTATTTCAGGCTAATGGTTAGTAAAGCTATAAGGAGGGAGATGACAATGAAGCTGCAGGAGAAATAGAAGCATTCCTGAAATATTCTATTCTGTCATTTTGAGAGGGAGAAAGTTCTGCAGCTGCAGTATCTATTGTATTGTAGGGAAAAAAGGATCATTAAAAAGTCCTACACAAAAGTTGTTTCAGACTATTATATACAACAATGTTTGTGGCATATGTCTAGTGTTAAATGATTGATGCCTCTCAACTCCAGCACAAAAGCTGTTATAGCAATTCCTTTTGGTATGCATAACTCACAGATCCATATGGGTTAGCTGTCAGTTATGTACTCCTTCCCAGGCATGGAACAGTTTGCCCCTCAGGTATGAAACACTGACAGCAGAACACTGTTAATTTGAGTGATTACTCTAAAAGCAGGACATTTTATGAGTGAAAAATATAATCCTCTTTCCTCACTAATTCTGCAACTTTTGAATTAGACTGGGCAACTCTCACTAGGGAGCACTTACTCACATGACCTCAACAGGCTTCCGATCAGGTCCAATCAGCATAAGTGTTTACAAAACTGAGGACTGAGTGACTTGCCCAAAGCCAAAGGAATAAAGTGTCAGAGAGTAGAACTCAAAAGCTCCTGGATTCTAGTCCTGCACCCAGACCATTCCTGTCTCTCACAATTTGAATATGGGTCCTGATCTTGCAAACACTTGTGGATGTGCTAAGCTTTAAGCACATCTATAGACCCTCTGATTTTAATGAGACTACTCACAGGCTTAAAGTTAAACACTTGTGTAAGTATGCAGAAGATCAGGGCCTTATTTCTCAGACGAAATACGCTACAAAATTATAAAGAAAAAACATGTATTTATTCCCATACCTAGTATATTTATAATTTGATCTATTAAAGGCAATATATCTATTAACGGCAAATGTCAAGATACCCCTTTCCAACTGTCCTCCAAATACCATAAACACCAGCTCTGAATAAGCTTTGACAAAAGACTCCTTGCACAGCTTGCCCCTCCTGCTATTTTTTTGTATACTGTTGGTTCTCAGTTAAAGAGAGGATATAGGTACCTTCAGTTCAAAAGTCTCAGAGGGAAACGCTGCTGGAGCCTGCCTGGAAAATAAACTAATGCATTAAATAATAAAGCTAGCCAATAATTGACTAGCATGAACTTCAAAGGCAAGAAGCAATACAAAAAAATGAACAGGGCAGCCTTAATGACTCACCTCTGGAGACTTTGTATACTTCATAGAAGGAATAAAAGTGGAAGCCAAATGAAAGAAGCAAGTAAAGAAACATTTCCCATAGTGGCAGCATCACAACTTGCAACGTAAGTTTCTCTGGCCTCCAGATGATGTCCTTGTTGTTAGCTTCTAAAAAACAGTAAGCAAAATTATAGAAAGTAGTTCAGTATGGTGTGTATTTAATAGCAACAACAAGGGACATAATGCAATAAAGACACATACTTTTTGCTCTGATACTTTTTGGTGACCAAGTGACATATTCTGCAGTTTTCTGAATCTTTACATCGTTTTATATTCAGTATGAGAAAATGGCAGGGCAGAGCCACCAACCCAAAATGTCAGTTTGGATATCATTTCCTCTGATCAAGACCTCACTCACATGCTACATGTTGGGAGTGGATGAGCCTTTCCAGAGGAACTATTATTTGGCTTCAAGCTGAAACTTACAAAGCCTCTCAGTGTTCTGGCCACTTGCTTTCAAAGTAACAACCTGTCTAACAAAGTTTATTTTTAATGCTGGCTTCTTCTTCTTTTATTTTTCTTTTCAAAAGGATTAATGTGAGAAGTAACTATCAGTCATTGCCTTTCTTTACAAAACAGGCCAATTTATGGTATTTTAATGTACAACATAAAAAAAAATAATTAAATCTTACTTCCAATTCAATCAAATACAGGAATCCATCAACTAAATTCCATATCAGAAGTATGCTGTATAAAACAAGAATGGATTTGAGTGAAAAGGGTAACCATGAGACACTTTTAGGACCCTGAAATTTAAAAAAATTCATAAATACATAGAAAGACCTATGCCATGATCAGGGCTTCACCCACACATATGATCTTGCAGGATCGGGGAGTTCCGAATTCTTTAAAAGAGGGCATATGTTCACTATTACATACTCAGAGCACAAAGCTTTAAAATTTATGTATAGTAACAGCACTTCAAAACAGCTCTATGTAAAATCAGATCATAGCACAGTGTCCCACTGTGTAATGGGTATACTGTTTCTACCACATTCTGAGGTGGAATTTAATAAGGGGCATTTTCTCTTTTCAAGGGCCAAATACAATAAATGCTTATCCAACATCTGTGTTGCAACGTATTCAGACCGAATAATAAGGTTTCTGCAGTGTGGATGCTGGACCTACCTTTTATTGTATCCCACCTATATTTTGAGCGATTACATAGTTACCTTTTTCAAACTTTTTGATGTTTCAAAATTCAGAATCGTTTTCACTCTGCTAAGGCACTCTCCACTGAAAACACTGGACTATCATAAATCCAGTCTGATATACTGTGATCTGAAGTACCTATAAGATAATTATCAATCCCTCTTTCCATTTTTTGGGGTACAGTTCTCTTACTGTTTTCTGAGCTAAGACTGCTACATTTGGCAACATTTTTTTGCTTTTAAATATTTCTTAAAGTCACAAAGTCTCATTCTCTAAAGCAGCAGCTCAAACTTTTTCATCGTCCTCCCAACTGCTTGATTCTCAGAGTGTTTCATTATGTCGACACCAAGAAGAACACTGCAGGCCTGCAGCTGAGCGCCTGATCCAAAGCTCACTGAAGTCAATGGCAATATTCTAATTGATGTTAGTGTAACCCTTAAACCAGGCCCTGAAAGAGAACCTCAGTCAGATGACTACAACTGATTGTTTGAAGACTCACTTAAGCTCAATATTTAGACCAATTGCTTTTTAAAGTTCTCCCAGCGCAAATCCCAACAGATCAGACTGCTCAAATAGATGCCCAGTTTGTGGTCCACACCTCCTTTGTAATGATGTTGTTTAGTAAACACTTGCTGAAACAGTATGTAGTCTTCTCAATATCGGTGAGAGTCCTAGGCTTCAGTAAGCTTGTGCAAGAAAATACAGTATGGAGTGATGGTCATTCTCAGCGTGCGTGAAGATAACACAATCATCAGCACACAGAAGATCAGTAATGGATGCCTTGAAGACTTTAGACTTTGAGCGGAGACATTGAAGATTAACGAGCCGCCCATCCATTCTATATTGAATGTCAACTCCACTGGGGAGGTGATCTTTAACGAGGACCAAAATGACTGCTAACTAGATGGAAAACTGGGTTGCGGCAATAACGCATCCTCGTTTAACCAGAGTTTTGATGATGAAAGGTTCCGTCTCAAGGCCGTTACAGAGAACCGTGGCAGTCATCTGATCATGGAGAAGCCTTAGGACCTTAAGACATTCTGGAGGGCAGCCAAATCTGGCCAGCACCTTCCACAGGGCTTCGCAATTGACAGAGTCAATGGCCTTTGTCAAATTGATGAAAAGCCATATACAGGTCCTGATTTTGCTCTCGAGACTTTTCCTGGATTTGGCGGGCAATGAAGATCATGTCGGTTATCCCACAGGATGGTCTAAAACTGCACTGAGATTCCAGCAATACTTCCTCAGCAACGGGAAATAATCAGTTTAAGAGAATACGGGCAAGAATTTTCCCTGCTGAAGACAGTAAGGCATTGCCTCATTAGTTTCCACACTCTGACTTATCTCCCTTCTTAAAGATTGTAACAATGTTAGCGTTTCTCAAGTCTTCTGGAATCTTCGCATTATACTAGATATGAAGAAAAAGTTTGTGGAGCTTCCCTAGCAGTTCTTCATCTCCAAACTTGTAGACTTCAGCTGGTATGCCATCTGGCCCTGCTGCCTTGTTGTTCTTAATTTGCCTAATGGCACCTGTTCAGATGGAAGGAGCATTTTGAGTTACTCCTGAACTGTGAGTCAACTGTCTCTGATGCCATGGTTGAATCTATACCTCAATGACATGAAAGAGAATCTCTTGCTGACCTTCTGACCCTCGAAGATGTAACACGAGCCATTCAAATGAGGCACATGATAAGCCTTTGCAGGACTGGGGCCTTTTTGTTACAACTTTAAAAGCTATTCTCTTTTGGTTTAAAACAAAACTCTGGATACAAAAAAGGGCTAACACAAGCAAAATGTAAGTTGTGAAGACTTCACAACCTTTTGGTAAATAAGCTGAAGACCAAGTATGATTCACTGCAGAACTCCTCAAATAATTCTGAATAATGAATAAATCTGAGAAATATTCATTCTGTTCGAAAACAATTTGGGAGGGAGGCAAAATTCATTACAATTTTATTTTGTGAATTATTTGTTCAACTTAACGTATAGTATCTTGAATGATCAATCAATGCATTGATTGCTTTGAATTCAGTGTTTGGCAGCAACAGACTCCCAGCAATATTTTTTTTTAAAGCAGAGTCCATACAGGGCCTGATCCAAAGCCCACTGACATCAATGGAATGACCCCGTTCACTTCCATGAGTACTAGATCAGCACCTTGGTGCATTGGATATGTTCCAAAGGCAAAAATATAGAAATAAAAATTCTGTTACCCTGATGAAGAGCATAGTGTAAAATCCTAAATCAACACAGATCTCATGGTCAAAAGTATCTGCATGAACCAGGGATAAAAGTCATCGCAGGCACGGTGAGTTTAGCAATAGTCAGAGAGGAAGATGAACTCCATCAGAGGAGGGAGTAACAGTTTAATGTTTCAAGCTTTTCCCAAAAATGTATCTGCAGAGATTCTCCTTCTATTGAACACTGCTGTACATACATGCACTCAGCTAGATAAAGCAAGTTCACTGGTGTTATTGCTTTTGTGCCTATGCACAACTAGTAGATCTTGCTCTTACGAGAGTCATTCAGCTCCCTCTTGTGATTAACATTAAAGCAGCTTCCTAAAGGCTCTCCTCCTGATACTTATGGGATCCCCCCCCCCCTTTGGCTCTGTGTATTTCAGTGGGGCAATGTAGGAAATCCCCCTCCCCATTATTTTCTCTCTGTGTGTCTCTCTTCAGAGGGACAGTTTGAGAGCAGGGCCGCAGTCCTTGCCCAGGCAATACTGTGGGAACCATTCACGGAGGGGCAAACGTGCAGGCTGCGATCAGACCTTTGTTTCTTTTCCGTATCCAGCCCCCAATGCCCTTTCCAGGTCCGGGTACTGACGCTTCCCCCGGGCTCACCCCGCAATGCGCTCCCATACAGGGACATGCCTTATCCGCTGCCAGCCCGCCTCGAGGCGCCGCGGAGCTGCAGCCACCCCAGCCCCGGCGGCTCCGCGCTTGGCAAACCCGCCCCCGCGCCGCGCAGCCCCACCTCGGCGGCGGCGGGGCGGAACAGAGGCGGAGGCACCGACCTTGGAGAGCCCGCGCTCCCCGGCTCCGTCCACGGAGCCAGCCACTCCCCAGCGCTTCCGGCTTCGGCCTGCGCCGCCCTCCCGAGCCGGATCCCGCCCCCGGCTCGCACACGCCCGCCCCGGAGAGCGGGCGCGGGGTCCCCCTGGCCGCGGTGGGGTCACAGACCCTGGCGGCCTTTGGCTTGTTGGGTTCTCTACACTGAGCCGACCGCCGCCCGCGCTGTGATGCAGCCTGAGGGCGCTGTGTGAATGCACCGGATCGCCCAGGGCATGAATGCCAAGTACGTGTAATTAATGCCCAGAGAAGCCTGGAGGGAGTCCGCGCCTCCTCCTCTCATCGCCAAGCCAGTCCTTCCTCCGGGCAGCGCTAGCAACAGGACCAGGAGCCCCTTCTTCTCCAGGGAGGCCCAGGCGCACACCATGGCCCACCCCCCACACTCTGAAATCTTGAGTCAGGCCCAAAGTAACCCCATTGGCTTTTTAAAAAAATAATAAAGGTTGGGTTCCTTTTCTTGGCCCTCGGGTTTTGGAGCCTTCACGTAGCACATTTCCAAGCTTTTCCTTGCAGCCAGGAGGCCTCAAAACCTTTTCCATAAATGAGAGCCAACAGCCAAGTTGCTGCTGAGTCACATTAGTCCTGGAGATTTAAGAAAACAACGAATATCACAAGACTTGCAATAAAAGGAGCTGATAGTAGTGGGGCCTGACTAGCCTCGTTTTCTCTGGCTCTAGATAGAGGGTAAAATCCTAGCTCCACTGAAGCCAATGGGACTTTTGCCTTCACAGGTCCAGGGTGTCACTTCAAGCTCCCACACAAACTGGGAGAAACATACTCTCTTTTCGTCAGGGAAAATGCAGAAAATCCACTTCTCCACTCTCTTGGCTGGCTTTCTGTTCATTTCCAACTTATCTTTAAAGCCCTCAGTGGGCCTGTACCTGGGCCATAACCGGGCCAGGCAGCTATGCTCAGAGCATGCTGAAGTTGGAGGCAGGGCATTCTCAACAGAGTTCTTTACTGCTAAACTCCTAATGGACAAGATCCAGGTAAGCCTACCTATCCTGCCCATTTTCAGAGTTCAATGTGAAAACCAACTTTTTTGCAAAAGCCTTCCCACATTATTAGAAGGTATAGGGAAGGGGAAACACACACGGACAGACACACAAGCGAGCAATATTTCAAGTTTATGCAGATGAGCTCAGGCTAGCAAGAGTGTGTGTGGAGGTCTCTAGGGACTTACCCTCTTGCATAGAGGTAAGTCCCCTTGTGATTTTAATCAATCATGTTAACTAGAAATGAACATGTGTCTGACACAATTCTTGGTAAAAAGAGCACACCCTAAAATGGCTCACAATTAAGACAGCAGTGTCCATGTGACAGCACCAGAGTTGCATCAGAGTTGGATTTACAGAATATTTCCATAGGATAGTAAAGGGATTAATGGCCACAAAGGGTCCGCAGAGCCTACAGTTTGCAGACAATACCAAGCTGGAAGGGGTCCCAAGTGCTCTGGAGGATAGGATTAAAATTCAAAATGATCTGGACAAACTGGAGAAATGGGCTGAATAGGATGAAATTCAATAAGGACAAATGCAAAGTACTACACTTAAGAAGGAACAATCAGTTGCAAACATACAAAATGGGAAATGACTGCCTAGGAAGGAGTACTGCAGAAAGGACTCTGGTGGTCATAGTGGATCACAAGCCAACTATGAGTGAACAGTGTAACACTGCTGCACAAAAAAAAAAAAAGAAAGAAAGAAAAGGAAACATCATTCTGGGATGTGTTAGCAGGAGTGTGCTAAGCAAGCCACAAGAAGTAATTTTTCTACTCTATTCCACGCCTCAACTGGAGTATTGCGTCCAATTGTGGGTGCCACATTTCAAGGAAAGATGTGAACAAATTGGAGAAAGTCCAGAGAAGAGCAACAAAAAATGATTAAAGGTCTAAAAAACATGACCTATGAGGGAAGACTGAAAAAACTGGATTTACTTAGTCTGGAGAAGAGAAGACTCAGAGGGGACATGATAACAGTTCTCAAGTATATAAAAGGTTGTTACAAGGAAGAAGGAAAAAAATTGTTCTCTTTAACCTCTGAGAATAGGACAAGAAGCAATGGTCTTAAATTACAGCAAGGGTAGTTTAGGTTGGGACATTAGTAAAAACTACCTAACTGTCAGGGTGATTAAGCACTGGAATAAATTGCCTAGGGAGGTTTGTGGACTCTCCATCATTGGAGATTTTTAAGAGCAGTTCGGCAAACACCTATCAGGGATGATCTAGATAATACTTAGTCCTGCTATGAGTGCAGGGGACTAGACTAGATGACCTCTTGAAGTCCCTTCCAGTCCTACAATTCCCACAGTTTTGTGTTTGCATTGCAATAGTATAGGATTGCTGTAGTTAAAGAAAAAGTCCTCTAGATGGCTGTACAATATAAGATGATACAATATAGACACAATCAACTCCGGTTTGAATAAGGACTGGGAATGGCTGAGCCATTACAAACGTTGACTATCTCCCCTTGTAAGTACTCTCACACTTCTTATCAAACTGTCTGTACTGGGCTATCTTGATTATCACTTCAAAAGTTTTTTTTTTTTTCCTCTTAATTAATTGGCCTCTCAGAGTTGGTAAGACAACTCCCACCTGTTTATGCTCTCTGTATGTGTGTATATATATCTCCTCATTATATGTTCCATTCTATATGCATCCGAAGAAGTGGGCTGTAGTCCACGAAAGCTTATGCTCTAATAAATTTGTTAGTCTCTAAGGTGCCACAAGTACTCCTGTTCTTCTTTTTGCGGATACAGACTAACACGGCTGTTACTCTGAAATATAAGATGTGTCATGCAAAGCTAATATTGCAGCTTAATATTGTTAGTGCAGCAAGAGAGCGATAGACAGTGAAATTACATTTTTACCTTTTAGATAAAAGCTCACTTGTAAGTTAATTGAGTCAAACACTGGCCAACCCTGACAGTGGTCCTATCTGGAAGATTTTACTGTCTGGATTCCAAGGTGGAAGAGATTTTTTTCCTATTTAACCTATTTTGCATAGGGGAAAAAAAATTCAGGAATACTAGTGCTTGAGCTTGTTAGACTACCTTTAAATTGACTGAAGTGAGATGTTGAACATAAATGGTACTGGAAGAATTTGGTTACTTACGCAATCTTTGCAATTTAAGATGACAAGAACAACAAGAGACTCCTTTCCATGAGTTACTTGTTCAGATGGTCTGCAACTGGTAAATTAGGAGGGAAAGTGGCTGAGGGTGGTGGCTGAGAGCCCAGTCCCTGTCCCACCTGGACCAATTGTGGTCAGAAGAGCTTTTGAAATCTTGCTCTGTGGTTTTACTGTAGGTGAAGACATCACCATAGCATCTGCGAAATCCCAGTCAGCATAACGGTTCTGGTTGGTTGACAGCCTAGTTAAGCCTGTCTGTTTGCACCTGATGACACAATAGAGTATTTCATGCTCATGTCAAATTTATTTCTGACTAACATTGCTCTAATCTGGACTGGGGTATGTTTGTGTGATGGTGGAAGTAATTCTTTTGGGCATGGGGAGGACACATCAGACCTTTTTCTGCTTGGAGTCTTGGCCAATCCTACCTACAGAGCCTCAAGAACTGAGAGGCATACAGACTACAAATGGTGGGATAGATCTATGTCATGCCTAGCTGGTGAAAGGAAACAGAGGTGAGAGGTGTTCTGTCCACGGTCAATGCATTGGTGAGGGATGGGAAGGTGCCATGCCAGCTTCTTGTAAATAAGCAATTGTAATCCTTCTTCATAAACCATCTCTTAAGATGGCCAGTCCCCATCACTATCACTTTGTCTTAAACCTCATTTTGAGAGAACATTGAGGCAAAACAATTCCATCAATATCTAGAGTTCTCAGTTCTTTGGACACAGTCCATTTGGTTTTAGGCATGGGTGTTGTACATAAACCACACTGAATTTGTTGGCTGGCAATCTGATGACAGATAAAGATTAAAGCATCCTCCTGATTCTTTTAGCTCTATCAGCTTCCTTTAATACCATTGGCCACAGGGTGCTGTGGATCATGAGCAGAGATCTGCCGAGAGGGATAATTCTTCAGTGACTCCGCTCCTTTTTGGGAGATCCCAGAAGGTAGCATTGGGCAATTTCTTATCTGCTTTAAGGACTCCACAGTGTCAAGCCCATCACCCTTTTGTATAACCTGTGTATGGCCCCTTAGACAGGGCTAACTTAGGAAGTATTGATTTTAGTACTTTCAAATATGCTTATGACACCAATCTATATTTCCGTCTCTTCCTGACCCTGCCACTGTGGTTTAGCAGAATGGGACATGGATGAGAGCTAACTTCCTGAGACTCAATCCAGATAAGACATAGGCTTGGTCTGCACTACAAACTTTTGTTAGCGTAGTAATGCCACTTAGGGTTGTGATTTTTAATACATTTTATATTGGCAAAAGTCATAGTGTAGATTCAGTTATAAGAGTAGAAGAGTTCCCAGTATAGTTTATTTTGTTTGGGGTTTGGTATAAGCTCTTCTGTCCAGTATAAACTTATAGTAGGAGTGTTTTCTGGCATAGCTACACCAGAAAACCCTTTCTAGTGTAGACAAGACATTAGAAAACAGTTATAGAATAGATGAAGCAACTTTTGGAAGAAGCAGACGTTGTATCAACATCTCTGAATGGTGGGGATTATCTGCTGTTTGTTTCAATTGGGGTTTTTGTTTTTTTTTTGTTGTTGTTGTTTTTTGGATCCCCAGCTATTCCTGAATGTCCAAGCAGCAGAGGTTACTAGATATGCCTTATATCGTACGCCCCTGAGAAGAAGAGTTAATGCTTTTCTTTCAGAGGAGGACCTCACCAAGGTTATTTATATCCTTGTCACTTCAGGGTTAGATTATTGCACTCTCCATGGGTCTACATGTTCAAAGCATTTGGAAATTGCAGCTAGTACAGCACCCTGCAGTCTGCTTGTTAAGCAGCGTTGCCAGCCAAGAGTACATTACACATGTGCTCTCTACTGATTACTAGTTAATTTACTGGTGATGTTTAGGGTGTTGGTTTTGATCTGTAAAGCTCAAATGGTTTGGGTCCTTGCTACTTGTGAGACCAAAACAGTGCAGCAGTTGTGATCCTCAGGGAGACTTGAGCGAACAGCTCCCAAATTTAAATGGGATGAAAATGGCTGACAATCTTGAGAAAGGGTCCTTAATCTGGAATTTAGGTCTTGGTTGACCAGAGCCTGGATCTGGCAACCTTCAGGACACACTGCAAAACACACTTGTTTTCCAAGGCTCCTTAGTAATGAGGGGCAATAAGTGAAAAACAAAGAGGGGGTGAAATTGAGGCCATTCTGCAGCTGTGAAGGTCTGTTATTTTATGATTTTGAGAAAAAATATTTTTATTGTGTGTAATGCATTTATCATGCGACTGAAACATCAAAATAAATATTCATGAATCCAGTTCTAGAGTCCTTAATCAGGCTAAAGAATTTCAGCATTGGGTTCTATGTTTTTTACCACTTTGCAGAATAAGTAAATCCCACAGGAAGGACCATAGAACTTTCCTTTTCAAGACCATAGATGACTGTATTTGATTGCGATTCCTGATTTTATTCATCCACCTATTATAAATCATACACTAGTGCTGCACGCACACAATGTCCAAATGATGGACTACAATAAGCACTAGTGGAGCATTGTACATTAGAAGATCTGCAGAACACAGGAGAATTAGAGGTGTATGTTCAAAAGCAAAGTCTGAAAAGAAACCTTAATGTACCAAAACAGCAACATTAAAGTGTGAAAGAGTCAGAAATGTAAAAAAGGTGTGGTATTTAGGAAAAGAGCCAAGTTATTCATTGCAATAGCCAAGTTAAATATGACACAATTCATGTTAACTTGCACCCTCCCTCCTGAGCTCCCAAGCGTGGGGTTATGAATTCCAGAGGGGAAATGAACAAATTTGCCCCTTATTTGGTCTTGGCTTTTGGAATGGCTAACATTTTACTAAGTTGGCTGGTTTAGCAGATAATCACATCTTTACATGGCTGTCCCTTCCTTCTCACCCCCAAATCTGGCTCTTTGTGAATGGTTACATGCTTTTGTCCATCACCTGTAGCTGTGTGTATGTATATCTTGTTTATAAAATTTGTTGTCATTTCTGTATTGCAGGTACCCTCACTTCTCTGATTGCTCTTTGATGTATTCTTCTTGTATCTTAGAGCACTTGAAGCTGGAGATGTCATGTTTTATGCTGGGAAAAATTACTGTTACATTTGTGGTTTGGGATTAGAAAATTAGCTAAAGGAAAAAGTGACACATACCTGGTAAATACAATAGTATAATGAGCAGCTTATCTTTGGACGTCTCCTGAACATTTCAGAGGTTTCCTCTTAAACATGCTAAATGGTCTTGTTGAACAAAAGGCTCTGAAATCATGGTTCCTTCCTTATCAGAACCTTCGGAGGGCTTTTCCCTGCTCTTCCCACCTTACAAAGCAGCAGCACATACAACAGCCATATGTTTATCTATTAAACATGAGTTATCCCTTTTTACCAAGACATCTGCTTAGTTTTGAAAAGTTGCAGAGTGAAACGTCACATAAGATTTAATAGATGGTATGTCAGCTGCTAAGTACCATAGACAGGATGGAGATATACCTATCTCATAGAGCTGGAAGGGACCCTGAAAGGTCATTGAGTCCAACTGCCTGCCTTCACTAGCAGGACAAGTACTGATTTTTGCCCCAGATCCCTAAGTGGCCCTCTTAAGGATTGAGCTCACAACCCTGGGTTTAGCAGGCTAATGAGCTATCCCGCCCTCTGAATGGATGGTGCAATGCCATGTAATTTTTAGTAAGGGGTGGGAGGAACTGGTAGTGAAGTATTTACAAATATAGATATTTCATTATCCAAGGCATCCTGTCATAGGAAAGGTTGGCCTTATATGAGGGTGGGACAGGGGATTCTTCTGGGCTGCCACTCTTCAAAAATATTTGTCGTAACAAACTCTTATAAATATTAAGATGGAGCTCAGATAGAAGGGAGTCCTGAGATTAACCCATCTGTAGTTTAACTTATTACAAATTATCACAAGATTCCCACTGACTTTAATGGAAGCAGAAGCAGGCCCTATATTTGACAAAATAAGTGATCTAACTAGTCTTACATTTAGTTACACTGAAAGTGTTAATCAGAGGCACAAAGCTGATCCTGATATATCTTTATCTTTTCCAGTCACTGAAGAGATGGCTTCGAATCTGTATCCTATTTGTATCTGTATACCATCCATAGCCCCATTCCTGAAAACATAGCAGTGTTTAAATAAATCCAGTTAATGGAATAAATGTATGTAGTAAAAAACACAAATCTCAAATTATCTCATAATTAACCAAAAATGTTCAGACAGAAAAATTTCTCCCTGTATACTGAAAAGTAACTTTTTCTGACCCCTTCATTGTCAATAAATGTCATATAAATAATCAACCATGAAATCTTCAAACAAATATTGCATCCACCACAATCTCTCTACCACCGAGAGGACAGCTATACAGTCCCTGAAATCCAGCCACCAGATGATGATCAAACCTGCTGGCACAGGTGGCACTATCACAATCCTCAATTGTGATCACTACAACAATGAGGCCAAGAGACAACTCTCTACTATGAAGAACTCAAAGAAGACCTCTCCCCTTCCCCCCCCCGCCCCTCCCAGAATACTATTCACACCAGAATTTAAAGATACCCTCAAAGCCTTCCCCAAACAATTCCAAGAAAAAAAATCTACAAACACAGCTCCCATGCATCCACTCCAAGGAGCTTCTACACACTTCCCAAGATATACAAACAAGGGACCCAGGCAGACCCAGCATGTCCAGCCATGGCACTTCTACTGAAGGAATATCAGGACTCATTAAAACCATCCTTAAGCCACACAAAGAGTCAGCTTTCTCCAAGACACTACCAACTTCCTCCAGAAACTCCACAACATTAACCTCTGCTAGTATACCATCAGTGTCACAACCCTTTACAATACCCCTTCCCATGATAGCATTGTTGCCTGCCTCAAATACACACAAGATAATTCACAGCACTCAGAAGTCCACCCAAAACACCTCGCCAAACTTATCCATTTCATCCTCACCCAAAACAACAAACAGTTTGTTCAAACCATGGGAACAGCCATAGGAACTAGGCTGGCTCCCCAATATGCCAACTTTTTCCTGGGCCATCTTGAGGAAGAATTTCTGGGGAAATGTACCACAAAACCAACAATAGGCCTGAGATACATCAATGATATTTTCTTCCTCTGAACAGAAGATCCAAACTCCCTCAGATTTCCACCACAAGTTCAACAGCCACCACCCATCCATCAAACTCTCTCTAGAACACTCCCACTCCAACATCAATCGCCTGGACTCCATGTTCAGCTCCACCAATGGAACCCTACAAACAACCACATACAAGAAATCCACCACTCACCACACTTACCTCCACAGATCCAGCTATGATGATCAATATCCCCAACAGCACACCTTTCAAGATTCCTGGGTCCTACACATGCCTATCACAACATGTAATGTACCTCCTCCAGTGCACCAAATGCAACAATGACAACTAAGTGGGGTGAAACCAGACGATCACTACACTCTCAAATGAACTCTCAGAAAAATGATAAAAGAAACCACCCCTGACATGAGTTCTATGCTGCAATCATGAGTGAGGCTTAATTTTACTTAGAAATTGTTGCAGTGAGGCCCCATCTCCCACTTCCCAGGCTCCCGCTGCCAGCCTGGGAAGTGGGAGAGGGGACCCCACTGCAGCCCCCCTCAGGCCTGGGGAGGGTGAAGAACTCAAAAAGGAACAGAGGTGAGGTTAAGAGGGCTGAACTATGGTCTGGAGGCTGAAGTGAGGAGGGTGGGAGCTGATGGGGTTGAGGGGGGCTGTATTGACAGTGGTTCTGAGCAGATGGGTGAGTGCTGGGAGGGTGAACTAAGGGCAGTGGGGGTTGGGGGGGTATTGGGGCTGAACTGATGGGGTGGTGATGATAGGGGCTGGGGGATAGGATTAATTGCTGGGCAGGAGACGGGAAGATGTGTGGGTGAGAGTTCCTGCGGCAGGGTCCAACATCACCTTATCCAGTACATGTGGCAGAGTGGGCAACACTGTCAGATGCACATACCCTGTGGATGGGCAGGGGGAGTTCAAAAAAATCAAGAGACGGACCTAAAAAACACAATGCAATCTTTTTTTAAGACTTCATGAGTTTTGGGGCCAATCTCATCATTTTAGAGGTCCAACTCAAGATTTTTGATCCCTTGAAGTTGGCAATACTGTTGTACAATAAAAAAAAAAGTGCCAAAGCCAATTCTGGCCTATAACAGCACCGTGATATGCAAACACATTTAATTGCTTCTTTAGAACAAGATACTGTGAGGTGCTCTTTTCATTCAACTCACAATGTCTTCCTTCTCTAAAGAAATTTGGAGTAGGCCTCAAACCTTAATGTACATTATTGTCGTGAGCTAGGATATACCTAGCACCTTCATAACCTTAGTTAGTCTTCAGTGGTAGGAGGAAATTTATAGAAAGACAAATCAAAAACATTCTGTCAAGGCTTCTGAGTGATCAAAAAGTTTTAGACTCAAGGAGTAGATATTGCCTTTTGGGGAGGAATAACTGGACACCAACTGAACTGGACCAGAAATGAAATGAGTAAGTCGGTTAGTCTATTCACAGCTATTACAGTTCCTCCAGGAAATAGTTTCCAACAGAGACATTAAATAGTATAGAAAGGAAACTGAGCCTTACGTTTTCACAAATTGCAGCCAATACACCCATAAAAGTGCTTTTAAAAATCAGTCCTGTTCCATTTGGGTTTGTAACTGCTTTTGTTTAAACATTTTTTTTGTTTAAACATTTTTCCTTGTGAAAGTTCTGCCTCCTGAAGCCACCCCTCTAACCTCACATGGCCTTTTTTGTTCTCTGTCAGACATGCTGCTATCTGATCTGTAGCCACTTTCTACCACAAAAGAAAAGCTTGAAGTGAAAGATGGTCCGTGACCTACACTTTTAAAGGCAATGATGTGTGCTCTATCCTATTTGCTTGCTCATTGTGCCAACTTGTTTTTAGTTGAAACACTCTGCAGTGGTTTTGAGAGTGATATTACTGATAACTATATCTCTTTACCATTTCTGCTGCAGTATTCTCATTGTAAGGTAACGATTTGGAGTATTTTTGGTTTGTATTGCTCCTGAGCATTCTCTGTCAGAAAAAGAAACTGTAGTTTATTCTTAGGGACAAGTTTATAAGCCCTGGGAATTTCAGGCATTATTCCCTTAAAAATAACTGCCACAGGCATTTGATCTTCATTGCTATTTATATTATACAGTTCAAAACACTGTTGCTCTATTGTATTGAGCTCTTCATATTAATCCTAGCACGTATATGGTTTGTCATCTTCATGCATTATGTTTCACAGTGTCCTGTCAGTTTGGCTGATAAACAAGTAAATGTCATCACCATTTTACAGACAAAGAAATTAAGTAGCTTGCCCAAGATCCTGGAGGGAATCATTGTCAGAGGTAGGATCAGCAGGCTTTCCATTTCGTGCTCAGAACAATACAATGCGCCTCTCTTTCTAAACTTAATTTCCAATAATAGTCCTACTTTACCAAGCAGCAGGCCATGCTGCAAGCCATATTTACTTTCCTGAGATAAGAGAATGGGAGGATGACTCTGGTGAGAAATCCTAAACGTCAGAAGTCTGCTGGGTTAATAATTATATTAATGTTTGGGCAAAGAGTTGCTACTGGTGTAGTCTATTTGGATAAACTATGTTTAAGGTGCCTGGGAGTGCCTTAAGAAAGGAATAGGTGCTCTTTTTTGCTAAATGCAAGTTTAAAATAAGTAAATAATTCATCAGTATATTCTGTCAGTAACTGGTCTCATTTACGTCCAACAAGGATGCAATTTCTAAATAGAGGCAAATCAGCAGAAAAGAGTCAGATCAGACCACTGCAGGGTTAGACATACACCTTCTTGGAGAAATTAAATGAAGAAAGTGCACAAATTACTGCAGCTTGAAAGAACAATTTATATGGAATTTTTCTGAAAAGGAGAGTAAGTAGATAAAGAATCATGATATTACTGTAAAAACTGTCTAAGACAGGGTACTTATGCTCCCTTTAAAAGAAACATTTGCTAGCTGAGATTCCTCAGAGTATTATTCTAAAGCGGAACAGCATTCAACACTATCTTTGAAGAATTGAGATTTGCAAGTGAATAAAATGTGAAAACAAATAGGGTTTTTTTTTTTAGAACAAATGTAACAGCCTCTTTTCCCCCCTTCATTAAAAAAATAGTCAATTTTTGTGACTGAAGAAAAAATGAGGAAAAAATACGTGCACCCAATACTACGGGTTTTGGGAAAGTTTTCTGCTCTGCTAGCTGTTTTGCTCCTGCTGCTTTTGTGGAAAAAAGCAACAGAACACTGCTTGCTACTAGTAACACCTTTAGTATCTGTGAATTTCAAATGTTCAGTCACAAACCTGGCATGAGGAAAGGAGGGCATTTCCAAATAGTCTTTTTGATTCCCATTCAAAAAATCTGCACTCACTTAAATCTCACCTGCATGACAGTGCACACACCCACATAAACAGGACATTGTTCTCTGTACAGCATGCTTGGAAACCATGTATGAACTTGTACATAAAAATATCCTGTGGATTTAGCTGTAGCACAGATTTTTTATCAATATGGCCTGAAGCATAGTTCTGTCAACAGCATAGGGTAGGTGCACTATAGTTATGTGAAATGGGATAGAATACTACTACCTTTACCACTGCAACTCAGCTCTTATCACCGCTTTGGGCGTTAGTGAATAGAAATGAATTAGGCTTTATTTTTTTAGGTTTTTTTTTAAACTGTCAGAGGACATATTTTAGTAATCTTGGAATTTAGTTAATCTGTAGAACTATTCTATTGCCTCATCTGAACTTGACCCTATAGGATAAGTGTCACCATTTTTATACTTGTTGGTAGTTGGAATATAGGTTGGACCTAGAGCAAATCAGACAACCCTGAAAAGATTTTAGATCAAAATGAGAGAGAGGAAGGATTCCAGTTTTACTGAGAAAAATATTATGTGTAACCAAGAACAGCCCATAAACAGGGATGGATAAATCATGGTCAGTGGATCCAGACCCTGTGACCAAATTTTGGATCCAGAGGTAGAAGCTGGGCCGTAAGGGGACTAGGTAACAGGAGGTAGCATTAACAGGGCAGGGAGACACCTTACAGCTTCTGAAAGGGGGGAGGGCTTTGATTTATTCCCAGACTGGACCCATATATCCTTAATAGACCGGTGCCCCACAATGGGTGGTCTGGACATACAAGCACATCATGACCAGTGCAGTTCCATTTGAATTGGATGTAGCATTCCCTTGCCCATTGTCAGCTCTTAATTAATAATTAATAACATTCCCTCAGCCAGATGGGCCCCAAGATATGCCAAGAACCAGATAAGCCACTCCCTAACTTGGGCAGGGTTTTCCTGGTTACAAACAGTAAGAAACGGAGATTGTTTTCACATACACAGGCAGGAGTGCTATATGGGCTCAGATGAGGCATCTCTTATATTTCTAGCCCAGAATACGGAATTGTTTCTTCCCCCCCCCCCCCATCTGGACAGAGCTATTCCTTAATTTTGAAGCAGAAGAGCATTTTCTTGACCCAGACAGGAGAGGTGGCACTTCTGCTCACACAGACAAACCTACATTTCCAGGAATGATCGAGGTGTTTCCTCACACAAATAGGTCTACATGGAAATGGCCCACAAGTCTTCTCCTCCTTAGAGAACTTGATCCATCTCTTCTGATTTATTAAATCATGACTAATAGCTGCCCGCCCAACCTGAAATATCATATTAAAAGATAGATTGAAAATTTCTGGGATACCATTAATAGTTTAAAATTCCTATTTATTATAAAAAGATAAGATGTGGGCACCAAGGAGGTTGTTCTTTCTTCAGACTAGCATATACCACTGCCCCTGGGGAAAATGGGAATTGTTGTGTAAACCTACCAAGGAGGTAATTCCCAACCAGTCCCTGCCTAATAAACAGGCAGCTGTGAATTACAAGTTTATTAATCCAGCAGAGGTTTCTATCCTATCATTAACCATGAAAGCAAAGCTTTGTGTAGCTACCAAAGCCCTCGGGTGCAGTTATAGAATCTAAAATGTATATATTTTTTCCATTTTATATATGGAATTCTGGTTATATCCCCTTAACAGGCTCCTGCTCACCCTTGACCCACCCATGAAGGCTGCCACTACTGCAGCTACTTTCTAGCTCCCACTCATCAAGCTCCTATGAAAGATGGAACCCTATGATGAGGCTTTGCTGTGCCCTCTTCCTACACAGCACGGCCCAGGTCTATATCAACTTCCTATTCTTTGGTGGGAGGATGCACCTATTTCATGCAGGCACAAGCTTTATGGGCCTTCATCAAGGTCTGGGCAGGAATAGACCTTGTTATGAATCTTGGCCCAGGCTGATAAGACCCCAGTATTTGTTTTTATGCTTATTTGTAAAGTTTATCTAGTTTATTTTTAAAAGTGGGGGGGAGAGACCACCAAAACAAATACTCCAATGCTTTTTTAGGCTCCAGCTCAGCAAATCATTAAAGTCAATGGGAATTAAGCAAATGCTTCTCTGAATAGGAAAGATTTGGCAAACTGGGACCTCTATCAGAAAAAAAAAAAAAAAAAAACACAGCCACTAGCCCAGGTTTCATAAGCAACCCTACAATAACAAAGCACCTGTGTGTGTATTATGTGTGTATACTCCTGGTGTGTGTATTATGCAAGGGAAAAACCACAAGGTAAGAAAACAGATTCCAGTTTAAATATTCCAACATGTTTTCATAGAATATTTTTTAATTATGAAAGACTCCATGACAGCATCATTTTAAGTAAATTGTCTACTAAAGTTTATTACTTATTTTTTACCATTTCCTTCCTCAGATATTAGCTTTTTCAGAGGAAGCCCAACATGTCAGACACAAGACACTTTCCCTGGTACCTCAAATAAGCTATAATAAGGAAAAGAATTTAAACACCAAAGCAGAACATTTGAAAGTGATTGATTCTTGTCTGGACACTGTTGCTAAATAATGACCAAAGTTGCTATAGATGGTTGGAATACCTTATAATAAATACCAATAAAGTAATCAATGTGGCTTATACCAATAACTTTTTCAGAGGAGCATTCACAACTAAAGAATCAGCAAGAAGTAAAATTAACCACTGCTGCCTAGTAAAATGTCTTCATAAGATCATACATAACCTTTCACTTGTCCTCACAATGAGCAGATGAAACCTCTAAGTTACATAGCAGAAAACTTACTAAATAACAAATTTTAAATGTAAGGTAGTGAATGATCAAATTCCAGTAGCATTGCACTTCTAGAATGTTTAGTTTCAGGTAATAACGAAGAATAGTCATAGATTCAACTTGGATAAATACAAGCTAGCACAGCTATGGAAAAATAATCCAAGACAAATATTTAATGAGAAAGAACTATCAGGAACAGTAATGCCAAGAGATTTAAGGTTAATCATAGAAAGTAAATTAAATGTGTGTGCAGTGAGATCACAAGAGACACCAATGCAATTTAGACACCAAGGGTATGTCCACATTGCACTAAAACACACACAACTGGCCCATCTCAGATCATTAATGATCTGGATGATGGGATGGATTGGACCCTCAGCAAGTTCTGCCGATAACACTAAATTGGGGAGAGAGGTAGATACGCTGGAGGGCAGGGATAGGGTCCAGGGTGACCTAGACAAATTGGAGGATTGGGCTAAAAAGAAATCTGATGAGGTTCAACTAGCATGAGTGCACAGTCCTGCACTTAGGATGGAAGAATCCCATGCACTGCTATAGGCTGGGGACCGACTGGCTAAGCGGCAGTTCTGCAGAAAAGGACCTGGGGATTACAGTGGATGGGAAGCTGGATATGAGTCAACAGTGTGCCTTGTTGCCAAGAAGGCTAATGGCATATTGGGCTGCATTAGTAGGAGCACTGCCAGCAGATGGAGGGAAATGATTATTCCCCTCTATTCGGCACTAGTGGAACTAGGAACACATCTGGAGTATTGTGTCCAGTTTTGGGCCCCCCCACTACAGAAAGGATGTGGACAAATTGGAGGGAGTCCAACGGATGGCAACGAAAATGATGAGAGGGCTGAGGCACATGACTTAGGAGGAGAGGCTGAGGGAACTGGGTTTATTTAGTCTGCAGGAGAGAAGACAGAGGGGGGATTTGATAGCAGCCTTCAACTACATGAAGGGGGGTTCCAAAGAGGAAGAAGGTAGGCTGTTCTCAGTGGTGGCAGATGACAGAACAAGGAACAGTGGTCTCAAGTTGCAGTGGGGGGAGATGTAGGTTGGATATTAGGAAAAACTGTATCACTAGGAGGGTGGTGAAGCACTGGAATGGGTTGCCTACGGAGGTGGTGGAATCTCCATCCTTAGAGGTTTTTAAGGCCCTTGACAAAGCTCTGGCTGGGATGATTTAGTTGGGGTTGGTCCTGCTTTGAGCAGGGGGTTGGACTAGATGACCTCCTGAGGTCCCTTCCAACACTGATATTCTATGATTCTATGACTCAGGCTCACAGGGCTTGGGCTGCTGGGCTATAAAACTGCAGTGCAGACATTCAAGCTCAGGCTGGCGCCCAGGCTCTGGTAACCCATGAGCAGGTAGGATTGTCCCCCCTGAGCAGCCCAAACCCCACAAGCCCAAGTCAGCTGACACAGGCCACCAGGGCTGTTTCAGACGTACCCCATATCAGTATGTAGTGGGGGTGAGATCTTCCTTATGGCTCTGGTGTCACTGACCCTGGTGTATTACACTTGGTCCGATGCGCCATTTTATTAGAGCGATATTGGCAAATGGGTGGAAGAGTATCAAAGTCGGGATTGAAAGAAAATATTTGAAGGGCATTAGCAATGTGTAGGGAGAAGAATTATTTAATATGGTATGCTGAGGTACAAACTAAGAATAATGGGATGAAATGTAGAGAGGGACAATGTCACTTTGCCTACCCTCAACAAACCTCACCTTGACCAACAGTGCTTTCTAATCTGCAGATCTGAAGGCTGCTGAGAAATCAGATAGTATAGGCATGGAAATTTGACCTCTGACCAAGCCCAGAAGGTCATTGTGATACAGAGTATCTGGCCTTTGTGGCTCCCTATGGGAGGCCCCACAGTCCTACTACACTCCATCCCAGGAAGCAGCGAGGTGGAAGGAAAAGAGCAGCAAAAGTGGGTCTTCCAGGACTGCCTAGAGAAGCCTCACTGGAGCAGTCATCTTGGAAGCTAAAGAAACCTGGCCCTCCAATGGCTAGAAGGGCTAGCAACAGCCAATCAGGGCCCTGCTGACCCAGATAAAAGCAGCTGCAAAGGCTTAGTAGTTCAGTCCCTGGCTGGGATCAGAGGAGTTGGACCTGGCCCTCTGGCCATAGGAACTTGAGGGACAGCCAGAGCATGTTTTCTGGCTGCATTTTGCGTAGGTGGGTTCGCAGGGGGAGAAAGAGACCAAGAACCTTAACCCTGAGAGAAGGGTGACGCTAAAGGGGCCAGGTGGGAAGCCGCCCAGGGAAGTAACAGCAGTGAATCACAGTGAGCGCTATGTGGCTACTGTGTATAGGTCCCCGAGTTTGAACCCAGAGTATTGCAGGCCCAGGTTCCCCCACTGACCACCGGTAAAGTGGCATCAATCCCAGGAAAGGGACCGAGTTTATCCAGGAGCCTGAACAAAGGGCTGAATTTAGAGGGCCCAGGGCTGAAGATCCTAGTGAGGTCAAATATACTGTTTGCTTTTTGGACTCTTTACTACCCCCAAAGGGGTGTATTTGGACTTTGAGACTTGGCTGCAGGGCCAAGCCACTGTAGACCTACCAAGGTCAGTCTGCAGGGGGCACCAGAGGTAAAAAGAGGACTGTGATACTGCACTCCACTGCTTGGAAGTGCTCCAGAGATGAAGGCTCCTTTACTGCCATCCAATGGTACCAAGAGCATTGTCTATAGGCCATCTTCTTTTGTGAGTGGTCCGGGATACTGAAGAAGTTTCGATGCAGTTGGGTCACTCAGGGATTTTGCTCAAGAATGGTAGGTTGGAAGTGGGACAATAGCTCATGAGGTAATTTGCATCAAAGTGTAGATTTCCTCAAATTTGGCTGGACTGTTGCTTTTTCCAGCCTTGCGTATTTAGGAGGTCTCCTATCTTCACCTCCCTATCCAAAGAGATCCTTTCCCGGACCCCTGACAGACCCCTTCCTGCATTTTTTCCCCATCATGGGGCTCAGGCTTAGTAACTGATCAGAGCCCAGCAAGGTTATCTTCCAATGTTGCCACTATTGGGAATTTCCTGAGGGCCAGAAGAAGCAACTTTTGGAATACTTTGATCTAGTGACACTCTGGAACTTATGAAAAGTGAAGACAAGGCAGCAGATGGCCTTCACTGCTAAATTCACAGAAGTCTTTTAGATACGTTTCAGCAAAGCAGAAGGGCTGATGATGAGAAAGAAATGAGTAGTTATCAGAACCGATCCAAAGTTCAATAAGTCTAAGACCCAAATAGATCAACGTTTGGAATGATGGTCATGTCACATTTATTTTTCTGAACTCATTTGTGCCTATCTTCATTAGCTTTTTTAAAATTTGTAAAATTACTGAGTAAACAATTTGTAAAATATGGTTACGTGTAAAACTATTTTAACAGCCCATTTTAACAATCCAAAACATTTCACCCACATGTGATTATTGCTTAAATATATATTAAAAGAACCGAAAGTTTTTAGGACCCTATCACCTGTTCCTTGCAGAAAAATGAGTCCACTAACTGGAAAGTTGTTATGATAACAGTCTCTTCAAAACTGATACTGCTCAAACAGAAAGCGATCATCCCAAAACCTTTTCCTGATCAGAGATGAGTACCAAAAATGTTAAAACTCTTTTTATCAATCAGAAAAGGAAGTTTTAAATTGAATTAAATTCTGGGGCCGGGGGGGTAATCTTGAAGTGTGCATCTCCTCTGAAAACTGTAAAAATGGTACCTTTTACGCTATAGAGCTTCTGCCTTTGTGTGTCCAAAGTCATGTCTATTTGTATTACTGATTAAAATAAGGGTTTTTACTACTTTTTATTCCTGCTAGTTGTATTGGCTCGGCCTTGCTAGGACAGTGATCTGGATTTGATGCTGGCTCCCACAACAATGGAATTATTAATTAGCTCTCATGGCAAACTTTTTAATCATGATAATGTATCAGCAATAGGTTGACTTTCAGGTCTCAAGTTGAATGTGTGGGCCAGAAAGTTAGAAAGCCATCTTTGTACCTTCATGGGGAGCAGACATAGGTCCTGGAACTAGAGGTGTTGGGGATGTCGCTGCACCCTCTGGTTTGAAGTGGTTTCCATCATATACAGGGTTTACAGTTTGGTTCAATGGCTCTCCGCACCCCCACTATACAAATTGGGGGCAGATATGTTGTGGAAGTCCTAGCAAAAGCTATGGATCCCCAAGATGACATTTTTACAGTGCCACTTTCCAAAGTCAAACCGAACTATAAGAAAAAATCAATATTTTGGATGGGCTCCATGAAGGTACTAAGTGCTACTGCCATCCCCAGAACCCCTGCTCAGCTGCTGCCTAACCCTCTGGGTAAAGTCACTTAGTGCCTAAGTTTTTAATATTAAAATTTCCCTAGGCACTTGCATTTCTTCCTCTGGGCATGTGCACTGCTGCCTTCCTCTAGGCATCTGGGCTCCTACCTCCCACCTAAGCCCCAGAGCGATTCATGAACTGGGGAAAATACACACTCCTCCACCTAAATCACAGGCAGGGCCTAATCCAGTCAGCATGCTCAAAGGTCACCTAACTCCACACTAACCAAGGCATGGGGACAGGAAGAGGAGGAGGCCTCCCTTATAACCTTTAGCCCAGAGCTTAGGACACTCAACTGGGATGTGGGAAACCCTTGGAACAAGTCCACCACTCTACCTACTAAGAGATTTGAACAAGGATCTGCCACCTTGCCGCTGTCTGCTCTAACCACTAGGCTATAGAGTCGTTTCACCTCTCTCTCGCCCAATTATTCAAAATGAAACCACTTCAGTAGGAGCCCAAGGGAGCCCCACATCAGAATATCCCATAGTCCAGTGGTAAGGGCACTCACCTGAGAGGTGGTAAATCCCTATTTGAATCCCTTCTCATTGGTTTGAGGGGGAAGGGGGAACTTGACCTGCAGGTCTCCCATATCTGGAGTATCCTAATCACTATGATAAAGGCTATAAGGGAGGTACTCCTCCCCACCCCACAACTATTTTGTGTGGAATTAGGTGGCCTCTGATCAGACCCACAAGCAATTTACATGGGCAAACTTATCTTCCCCTGGTTTGTGAAACATGAGCCGAGATCCGCACCTCGCTGAAGCCCGGACTGAAGCACTGAACTCTAAGAAAGGCTGGGCTTAGCACACACCACTCTTATTGGTATCTGCCATTAGCTAGTTTCAGCAGCTGCCTGTCTACAGTGCTGGCTTTGAAGACTGCATTCTAAGGTGCCTCTCTCTCTCCATTCATTGTATAGGAGCCTAGGCACCTAACTGAGGTTTTGTGGCTTGCAGCATTGTTCCTGTGGTTTTCTAGGAGCCTAAAAGATAGGCATTGTGATATTATAATGCCTAAGCCTCTCTTGTGAATCCGGGCTTTTGCTCCTACTGATTTTTCTGCTTTTCCATGACATAACTGGCAATGAAGCAAACTGCGTGAGCATAAAATTTTTAACACACACCCAGCCAGATCCTCGACAGCTGTAAATTGGCAGAGCTCCACTGAAGTCAACAAGCTGAGAATCTTTCCCTATAGTCTCAGTATCCATCATGCACCGAAGTGTTGTCCTGAATTGGGCCTAAATTAGGCAGAACATAGCAAAGGATGACAAACAAGGGGAGGGAAAGGGAATAGGAGAGGATTTGGTTATAACAGTGAAGGAGCGAGAGATATTCTCATTACAGGCATATTGGAACTAACGTGTTTTTGGCACTCTGTTTCTCATCTCCCATTAAAGTCAATGGGAGGTCTGCTAAGGAAGGCGAAGAGCGGTGAGCACTGAGGAGGGATTTGAAGGATAGGGAGGTTTCAAGGCTTAAGGGGAGGAGGAGGGTTGCCACCTGTCTGAGTTTTCCCAGGATCCTCCTTTTTTGAGGTAGCTATCCTAGGAAGCCTGTACGAGTGCTCTGTACACACTGCCAGCTGTCCAGTTTTGTGGGCTCCAGATCATCTTGGATGTCTGGGGTTTTTTTGTATTCAGAATTGGCAACTCTAGTGAGGGGATTTTCCAGGAATCAAGGTGCAGGCTGAGCACGCATGGAACCATGTAGGAAAAAGAGGTAGAGTATCAAGGCTAATTGAAGTGGCAGAGCATAGCTGGTATGGCGGGACATAAGAAGCAGATAGATATTAACGTCAGCATGATTGATCCGTGCAGGACCTTTGAAGACCAAATGCTCAGTAGTAGTAGGCAACCAATCCTCATGTTAATAAGGCTAAGGATGGTACTTAGCAAGACGGTTACACAGTTTACACCTGTCTGTTAAGTCACCTACCATAATCAACAGCAAATTTTGAATGGCTGTACCAACTACAGTATTCAGGAAGTTGACTAGGCTTAAGTAACACAAGCAGCATATTCATATCAGTTTAGGTTGATCCTTTCCAAAGCCATTGCATCCAGCCATTAGGGAAGAGGAAGCAGAAATTATAAAGGAGTTTCTGAGCATTGTTGTCCTAATCCACATTCCTGGAATCGATGCCAGACTTGCATGGCTCACAAGGAAGCCTCTGTTATCCTTGTTATATGTTTAAGGAATTCAGACTGGAATATCATCATTGAAAATTCCAGACCGTGTATTAATATGAAGAGATGATAGGGTGGAGCATTATACACCTGTGAAACTCTCATGAGATTATTTCCTTTTGAAATCAGACTTTAGCCTCTTTGCCTTGAGCCAGTGAAGTTTGGTTATATCACATAAAGGATGCCTTTTGTGCCCACCATTAACAACAGAGACACAGATACCTTTTTGCGTCTGCTTAAGAGTTGGAAAAGAGAGCAAGTTTCAAGAGAGCTACTCATTTCCCTTTGTGACTGGGGACTAATTGCTGCAGCCACAGAAGCCAAAAGGACAGGGAAGAGGAACAAAAATCCTTACAGTAACAGTATTGGCTGCTAATATAACATAATTATATTATCTGTTGAAGAAGTCATGCTGAAAACTTGTTATATTCCAAAGCATATTTGTTTTTAATGGGTTAAGGCAACATCTTGCTTTAATTTTTCACCACAAATGTCAGAAAATAAATGATTTAAAGCAGATGTACAATTCTGGTGCACATTTTATGGCAGTTTTGCTTTAACAGATGCCTTGTATTAATAATGTACAGTTGTGACAGGAAGTGTGGTTTAGATTCCTGGAAAAACATAAAAGCTAATTCCGTTACTCGTTTTCATAGTACCTACTTTCTCAAATACTAAACTGGTTTTGATTATAGTGAAAGCCTATAGTAAGAATAATTTTGTCGAGAGTATTAACTTATCTGTGCTTCTCTTTCTTTGTACATGACTCCACCCTCTGACCTACATTCTGAGTTACCTGCGAACAAATCTAAAGCACACACACAGAACTATCACAGAACAGCCTGTAATACTATATTGTTCTATAGGTTTCCACTGTTTCAATCCATACTGTTTATTATCTTTATGAGATATTAAGTTTTGTGGTTCTTCTCCTTTTCATGCTGAGTCACTCAGAATTTCCCACACATCTTTCAGATTAAGAACATTTAAAAAAAATTCTTAGACTATAGTAACTAGATAAATCCTGGTAATAGATCTCTAGAGGGAATTTGTTAAAGGCCTAAGTACTGCACTTCCCAGAACACTGCTGTAATACGGATTAATTTAAACAAACACTCAATTTGTTATCTGTATTTCATCACTAGATACTTTCTGAGCAACTGGCTTGAAAATGGCTTTTCTCCAGGAATACAGAAGCATATCGTGGTGGATTACAGAAAGTTATAACAAATTAATTGCAGTTATATTCCATTGCCAGAAGATGCATACATCTTATATGTCATTCTATACATAGAAAAGAATGGGAGCTACTCAAATAGATATAAATACAGTGGATGCTCTTATTGTATCTAATGGTCTATAGCCTATGTGCGCCCGAAAAACTTAATTGAAAGTCCTGAATTCAAGAGCAAGAGGCTGATGATTGCTGGAGCATTTATTAGCCAAAGCAAGATAAATTAGTTTATTGCCAACTAGAAATTGAAGGGATAATTTTGGAGAACAGCAGGCAATGGAATGGTCCAACACAACGGACGGTTAATATTGTGTTTGGCACAAAAGTAAGTGTCTGGAGGTGAATTAGAAAATTAGAAGAACTTCATAAGAGTTTAACTGAACTGCCCATAGAGGTGGGGCAGACACTTTTTTCCTTTTGTTTCCCAAAGTTCAGCCCCCTAAGCTCTCCATCAGGACAATGCACTTTCTCTCGCGCGCGTAGTCTGTCGGTTCAACTATGACATTTTCATGCTCTCTCTTTTTGTGGATTCTGGACTGATTCTGAAGTCCAAAGCATGACGTGCATGCTTGTGAGCAGATCGGGCAGACAGTCATTGGTGAGCATCTTGGTAGCTATACAGTGGTATGATGCTTTTCCCTTGCAGCTAACAGTCAATTATTTCTGTCCTCTTCAAAGGCTTGGAAAGCTCTGAGTGTTGTGTGTCACTGTGCTGATCTATTAGATGCAGCCTTCTTGAGATCATCCAGTTGTATTGCAGCAAAGTTTATGCTGTTCTTGATGCTGTTCTAGTAGCGCTTTCTGGGGAGGCCTTGATTCCAATGTCCTTGTGCCAATTTTCTACAGAAATTTTTTCTGGGGAGTCGATGTTCAGGCATCCTAATGATGTGTCCAACCCAGCATAGTTGGGCTTTTATCAGCATGGCCTCAATGCTTCTGGCATTTGACTTTTGGAGAACCTCCAGGTTGGTAATTTTGTCTTGCCAGTGGATCCCCATAATGGTGTGCAGAGACCACATATGGAAGGCCTCTAGCTGTTTGATGTGCCATTTGTATAACATCCAGGTCTCACAGCCGTAGAGGAGAGATATAAGCACAAAAGCATTGTAAAGTTATATTTTTGTTGAGAGGGTTATGTTGTGGGATTTCAGGACTTTGTTGTGTAGCTTTCCTAGTGACTGAGAAACTTTCTGTATCTTGTTCATGATCTCTTTGTCAAGAAATCATCATTGGAGATGTTGCTGCCAAGATAGGTAAAACTATCAAATTGCTTTAGATGGATTCCACTAGTGGATATGCTACAGGATATGGCATGGAGTGGTGAAGATGATTGATGCAACACCACAGTTTTCTCCAGGCTGATTATGAGGCCAAACAATTTTGATGCTTCAGCGAAGCGATCTACAATGCACTGGAAATCTCCCTCTGTGTGTGCTAGGAGGACACAATCATCTGCAAAGAGTGCTTCTCTTATTAGTAGTTCTGTTACTTTTATTGTTGCTTTAAGCCTTGTAAGATTGAAGACTGAGCCTTCGTGTCTGTATCTGATGTATAGGTCTCTGTTGAGCCTGTTCGTAGCATGGCTGAGAGCTTGGTGAAGAAGAGGTTGAAATAGTACAGGGGCAAGGACACAGCCTTGTTTGACTCCATTTGAAATGGATAAAGAGTCAATGAGATCTCACTTTAAAAGTTCCTGAACTTACATCCCCTCATGGAATAAATGAATGATCTTTACCAAAACAAAATTTTAAGTCAAAAAAGTAGATTCATGTCAACCAAAAAAAATTGCAAAATTTGTGTCAGTTTTGCAGATTTTTTTTTCTGCAAAAGTAGAAAAAAATGGAAAAATTGAAACAAACTAACACAGGGGGTATTCTGGAGTGGAACTCTCACTGTCTCCTGTTATTCCTGGGCGGATTCTGTGTGACTGTGCGCCCACAGAATACGCCCCCCCCTTGCAGGTTTCCCTGCAGAAAATGGCAGGGAAGCAAAGAGAAGCCACGGGGGGGGGGGGGGGGAGGAGGGAGGAAGGATAGAGGCCACCATGGTGCAGTTTTGTGGGGGGATTGCCCCCCTCCAAACAGAGGTGAGGCATGGGGAGGCACATGGGGTTACAAGCCACTGCCCCCCCTCATTCTGCAAGCGCAGAGCTGTCCAGCTGAAGGAGGCTGTGTCTCGGCTCCACTGACTCTGCAGCTGAACCCCATTTAGTCCCATTGCCTCTGTACCCAGAACCCATCAACGAGCCTCTGTGCATCCAGATCTCCCAATAAGCAGCCACACCCAGATTGCCCTACACAGAACCCTCTCACCCACACCCGGATCCTCTCACACTAAGCCCCTCCACACTTGGATCCTGCCGGGCTGAGCCAGTCCACCCACACCTGGTGCAGAGGGGCAGGGTCCCGGGTCCAGCCCTTGCACTGTGTCAGGTTGAGGTTCAGCCTCACTGCTGAGTCCCTGTACTGGGAGAAGTGGGGGCTTCAGGGTGATCTCCCACCTCAATGCAGCCAGTGGCCTGTGCTCCGCACTGCCATGTTGGAGCCACAATTACTTATTGACAAATAAAATTTGCAGAATTTTAAATTTTTTGGCACAGAATTTAAAAAAATTTTGGTACAGAATTCCCTCAGGAGTATCCTGTTGAAGCTGTTCCACATTGTATACAAATACTTGAATAGTCACTGGATCAGGGAAAGAGCAAGAATGACTCTATGACCTGGTGTTTAGGGCACTCATCTAGGAGCAGGGACATCTGGGTTCCACTCCCTGCCTCAAAATAGGGATATGAACCTGGGTCTGACATCCCAGGTTAGTGCTCTACCTACTTCACTAAAGGTTATGAGGAGGTGCCACCCCTTCTTCCTTTGTTTTTGTGAATCTAGCCTTTAATTTAATTTGCGTTTATTAAAAATAAGAAATATTTTGTTCAACCCAAAACAAAAATTTTCCAACTTAATTTGCCAAAAATTCCCAGGTTTGGCATGATTCAAACAAACAAAAATATTTTTTCAGAGCTGCCAAGGAGCCAGTAATTCAGATATTCATCCTGCTCTAGTCATATCCACATGTGTGTATCTGTTGTATGAAATGTTAAATGATGCTATTCATAGCACTCCACCTAAAGAATTTCATTCCTCTGGTGCTACGATTTTTCTGGACAGAGTATGTATTTAGGTATGTCAGGTACAGGTATTTTGGGACTGATTTTGAAGAGGACCACAGCTAATTTTGATGCAATTTTGGATTGCATTTAGATGACTGGCTACTTGATTGTTCCTGTGCATCAGGTGAAGACCTATGTGACTTAAATTGAATCTACAATGGCTTGTACCTATAAACTGGAGAGACAGGAAGCTAGGACTTCAAAATCTGGGGCCTGGCCCTGTATGCTGCTAAGCATCTCCTACAAAGTGCTAAGCACCCTAAACTCCCAGGAAGTCATAACTGGGCTTCTTCTCGTACAAATAGATTTGGATGGTTCATTTGAACAGGATTCCTGGTGTATTTCCTTGTTCAGGCTGAGCAAGAAATACCATATGAACAATTTCTCTCAGTGTAGTCTGGCCAGAATTGAACAGGTGTGCAAACAAATACGGAAAGATCCCATTCAAGCTTTGGGTCATCTATTTTATCTGAACTTTTGTCTTTCCTTACTATTTACTGCATGTTTATACCAATTTTTAAAACCAAAACATTATGGTCTATGAGTCCCTTAAACTGTGGGGGTTAGCTGTGTATTATCTTCCAGGGTATAGCCAATCACAGAATCAGAAAAGATTAGGGCTGGAAGAGACCTCAGGAGGTCATCTAGTCCAACCCCCTGCTCAAAGCAGGATCAACCCCAACTAAATCATCCCAGCCAGGGATTTGTCAAGCTGGGCCTTAAAAACCTCTAAGGATGGAGATTCCACCACCTCCCTAGGTAACCCATTCCAGTGCTTCACCACCCTCCTAGTGAAATAGTTTTTCCCAATATCCAACCTAGATCTCCCCCACTGCAACTTGAGACCATTGCTCCTTGTTCTGTAATCTGCCACCACTAAGAACAGCCTAGCTCTAACCTCTTTGGAACCCCCCTTCAGGTAGTTGAAAGCTGCTATCAAATCTCCCCTCACTCTTCTCTTCTGCAGACTAAATAACCCCAATTCCCTCAGCCTTGTCTCATAAGTCATGTGCCCCAGCCCCCTAATCATTTTTGTTGCCCTCTGCTGGACTCCCTCCAATTCGTCCACATCCTTTCTGTAGTGGGGGGCCCAAAACTGGACGCAATACTCCAGATGTGGCCTCACCAGTGCTGAATAGAGGGGAATAATCACTTCCCTAGATCTGATGGCAATGTTTCTACTAATGCAGCCCAATATGCCATTAGCCTTCTTGGCAACAAGGGCACACTGCTGACTCATATCCAGCTTCTCATCCACTGTAATCCCCAGGTCCTTTTCTGCAGAACTGCTGCTTAGCCAGTCAGTCCCCAGCCTGTAGCAGTGCATGGGATTCTTCCGTCTTAAGTGCAGGACTCTGCACTTGTCCTTGTTGAACCTCATTAGATTTTTTTTGGCCGAATCCTCCAATTTCTCTAGGTCACTCTAGACCCTATCCCTACCATAGGTGCCGACTCCGTGGATGCTCCAGGGCTGGAGCACCCATGGGGAAAAATTGGTGGGTGCTCTGCACCCAACAGCAGCCAAGCTCCCCTCCCCGCCTCACCTCCGCCTCCTCCCCTGAGCGCGCCAAGTCCTCGCTTCTCCTTTCAGTGCTTGCTGCCACGAAACAGCTGTTTCGTGGCATAACAAGTCCAGGAGGGAGGAACAGGAATGCGGCACACTCAGGGGAGGAGGCAGGGAAGAGGCGGAGTTGGGGCGGGGACTTTGAGGAAGAGGTTGGAATGGGGGCAGGGCAGGGGCAGGAGGGGGTGGGGCTGGGGGCAGATGTGGGTCAAGCCTCCACCGGTGCCAGCAGAAGTTGGCACCTATGATCCCTACCTTCCAGCATATCTACTTCTCCTCCTAGCTTAGTGTCATCTGCGAACTTGCTGTGGGTGCAATCCATCCCATCATCCAGATCATTAATAAAGATGAACAAAACTGGCCCCAGGACTGACCCCTGGGGCACTCCGCTTGATACCGATTGCCAACTAGACATCGAGCCATTGATCATTACTCATTGAGCCCGACAACCTAGCCAGCTTTCTATCCACCTTACAGTCCATTCATCCAATCCATGCTTCTTTAACTTGCTGGCAAGAATATTGTGGGAAACCATATCAAAAGCTTTGCTAAAGTCAAGATATATCACGTCCACTGCTTTCCCCATATCCAGAGCAGGTTATCTCATCATAGAAGGCAATCAGGTTGGTCAGGCATGACTTGCCTTTGGTGAATCCATGTTGACTGTTCCTGATCACCTTCCTCTCCTCCAAGTGCTTCAAAATGGTTTCCTTGAGGACCTGCTCCATGATTTTTCCAGGGACTGATTTTTCCAGCAGTCTGTTCTTTCTGTTGTTAGTGGTAATGCGTATCAGGAAGTTACGTTATGTCTCACTCCACAGCTGAAAACTCTGATTTTGAGGCATCTTATTACTTAGCCAACAATTCAGTGTTGATCTACGTCAAAAAAATGCAAAATACCCAACTTACTTTCCAGCCCTGCAAATGCTGACTTTTTAGTCAAAAAGCCAGCATTCCCAAAAGATGCCACAGTGGGTATATCTACAGTGAAGCTGAGATCATGCTGCACAGCTCAGGTAGATAGACATGCACTAACACTGCTCACGTTAGCACACTAGCTGCCTGAGTACAAACCCAACTAGACCCTTTGGGATGTACTTGGATGGCAGCCTAACTCACTGCCCATGCCATAGGTGCTGACTCCATGGGTGCTCCAGGGCTGGAGCCCCCTCAGAAAAAAAATTATGGGTGCTCAGCATCCGCTGGTGGGCCCTGCCGATCAGCTCCTCCCCCTCCCTCCCAGTGTTTCCCACCCGCTGGCAGGCTCTGCCAATCAGCTCCTCCCCCTCCCTCCCTCCCAGTGCCTCTTGCCCGCCACGGATCACCTGTTCAGCAGTGGGAAGGAAGCGCTGGGAGGAGGGGGCAGGGCGAGGGCAGGATGCGCTCAGGGGAGGGGGTGGAACAGGGTGGGACGAGGCAGGGTGGGGTGGGACCTTGGGGGACAGGATGGAGTGGTGGTGGTGGGGATCGAGCACCCCCAGCGAAATGAGAAAGTCAGCACCTGTAACTCATGCTATCCCTGTCTACACTGCTATTTTTAGGACACTAGCTTGAGCAGAGCTATAGCATGGCTGTCTACTGGCAAGCATACCCACAGCTGCAGTGTAGACATGTCCATAGTAAATAACTGTGGAAACTCTCAGTCACCACTGTGGTAATGGTTGGAACTGTGACTTTCAATGACAGCTATTGTACTTAAAGAGGCTAACTCATAACTTTAACACAGGGTATGAGAGGGGTGGAGCAGTTGTAAACATGTTTTGTTGTTACATTAACACTGATTTTAACAGTTTTATTGTGTGGGAAATTTTGAAACAGGAAACAGGGCTGAGTCATTCTTGAACAATTCCATTAAGCTCAGACTGGCAAGGCATCATACACTGAGACAGTCATTGTCTGCATCTTTCATCATTCTTTAGACCCAAGGTAAATAACAAGGTCTTAGAGTTTTGTGAGACTAGCCTGAGGTATATTTCCCAGGTCCAGGGGTGAAAGTGAGCCGGTACGGGCCGGTACTCCGTACCGGTAAGAACCCGCACCGTCCCATACCCAGCCTACATTAAAGCGCTGCCGCGCACTTTAATGTCCCTGCCCCTTTTGCCTCCCCTGTTGGGGGCCCTGCCGGTAGGGTCCGTACCGGCAGGGCCGCCAACGGGTGGGGGAACGGGCAGCAACGTTAAAGCGCTGCCGTGGCAAAGGACCCTGCAGTGCTTTAACATCCCTGCCCCTTTTGCCCCTGTCTGGGCTGACGGGCGGGGAGGGGGAGGCAAAGGGAGCAGGCCAGCGATTTAAAAGGGCCTGGGGCTCTGGATGCCACTACCGCAGCAGTGGCGTCTGGAGCTCCGGGCCCTTTAAATCAACACAGGAGCCCCAGATGGCGCAGGCCAAGGGCTGGCTGGGGATGCTGACCCCCAGCCCCGCCCCTTGTGCCGAGGCCCCGCCCCTTCCAGGGGCCAGAGCCACCCCCCCCATACCAGTAAATGTCTTGGCCAGGGCTCCCCATGACTTGGCCAGGGCTCCCCAGGATCAACCTTAACTGGCACTACTAGCTAGTATTTATTTTTAATACCAGCTGACTCCAGTTAAAAAGCATGAAAATTAAAGATCAACCAATCACTTTATACAGCCCAAAAGCACCATGATGAAAACCTGCATCGCTATCCTGGTCTCTTGGGCTGTGTCTACACTAGCTTCTCTCTCTCCCAAATTTCCCACCATTGCGAACAGCAGTACAGCTCCACCAGCGGTGGCTAAAATGGGAGCATTTGTGTACACTGTCCACTGACATTTTAACCACCTAATCCAGAAGATGCCCACATAGGATGGTTAGAACCCAATGGTGGTAATAGCAGTCCCACCATTGCTACCACTGGAGGAGCTTAAATAGTGGTGGCAATTGTGGAAATTTGAGGGAGAAGTCCTACTGTAAACAAGGCCTTGGACCTAGTGATGATTGTACTTGCTTTAAGTTGGAAAGTATTATTTTCTGTTTTCCTTGTTGATGAGGTAATATATCTAGTCATTAATGAAAGGGACTGGGATTTGGAAGGCCAGCCTTATACTCACAAATGCCGCTAAAATACTGTGACCTTCAGCAAATCACTTCGAATATGTCTACACTGCAATAAAAGACCCACAGCATGGCCACGGCTGGCCCAAGGAAGCTGACTTGGACTGGGGTTGTGGAGCTAAAATTTGCAACATAGATGTTTGGGCTTGGGGTCTGAGACCCAGCACTCTAACCTGAGCATCTACATTATAATTTTTAGCCCTAAGAGCCCAAGTTAATCAATCCAGGTTCTGAGATTCCGTGCCATGGGTTTTTTATTGCAGCGTAGACATACTTTTAGGGTCAAATTTTCAAAAGTAGCCACAAAAGTTAGGTGTCTCAGAGATTGGGTGCTCAACTTTAGACACATGTTCAGCATCTCCCAAAAAATCAGACTTTAGCTGTCTTGGTTTGGATACTAACAACTCAAGGCACCCAAATTAGTGACATTTCACAATGTAGACCTTTATCTCCGTGCCTTAGTTTCCCCTTGTGACACAAGGATACTACTATTGTCCTTTAATGTCAAGGGCCTAGTATCCTTACATAAAAAGGATAGTCAGGGTTTCTACAGCTTGGGACACACTGCCATGACTGGGCACAAAGAACTAGCCTGGGGAATTGGACAGACATCTCAGTAGTCTACCAGAGTCTCAGCTTTTATTAAAAAGGTAAAACTCTAGCTGTTATGAAAATCTTCAAAGCATGAAGTATGTAGAATTGATGCAGAGATGTTCACCTGAATTAGCGGACAGCCTGGAATAATAGCTTTGAGTTGTGAACTGTCCCATTCATTCCAATGGGTGCTAACTCAGCTGACAGTGGTGATAGTTCATAATGTTGACATTTAGGGTATTTCACTATTGAAAGAACAGAAAAAAGAAAAGTTATATTATGAAGACCTACACCAGCATTTCCTAAAGCATAAGGCGCTCCCTGTTGGGGGCTGTGAAGGACTAGCTGGAGTGGCACAGAAGATGTATGTGTTAAGATGGGTCGACCTTTAACACCACATAGTGGAGCTACAAGGGGGTACAATGGTTTCATTTTCCTGAAATGTAGTGCTCAAATTTCAAAAGTTGAGGAAACATTGTCTTAAGTGCAATGTATTTTTAATATCTCACACACACTCTCTCTGACACAAACTCCCTGTAGGGAGAAAATCTGTGCACCTGCATGATGTTTTCTTGTATTCTTATTGACATCAATAAAAATAGTTTGACAAATATTTTCTGCAGATTACTTATAAGAATATTAGGTTACGCTCATGATACTACATAGTGCTGGAGATAAACCAGCCAATTTGAGGATATTGGTTTTCCTCCTAGTTCATGGATATATGGATACTATTTTCTACCTATATCAATGTATTCTGAATTTTCTGTAGTACTCTGTAGGGGGAAAGTTCTTTGAGTAAAAGCATCATAAATATTTGGTAAACAAGTGTACATAGCCAGTGAATTCAGGCAGCTACAGGTAGTGTGTGTGTTAGTGTGATGTCAGATACTTTTCATTGAGTCCCACTCCATAATCATTCTCATACTGAAATGCATAGGTATAGTATTAATGACAGACTATTTCATTACAGTTTGTAGAAGAGTCAACTTACTGCTAGTACGTCCTCGGGGCTGGGCATAGCATAGTAGGCTCTTCTCAGCGTTCCAGCTGAGTGACTTTAAAGTTTCTCCCCTTTATGTGCCAACTCAAATACCAAAGAACAGAATTTCTTCCATCCTCCTGTGCTTGATCCTGGATCAACTCTTGCCCCCACCCCTGGAACTCTGAAAAGTTCCATCTTGCTTTTATTACAGAGTGCTGCCTCCCAGGGCTTCCTGGAATCACCCCCTCCACAGGGGCTGCTGCAGGAGCCTATCCCTTCCTGCTGTCCTACAAACTCCAGTCCAAACACACCCCTCAGGCTTTACCATCACTACTTCCAGTTTCTTTCAAAGCCAGGACAAAATGCCTCTTGCCCCAGGGCTTCCTCCTGGCTCTAGGGTTCTCTCTGCTTTGAGAGGCAGTAAGAATGAGGAGGACTCTAGTTTGGTGGTTAGGGCACCCACATGGGAAATCCAGGATCTAATCTTGCTGCTTTAATGACTATTTATCAAAAAACAGAAGAAATTTGAGAAAGACCCACCTCGGACTATCCCATAGTTCAGTGGTTACAACAGTCTTCTGAGCAGCGGGAGACCCCTGTTCAAATCCTTGCTCCCTTTCAGCCTGAGGGTGAATTTGAGCATGGGTCTCTCACACACCCCCCATGAGGACTCTAGCTACTGGGCTAAAAGCTTATGGTGGGCACCACCACATCCTCCTCTCAACCCATTTTGTGTTGAGTGAGGCAGGCACCTCACTCTTTCCAACAAGAAAGAATGTAGGTACCTTGGCTGCCTACTCCAGGAGAGGATGTGGTGTTTGTGGAAGAAGATTCATTCAGGACCTCAGGAAGATCAGGTATTGATCATTTATTACAGATTCAGCTCAGCAACTCTGAGTGTGGTGTTACTGTTTAGGTGGCTGTATTAGAACTGCTTGCAGTTCCTCCTAATGTATCTATTTAGCTAAGCTGAATACACCCCACCCCAAGGTACACCACTTACCACTGGTCTGGCACCTGTTCTTGATTACTTTGGGGATTAGCTCCTGAGCCAACACCCCCTTCCACACCATTGCTGTCTCCCTCTGGTCTGCAGCCCCAGGAACTCCAGGGCCCTCTTCATGACTCAGCCTTCCAGCCAGGTCACTCAGTATTCCTCCCTTCCAGAGTACCAAAGTCCCTTCTCCCTAGCAGTTCTAGGCAGCCATCCCTTCTACTACCTTGGTACCACTCCCTCAGTGGCTGGTATAGGAATCCTAGGCCCACCCACCACACCAGGTTCCAGTCCAGAGACCCTCAGCTCAGCAGTTCTGGGCTTTCCTCTCTTAATCCTCACTGCTCTTTCCCTGGCCTGCTTCCTACCACACTTACTTCCCCTTCTCTCTCTAAGTGTACCAGCTCCAAAGCCCTCTTCCCAGGGAATGACAACTACTACTGCTATCTATCTGCCTGCAGCCTTCCCTAGCAAACCCTGTCTGTTACTAACTACCTGGCTTTATATAGGCCCCATATGTTCCTGCACAGCTGAACCTGCTTTCAATTAGACCCCTGCTCCCTGGCTCCTCCTCCAGGTGCCACCTGTGGAGTTAATTGGCCTGCCTGGCCACTTTAACCCCTTCAGCTGTCTATATATGCTTAAACTTAGCATGCTACAGTTTTAACAATTCGCAGTCGGTGATGTTTTCTATGCAGTCTGATTGATCTGCATGACAACAGGACTGTCTCTGCATCAGTTGGTTCAGCCAACTGCTGCTCTGTTGCATGCTCCACTTCCCTTTCTATTTTAGACATTGAAGTTCCCTCCTTATCCACCCTTTCTTTGGGAACATACTATAGATGTCTCCTGTTCCTTCCATAAGTCTGTTCTTCAGGAGTGACCACTTCATGTGACCTTGAAGCCACTGCACCAGGAACCACTGCCTTTTGTTCCCAATAATTTCCATCATATATACATACAGTATCTTGAGGCTGCAAAAGCTAAGGTTACCATATTTCAGCAAGTAAAAAAAGGATGGGAGGAGCCCCGCCCTATCCCCGTCCCCATCGTGCCCTAGCCCCGCCCTGCCCCTCCCACTTTCCGCCCCCCACAGAACCCCCAACCCTCCCCCCACTCCTTGTCCCCTGACTGCCCCCTCCTGAGACCCTCCTCCCATCCTAACTGGCCCCCTAGGACCCTACCCCCTACCTGTATCCTGACTGCCCCAACCCTTATCCACACCCCCACCCCCTGACAGACCGCTGGGACTCCCACGCCACATCCAACCACTCCCCACCCCCTGACAGCCCCCCCACAGAACTCCCAACCCATCTAAACCCCTCTGCTCCCTGTCCCCTGACTGCTCCGATCCCTCTCCCCACCCCTGCCCCCTGACAGCCCCCCCCAGAACTCCCAAACCCCCCCCGCTCCTTGTCCCCTGACTGCCCCCTCCTGGGACCCCTGCTCCTAACTGCCCCCCAGAACCCCACCCCCTACCTAAGCCTCCCTGTTCCTTGTCCCCTAACTGCTCCCTCCTGAGACCCCCCCCCCGACCCTAACAGCCCCCCAGGACCCTACCCCCTACCGGTACCCTGACTGCCCAAAACCTTATCCACCCCCCCCCAAACTCCCGACCCCCCGTCTCTTGACTGCCCCATCCAAAACCTCCCTGCCCCTTCTCCGACCCCCTGGCCCCCTTGTTGTTGGCCTTCACCTAACATCTCTGTGAACTTGCTCAGGAACGGCCTGAGCCGTTCGTCCCGGCATGCTGGGGAGCGGGGGAGGAGCTCCAGACTGCCGGAGGCAATCTGCGAATGCAGAGAGGGAGGGAGTGATCTCTGCTGCGGGGGAAGCGGAGGAGGGGCTCTCTCTGGCTGTCGGAGCCCCATGTGACTGGCACCATCCGGCCGGCTGCCCTGTTAGCCGCACATGCTCTGCATGGGGGGGAAGTCCGGACATTTACAAATTCCCCCGGATGCTATTTTTAGCTCAAAAAGCCGGACATGTCCGGGGGAATTGGGACGAATGGTAACCCTAGCAAAAGCTCTCGTTGTTGTCACCCTCCGTCACAATGCGGTTTTTGTTCTATGTCAGCTTTCTGCAACCCTTTTACGTCATCATATCAATTTTTATCATTTTCTACAAAAGTAGGTAGTCTAGTTTTTAGACGTCTGTTAAACAGTATCTCTTCAGGAGACAACCTGTGTCTCGATGCTGCCCTATAGCTAAGCAGTGCCAAGTAAGAATCTAATTCAGATCCTTTCACCCTTTTTAGTAGTCTCATTATTGTTTTTACATCATTCTCAACCAAGCCAATTGACTGTGGGGATCCAGGACTCGCTGTAATATGTTTGAACCGCAGTCTCTTACCAATGTTTTATATTCATATCCTGCAAATTGTTACTTCTGAGGACATTCTGCACCAAAACAATTCTGCACACAATATTTTAAAATTCTGCAAAATTCTGCAAATTTTATTTGATAAATAAATGTGGACACTCCAGCACTGTGCAGCTCCCCTCCCTCTCCAGGACACGGACTCAGCAGGGAGGCTGCACCCAACCCTGACACAGTGTAAGGATTGGGCCTGCCCCAGAAACACCCCAGGGACCTGTCCCTCCATTCCAGGTCCAGCAGGTCTGGGCAGGCGGGCTCAGTAAGGCAGGATCGAAGTGTGGAGGGGGTTATTGTGGGGGGATCCAGGTGTGGGTTGAGAGGGTTCTGTGTGGGGCAATCTGGGTGTGGGTGTCTCAGTGGGGGATCTGGGTGCAATGGTAATGGGACTCTGCAGGGGGGTCCAGGTGAAGGTGGTTGGGGATCAGCAGAGGATGTCAGGATGTGCGGGGGGAAAAAGTTCAGTGGGGGGGGCTGGGTGTGGGGGGGCTGAGTGAAGGGTCCAGATGCTGGGGGAGTGGGACTCAGTGATGTGGGGATCCAACTGCAACTGGTTGGGGCTCGGTAGGGTGGGGATCCAGGTGCGCTCTCTCAGGGTGGTCCAGGTGCAGGGAGAGTGGAGCTCATCGGGGTGTCTGAGTGTGTGTGGGGGAGGTGAGGCTCAGCAGGAGGGTCTGGGTATGAGGAGGTCTGGATGCACAGGGGTTGGGTGGATGGGGGAGCAGCTCCCTGTACAGGGATCCCTCCCCCTGCAGCTGAGGAGCGATGAGTGCAGGAACCGGGGAGAGGGGGAGTTTGCAAAGCTTCCTGCAGCCAAGGGAGAAATCTGGGGGTGGGTCTGACCCAGCCCCAGATGTTGTGCAGGGGAAGAGGAAGTTGCGCCCTCCCCAGCCGAGCCTGGACTAGCAGCTAAGCCTGGCGCTGGGTAGGAGCCACCAGCCGGGTCTTCCCCAGTCCTGCCTCCTGCCCCCAGTGATTTACTTCTTTGCCAGCTGTCCTGGGCATCCAAAACATACTGCTGGGGAGAGTTGCATGACCACTCTTGTGGCTTCCCTTTGCTTCCCTGTCAGAAAGTCATTTTTCTGCAGGGAAGCAAATAAATCTGTGGGGGACATAAATTCTGTGCATGCGCAGTGGCGCAGAATTCCCCCAAGAGTAAAATTGTGGACCATTGTCTGACATTACCACTGCAGGAATACCATGTCTAGCAAATATTGATAGAATGCAGGCTATTACATGCTTTGCCAAGATATTGTCCAGTACAGCAGTCTTGGGAAAGTGTGAGTAACAGTCCAAAATCAAAACATAATCTTTGTCAGCATAATAGAATAAATCAATACCAACATTATACCAAATTTCTAAAACTTCCTGATGTACCAACATAGGTTCTTTTGTAGGCGTAGCTTGAATTTTTGACATGTTTCTTATTTCTTAATTGTTTTTTCTATACTATCATTCATTGGAGGCCAATATAATATATCTCTGTACCTTCTTTTGCATTTTGCAATTCCTAAATGTCCTTCATGAATTCTAATAAGCATGTCAGATTGTAACATTTAGGGGACGATCAGTTGGTTGCCTCCAAACAAAATACCATCAATCACGGAAAGTTTTTCTTTGAAGTGAAAATATGGACTAGGTGTATGGTTCCCAGGCCAACCTACTGTTATTGCTTTGATCACTCTTTTCAAGGTTTCATCTTGTGATGTGGCTGCTGAAAACACAGTCCACATTATCAGAGATTGGGTAGTTTTTCTTTATAAGGTTCACATACTCTATATAAGATTCTGAATAATTTTCTGCTACAGTATTGTCAAAAGCTCTAGACAGAGTGTCCAGTACCACTGGTTTATATTCCTGGTTTATATTCTATTTAGAAATCATATAACTGCATCTGAAAAAACAGTCTCTATATTCTGGGAGGAGTGTCAGCCAGTCCTTTCTTTGCAATGGATATGAAAAATGTATGGCTTGTTTCAATGATAACTGGTCACCCAGAGATGAACAGATGAACTTTCTTGCAACCATACACCAAAGCTAAAACCTCCTTCTCAATTTGTGCATATTGACACTCGGTTTTAATGAGTGTCCTGGAAGCATATGCCATTGATCTCCAATATTCATCACACTTTTGTAATAAAGTTGCCACCGAGCTACTGTGGGAAGCCCTGGACCCTCCACCTGCTCTGGGATGTGTGCCCTGGGGGGCAGGAACACAGGCCAGGGGCTGCTTCAGGCACCCCGGCACCCCGTGCAGGGAAGGTGAAGAGTCCAGGGCTCCCCACAGCTGCCCAGGCTCCCTGGGCAACTGTTACCACATTCTAGGGCAATGGCCCCCAAACTGTGGGTTGTGCCTCCCAGGGGGTCATGGAGGAAAGTTCGTGAGGGAGCGCAACTCAGTCCTGCTCTGTACCCAGCTCTGCTTAGGCCCCACCTCAGTCCTGCCCCCAGCCCCAGCCATGACTCTGTTCCTGACTCCGCTCCTGGCCATGGCCCCAGCCACAGCTCCAGCCCCACTCCCAGATGCAGCCCCACTCCTGGCCCCTGACCGTGGTCCCCAGCTCTCACTCCTGGCTCTGGACTCGCTCCTGGCCCTGGCTCTGAGTGGGGCATGGACGGGTAAGGAGGGGAGGCGACCAAAAGAGTTAGGAGACCCCTGGCCTAGGGTGACCATACGTCTTGTTTTGGCCACGGATGTCCCAACTTTTTTGGCAAGACTGGGCATTTGTCCTGTTTGTTCTTGGCAACTGATCGACACCTGTGCGGGTGAGGGGAAGGAAGGGAGAGGGGCTCAGGTAAGCAGCTCGACTAGCTCCATGTTTCGGCTTAACCAGGGGGTGGGGTCCTGGGCGGGGGGGAGAGGAAGAGCAGGGCGGCAGAGCCCCGGGGTTTCAAGCTGTTTCAAGTTTTCAAATTCCTTGTCTAGATTGGCATCCCATGACTGTTGATTATTTTTGATTTATTTTAGCAGCTAAATTAGATACAAACTTTCCCACAGAGTTGACCACCACTAAGAATCGTTGCACTCCTTCTTTGTCTCCTGTGGGTGGCATGTTTGTAAGTGCCTGAACTCTGTTAGGATCTACTTGAACTCCATATTCTGTGAGTCTTTCTCCCAGGTATGTGATATCTTGAACCCAAAATTTACATCTCTGCTTGTTTAATTTTAATCCTACTGCTCTAGCCCTTTCCAATACTCTCTTTAACCTGCAGTCAGGTTCTTCTATTGTTCTTCCTCATATTTATGTACAGTAGAACCTCAAGGATATGAACACCAGAGTTACTGACTTACTGGTCAACTGGACACCCTGTGGAACTGCAAGTCCTCAATCAGGCAGCAGCGCAGACAAAAAAAAGAAGTAAATACTGTACTGCCTCAGGGCTTTAGCCACAGAGGGTTAAGGCTGCAGCTGCAAGAGGGGGAAGGCTTTGGGGGGGGCGTGCTCGGGGCTTCTGACCCTCAGGAGCATTGGGACTCAGGCCTTTAGACCGGTGGAGAGCACTAGGGCTTGGGGCTTAAGCCCTGCAGCTCCGTTCCTGGCTTCAGCCCTGCAGGGGGTTCTGGGTCTCAGGGCTTTAGCTACGAGGGGAGCACGAGTTTCAGCCCCAGCGCTCCCCCTGTAGCTAAAGCCCTGAACCCTGGCTCCTCCCCCCACCTGCTGAAGCTGGGAGCGGAACCGTGGGGAGCCCTGAGCCCCAGCACTCCTTGTGGGGCTGAAGCTGGGAGCGGAGCCACGGGGCTGAATCCCTGAGCCCCAATGCTCCCCCCAGGTCTAAAGCACTGAGCCCTGGTGCTCCCGAGGGTCAGAAGCCCTGACTCCCGCCCCCTGCAGCTCTGACACACACACACCCCGCACCCTGCAGCTGCAGCTCCAACCCCCCATTCCCGAGGTGTCTGTAACTCTGAGGTTCTACTGTATACCATAGCACATTCTATACTTCAAATATTTGTTGCACTGTCCTATGAAATACCTCTGGTGCAGATCTTAACCCAAATGGCAGCCTGCACAAGTCAGACCTTTCATATGGTGTATTAAAAGTACATAAACATACGCTACTCTCATCTAAGAGGATTTGCCAAAATCCTGCTGCTGCAGCCAACATGGAGAAGTATTTAGCACCACCCATTTCTCTAAAAATTTCTTCCCTTGTGGGCCTGGGAAAACATGCTCTTTTGACATATTTGTTACGTTCTTTAGGGTCTAAGCATAACATAACGGTTCTGCCTTTCTTTTCTACAATTACTAATGAATGAACCCATTCTGTAGGCTCTTCTACTTTCATTATGATTTCTCATGCCATTAATCTTTCTCTTTGTTTTTTCTCAGGTCTAGAGGAACATTCCCAGGGAAATGTATGATGGGGCTTATTAGGTTAGAACATAAGAATGGCCCTACTGGGTCAAACCAAAGGTCCATCTAGCCCAGTATCCTGTCTTCCAACAGTGGCCAGTGCCAGGTGCCCCAGAGGGAATGAACAGAACAGGTGATCATCAAGTGATCCATCCCCTGTCGCTCATTCCCAGCTTCTGGCAAACAGAGGCTAGGGACACCATTCCTGCCCATCCTGGCTAATAGCCATTCATGGACCTATCCTCCATGAATTTATCTAGTTCTTTTTTGAACCCTGTTATGGTCTTGGCCTTCACAACATCCTCTGTCAAGGAGTTCCACAGGTTGACTCTGCGTTGTGTGAAGAAATACTTCCTTTTATTTGTTTTAAACCTGCTGCCTATTAATTTCATTTGGTGACCCCTAGTTCTTGTGTTATGAGAAGTAGTAAACAACACTTCCTTATCTACTTTCTCTACACCAGTCATGATTTTATAGACCTCAATCACATTTCCCCTTAGCTGTCTCTTTTCCAAGCTGAAAAGTCCCAGTCTTATTAATCTCTTCTCATACAGAAGCCGCTCCATACCCCTAATCAATTTTGTTGCCCTTTTCTGATGCTTTTCCAATTCCAATATATCTTTTTTGAGATGGGGTGACCACATCTGCACACAGTATTCAAGATGTGGGCGTACCATGGATTTATATAGAGACAACATTGACAGGTTCTGTGAACTTTATTTGATATTCTGTTGGCAGTTTTCCTATGCTCATAAAAACATCCTGAAGCTATTCCTCAATACATAAGTCCCCTTGCTCCTCTAATAAGTATAGTCTCTGTACTAACGCTGGAGCTTGACATGTGTTCAAGCCCAGTATAAGCATATTTTTTCCTGGCACAATTACAATATTATTATTTCAATCTTATCTTTTAATTACCTCTACTTCATACATGCCCAGAGGGTAGGAATGAGCTTGTCACTGCAAGCCCTTAACTTCACCAATGTGAGGTGATGAGTCACTCCTGTGCTAGGCCCCAGTCAATCCACAACCCATGACCTGGTCATGTGATTCCCAGACCAGGCATATAAGCCCCACAAGAGGAACAGCAGCTCAGTCTGCTCAATGTCACTCTTAGGGCTTGGAACTCTCTTCTGCCTGACAGTGGCAACAGACTCCACAAGGCTTGGCCTACTACAGCCTTGCTCTCACTCCAGTCCTGTTCCAGACCTGCTCTTTCCGCTGCCCTACTCCTAAAGTCCCGCTCCAACCTCACTCCAACCTCACCCCAGACTCCTGATTCCAGCTCCAACCACTAGGCCTGACCACTAGGCATGACTATCTCCATTCCAGTGTCTGACAACCTCTCAATGTATCCATTTTTTTTTCTTCAGACTCTTTAAAATATATTGTGTCTAGTTTCAAAGTCACAAAAGTTCCATTCATTTCCAGGGTAATAGTCCAATCATTTGGTGCAGCTGCTTCATTCAAAGCTCCTAAAGAAAACTCTTCTTCTGTGCTGGTAGCACTGTTCTCCTCCTGCTACACAACATGCGTACCTTGTTTCTTTTTGTGCACCTGGTGTTCTTGCTGGCACACTCTTGCAAAATGATTGAATTTGTTTGCACTTGTTGAGACGTTGTCCAAAGGCAGGGTATTGCCGAGGTCTGCGTTGGCTTCCACACCTTGTGCAATTCTTTGTTGTCCTCAATGAACTCCTTTCTTGCAAAATCACTTTTTGCAGGCTTGTTGGACATTTCTGCTCTGCACTGCCTTTGTGCTTTCACTTTGTATTGAGGGTTTGTGATTCTGCCCATCAAAGAAGTGTCTTTTTTTCCTTCAAAAAATGTCAAAGTCTGTTCTGGGTAACCTCTGCTGCTTGACATATTCTTACTGCTTTTCCAGATTCATCTTCCAACAGTCTTTTGCCAATCTTTGGATCTCAAACACCTATCACTATTATTGAATCTGTGAGCTGTCCATAATTACATGTTGGCTCAATAGTTTGATATCCAACATAAATTCTTCAAAGATTCTGAGTTCTCATATGAAATTTATATCTTTCAAAAGTTTTGTACGTTTTGGGTATACAGTGGACTTCAAACTTCTGCATAACTGTCTCATAGCATGCTTGCTCTGCCTGGCTTAACTGCACACTATTATAAACATTGAGTGCTTCCAGCCCCACAATATTTAAAAAATAGTTACCTTCTGCTTATCTTCTTTCTCAGTGAAGCCACTTGCTCTGACAGGCTGACTCGCTGTTGAAATCTCTTCCAGGTATCTACTGCGTTGCTTGATAACTTCAACTCTAGTGGAGCTCTCGGCTGCTCCATTTTCTTTATCCCTTTGGTCCTGTACTTTCTTCTCCAATATCTCTTATCCGTCCACTCCTGGTACTAAGTGATGTTTGTGGATTTTGTGTAAGGACATTCAGACAGGACATTAAGATGATCAGAATATATAGTTTATTATAGATGGGCTACTGCAGTGGTTCTCAAAGTTGGGCCGCCGCCTGTGCAGGGAAAGCCTCTGGTGGTGCAGGCCGGTTTGTTTACCTGCCACGTCCGCAGGTTCGGCCGATCGTGGCTCCCACTGGCTGTGGTTCGCCGCTCCAGGCCAATGGGGGCTGCGGGAAGCGGCGCGGGTGGAGAGATGTTCTGGCCGCCCTTCCCGCAGCGCCCATTGGCCTGGAGTGGCGAACCGCAGCCAGTGGGAGCCACGATCGGCCGAACCTGCGGAAGCAGCAGGTAAACAAACCAGCCCGGACCGCCAAGGGCTTTCCCTGAACAAGTGGCGGACCGGCTTTGAGAAGCACTGGGCTACTGCATAGGTGGCTATATTAGACCTGCTTGTAGCTCCTGTTAATGTATCTATTCAGCTAAGCTGGATACAGTCCTTACAGGACATATCCTCACAGAGGGGCTCCCAGTTGTGGATCACAAGCAGAGATAAGTGCTTCCTGCAACCTGTGCCTAGCTCCATATTTGGGGTGGGGCCTAAGACACACCCCTTTTATCTGCAACTTTCATTGGCTAGTTTAGGAAGGGAGCCACCCAACATGCTGGCTTTGTGGATCACATTCTAAGGTACCTATCTCTCCCCATTGTGCAGGGAGCCTAAGCACCTAACTCAGGCTTTGTGGATCACAGTGTTGTTCCTGTGGTTTTCTAGGTGCCTAAAAGTTAGGCACTGCAACACTCAGCATCGCAACACCTAAGTCTCTTTGTGGATCCGAGCCTTAAAACCTCATCAATGCAGGTATGGAAAAATGTGTATTGACTAATTTATTTACACTAGTAATAATGAAAGCATAATTAAAACTAACGCTTTGGACAGGTCAATAAACTCTGCTGCAATTGGTTGATTTCCATCCATTGCTACAGAGATTTATTAAGAAACTTAGCTTTTCTGAGAAAGGCTTGCCAAAGATAGCAGACTGTCAATTTTTTATGGTTTACAAAAATATTCACTCTAGGTCATTACAGAACGTGAAATTTCTTGTGAATTTCATGGACTTTCTCTTAAATCAAACTACATGTAGGATCTGATAGTTGCTCAAAATAACAGATAGAAATTTGCTAATATAGTGCCAGAACACAGAATCTGATTTCAAGGGAGGCACCATGGGAGTTTGGTGAGGATTCAAGCTCTCTAGTTCCTAAATTATGATAATAGCACTGAATCAGCAATATTCTAAGAAAAAAGAGAAGGAAAAGTTTATGGTCTGGAAGAGATCTTTATCAGTGCAGATTTTGCTGATTACATCTAAGGTTATACAGAACACATGAACAAAAAGGGGAGTTTTGCATAATTAAGGACAATACAATTTGACACTTTATTATATTATTTTTGTAAGAGAAGAATTGTAATGTTGCATTCCACCAAAGATGAATAGAGATGTTCTTTCTAGAGACGGGTAACTCGCCTAAGGAGGTATGCTTTCTGGTAAGGAGTCTTGTACATTTTTTCCCCCGCTCACTTGAGGATCTCCTATAACACATTCCTCCCACTGGGCCCTTTTGCTTTCAGTTAATCTGTTTTGGCAGGAGAGGTACAGATTAGTTACCCTTTAGGCGTTAGAGTAAAGTACACCCCAGTCTCATTAGATGTTAATTACATAGATTCCCTTAGAATCCACAGGTGCTGTTAAGTTTAATATCTTCTCTCAGACTTTGATGGTAAAGAGGTGGCTTCTAACTGAGGGCAGCTTCTGATGAAGATACAGTATATGGGATTCTCATTGTACATACAGCTATAGTAACTCCTCACTTAAAGTTGTCCCAGTTACTGTTGTTTCGTTGTTACGTTGCTGATCAATTAGGGAACATGCTCGTTTAAAATTGCACAATGCTCCCTTATAACGTTGTTTGGCAGCCGCCTGCTTTGTGCACTGCTTGCAGAAAGAGCAGCCCGTTGGAGCTAGCTGATGGGGACTTGGAACCAGGGTGGATTGGCAGCCCCCCATCAGCTCCCTGCTCCTCTAAGTTCCCTGTGCAGCAGCCGCCCACCAGGCTATCAATTGCTGGGCTATCAGTTGCCGGGCAGTTCAGCTGTCCTTCCCCCACTGCCGTGTGCTGTTCCTGCCCTCTGCATTGGAGCTGCTCCCGGGAGCCTCCTGCTTGCTGTGAAAGCGGGAGAGGGGAAAGAGGGGTGCTAATGTCAGGGTGTCCCCCTGCCCCCTCACTCCTTTACCCCATCAGGCCATCTCCACAGAGCGGGGAGCGGGGGACGGGACATGACAGGGTTCAGGATGGAGGGAGCTTGCTGGCAGCAGCTTCTGTCTCAACTTGCTGATCTACTTAAAAAGGCAGTGTACTTAGAGTGGGGTCAGCGTACTTAAAGGGGCAATGCTTTCTCTCTTGCTCACACACACACACACACACACACACACACACACACACACACACACTGTATGTCTTTGTCGCTCTCTGCCTCCCCTCCCTCCATTTGTACTGCCTTGTAGAGTGTGAGGCTACATTAACAATAGTGTAGTAACTCTTGAGGGCTCAGCCAAGTGCTAGTTCATCATTTAGCAGCAACCCATTCCCTGGGAAATATCCCTCCCTCTTCCACCCTCTGACTCCACCACCTCAACCAAGCTTCACAATGATCATTGCTGTGTACAGTATTAAATTGTTTAAATTTCCCATGGGGTGCTTTTTAGAAACTAAAGGCACAGGGTTACCAATAGCATAACATGGCACCTTAGCAGTTAAACACTAGTTAAAGTCAAAAGTACAATAGTGTCACATGAGGCAAAGGATAGTCCTGTGTGGTGCTGGTATGCATAGAGGGCAAGAAGGTATAGAGAACCTCTTGTGCACAGACTCAGCAGGGTAGGAACCATTCACAGTGCTAGGAGCAGGCCCCGCTAAAGTGTAAACCCAAAGACCACATCCTTAAGGGACATGATCTTCAAGGTAGGGAACGTGTCCAGCTCCATAAACCAGCTGCAGTCAGCAGCAAGCACTAGCTAGCAGATCATGAACACACACCTTGCTCTGGCCCAGAGGAACAGCTATGCGTACCACAGTGTGGTATCCCAGCCCTCAGGATTACTGGGCTGCATCTATGATCTCTTTCACTTTGCTGCCTAGTCCAGGATTTGGCCTGGTGTCCTGGACTTACTGTAATTTCATGGGATTTGTCAGTAACATCCTATGCAGATTTTTCCCTTCAAATGAAAGCTATTCATCTGTAGTGGCGCATGCAGACATTAATAAGAGAGCAGGTATGGTGGGAAACAGAGGTTTGCTGCATTGACTTAGTCAAACAGAATGACCTTGTCCTAAATTCACTATAATTCCATTTCGTCAGAATGAATCCCCCATTTGTTTGCAAGTCAAGGAGTCGCTCTTGTTCTCGAATATCCTCCAGTCCATCCACACTGGCCGTCCTGCTCCTGTCTTTCTGGGACAGGCAGCAGTAAAGTGTTCGAACGTTTCTGCCACCGGACTGCCAATAAACAACACCATTACTCAGATGCCTACTGACTGCTTCCTAACAGGCGCTGTGCTCACAGAATGGGATTTAAATTTAGACCAGCCAGCATCCAGCTCAAGCCAAGTGAATATAATCCAAGAACTGATCATGTTGTTAGATAAAATGTCTGAAAGCACCAAGCATAGTAAAGAATAATTTCTTAATGGGCTGTGATTTTTTTTTTAAAGAGAGATGTCTTTTTTATTATTCTGGTCCTTGCCAGAATGAGCTATCATAGCACAACATCAGGATATGCATGAAGAAAGAAGAAAACCAGAATATACATATGCATGGCAATGTCAAGTCAAGATAGGGTAAAGGAAAACAAATGCTTGTAGGACTGTGAACATAGTTATTAAGGCAAAATATCACCATTCGGACATTTCTAGAAACTATCCCTAAAGGAAACTTTATGAACTCCACAGATCGTATTTAATAGGAGAGAAAGGGAAACTGATCCAATAACCTGAGTTCAAAATAAGAACAATACAAAGGCTACTGAAAATATCTCTTCCTGAGACTATTACAGCATCGTGGTATATTGAAGAGAAATGGAGGCTGATTTTTATACAGGGCCCTTCACCCAGAACAAAGGAATCCCAATGCTAAGAGCCCATATAAAAGAAGACCAGACCTCATAGGAGGACCAGTGTTTGCCATCCAGGCCTCCATTATGGATCTACAAGCTCTTTCTCATTGCCACCCCACCTTCTGTACCACACAGTGAGCTCTCTCCTGCACAAGTTTCTCGACCTCCTGAACTCACTGTCTTTTTCCTCCCTCTTCTCTTCACTCCAAGCATATATATGGAGCACTCCACTGGGCTTGGTCCACCCTCAGGATCAGCAGTATTTCTTTGGAGAAAGCTGCTGGCCTTGGAAGAGGAGAGCTAGTTCCCCACCATTCTTTGTCTTTCCATGGGTGTTGCTAAGCACAGCTTCTTCTAGCGCTGTTGTCTAGTCTGTGCAATAGCCAGAGGCAGCCGCGCTTTGCATAATCCCTATTTCCCTCCTCCTCCTCTCTCTGCCAACATGCATCCATGTTCTGGCAGAGGTGGGGCTGCAGGCAAGAGGCCAAACAGCCACGTCTCCTTCCTCCTATGCATCTACAGAGGTCCCTGAGTGCAAAATCCAAAAAAAAGTCAGCTTAGGTTAGGCGGCAACCTGCACGTGGACTGAGGCCAGTTATTTGAAAACTTGGCCATAGTGCTTGGCAATCTATGGCCTTGTCTACACTACTGGGGTAAGTCAACCTAAGTTACACTACTCCAGCTATGTGAATAGCATAGTGGAGTCGACGTAGCTTAAGTCGACTTACCGCAGTGTCAACACCGCATTGCGTCAATGGAAGACGCTCTCCCATCGACTTATGTTACTCTTCTTGTTCTGGTGGAGTACTGGAGTCAACCAGAGAGCATTCTGCGGTTGATTTAGTGGGTAGACCCACTTAAATCAGCCCCTGCCCATCATTGAACATCAGCTGCTTCAGGGGAAATGTGGTGAACAACCTGACAATTGACAACAGGCAGCAAAGAATACAGTGCCACTTACCAAGTCTCCAACACCACTTAGAATTGTGTTCCAGGAAAGTTCTGGATTTTCAGGTTACCTGCTTCCATCAGTTTTAATCACCATAAGTGTTAATAGCTATATTCAGAGGCCCGCCCAAGAGCTTTCTGACCAGCTATCTATACCTCACCAATGACCAGATTTCCTATGACTTCCCTTCCTCTGCGCTGCTGGGGCTTGTACACATCTGTGAAACAAATATGAGACTACATTGCCTATTAATAAGGCCTATTTGAAGCAAAACAAAGCATGCTAGAGCCCAGATTTGAGGGGGGAAATGGACACCCCAACATAACCAGGCTGCTCCAAGTTCTGCCAACTCTGTAGGAACCACTCTGCCATTTGAGGACCAGCTAGAGCACTGTGTAGTTCAGCCCTACCTACTCCTCCCTGCCCCTTCCATGGCTTCAATACTCCCCTATCTGAAGGACTAGTAAAGCTTGCTATGTGAGGGGAATACTCAATTGCCCCTTTAAAGCAGCTGTCTGGTTTCTTTGTGCTGAAAAGTTGCCAGAGCAGAGGCCAAGAATCTGGTCCAATGTCAATGCATGATCCCTGTGTTTCAGTGGAATATGGCCTGTATGACCCAACAGGCAGTCAGATTCCACCCCACCTTTTCCATTAATTTAAAACTCAACTCCTGTCTGATACTTTTTGCAATATGTTTGCATCTAGGGAAATTCCATTTTGCTAACTGGTATGTAACTCTAGCATGCTTATACGAAGACAAATTAACACAAAATCCCCAAACCTCATGTATTTCACACCACATGTAGAGAGAACCCCCCCAAACAAGCTTATTTGAAGCATTTGTTGTGTCTATTACTTATTTAATTGGCAGTGACTGATGGAGCTCTCTTGGGGGGAAAAGTTATTTGCACAGACTTTAGTTCTACTTTTGCCAGTTATACTCAAATATTTGAGTGAATTCTAGTCCTTGGAGGGTTTTCTTTTCCCCTTGAATATAAAAGACAATTGCAAGTTTATGAAAATAAGCTCCCAAGAAAAGTTACAAAGTAAAGTTTTATTTTATACAAAACAAGTATAAATATTATTTAAAAGCCTTCCAGACTTCTGCTATTGGTGGTGCTTTAAATTATGGCATTTGTTTGCTTTTTGGAGGGCTTGGGAGGGAGGCAAATGACAAACTAAAAATGTTTGCAGTGCTGTTGTAGTTGTGTTGGTCCCAGGATATTAGCGAAACAAAGTGGATGAGGTAATGAGGTAATATCTTCTGTTGGTGAAAGAGATGAGCTTTTGAGCTTCACAGACCTAAAGAAGAGCTCTGCATAGCTGGAAAGCTAGTCTCTTTCACCAACAGAATTTGGTGCACTAACAGATATTACCGATCTTGTCTCTCCAAACCAAAAATGATCACTTCCACACTCAGGAAATGACAAATATTCTGGGTGTGTGTTGATTTCATACAGAACACTGCCATTTTCCAAAGATTTGTATACGTTGAATAGTGTGTGATGGACTGGAGCTGTTTTCTGATCGTTTATGAATACTGTATGTTTGCTTGTTCTAAGGGGGTTTATTGAATCCATGGGGTAAATGCAAGAAGAAGCTGACTGCAGGTAGGCAGGAAACAGTACATGGCTTCAGATAGCTACCCATCTACCAACACTTAATGGACAATTCAAGAGCCATTTGAAATCTACCTCTGACATGCTGCTGAGCTGTTTTGAGCAGCAGGGCCAGAAGGCCCAAGAAAAGGAGACAGAGGGCTTCTGGCTGGATACCAGTGACTCTTCCTAGGGAGGGGGCAGTTGTTTGGGATCTGTTTGGGGAAACAGACTGACACATACAACCCCCTGTTGGAGGGTCTGAAGAAACTGGACCTTCCTAGGATGCCTTTCACAGGATGGAGTGGCTTAGGTAAAACAGTCATGTGTGTAGACTTTGTTGTTTTAACAGTAATTTCTCTTATGTTATGCTTTGTTCCTACTCTTAAGATTAAACAATATTTTGGTTGGCAAAGGGTGTCTGGTCACTATTTACCACAGGTCACAAACTCCCAAAGGGCAGGACCTCAGATGCCAAACACATTCAGACCTGCTTGGATAAGCATGGTTGATCACGAGGGACTGTAGCCCAGAACCCAGGAATGAGTCTGAAGTGGGAGAATTGTGTAATTCCACCCCAGGAGAGGTAAAGGCTTGAGGCCGGAGACCAAGGGGATGCACTCAAACCCGAGAGGAGTCAGAGATGCCACTAACCCTGTAACTATGACCTAGTGATCTGAGCAAAAGCATGACTAATGAACAAATCTGTGTGATGCAACAAATGTGATATCTAGAGAGTCAGGCATTCAGATGCAGCCCAATCCCACTATGTCTGGGTAGAGTTAATTCCCATGGATTTCTTGAGTACTTTTTTGCAGAAAAGTAATCATGAAGTCTATCTTTGCCAAATAGTTTCCTTGAAAAGGAAGTGGACATAAATCTTCCAGACTGTTCATCTTGAAAATTTTGTTCCTACAAAAGCTTTAGTAGCACTGAACTTCAGGATGGCTGATAAGCTGCAGAGAGCAAATAAAGAGCTAAACTGAGCAGCATGAAGTGGATGCAGTTTTTCAGAATACCTTTCAGTAAAGCATCTTGAATTTCCTCAGACTCATCTAATTAAATAAACACATGACTTCTGCATTTTTGCTATGGAGAAATCATCAGGAGCATACAGGAACTCTTCAGACTCTTAGTAACTATTTGTACTGTTTTCCAGAGACTGTGTCAATGCAGTGAGTTAACGTCCAAGTCTTATAGACATCACCATATGCCACAAACTGCCTGCACCCTACTCTGTTAACTTAATTTGTGACAGAGGAATATAGGGACTTAACATACTGGACCAGATCTGGATTTCATCTTGTCCACCAGACTGTCGCTGATAGCCAGCACTAGTGAAGAAAATACAATTGGGTTGCCAACCCTCCAGGATTGTTCTGGAGTCTCCAGGAATTAAAGATTAATCTTTAATTAAAGATTATGTCATGTGATGAAACCTCCAGGAATACATCCAACCAAAATTGGCAACCCTAAAGTGCAAGAAGCTTTGCAGTACAATTGGAGGGAGTTCAGAGACAGGTGACAAGACTCCATCTCAGAAAGGATATTGCAGAATCAGAGGGGGCCAGATATGGGTATCATGTCAAACTTTTGTAACACATCGCTTGGATTGATTTATAAAATGGCTTGTGATAAGTATCTCGCATCATGACCTGGTTCATAGTAGCGTTTTGGAACTTTGCTGAATACCAGGCAGCTATTGTGTGACATGGTGTATTATTTTGAAGTAATTGGTAGAATGTAGGTTAACATTTGCAGGAAAAACTTGGGGCAGAGTAGGAACAAAGAGAGAATGAAACACAGGACAACCAACAACAGAAAAATAGACTGCCAAAGCCACCACTTACATGGGGAAATGGCTTCTCACATGCAGGGGCGGTTCTATGTATTTTGCCGCCCCAAGCACGACAGTCAGGCGGCTTTCGGCAGCATGCCTGCGGGAGGTCCGCTGGTCCTGCGCCTTCGGCATACCCACCGCCAAATTGCCGCAGAAGCTGCAGGACCGGCGTACCTCCCACAGGCATGCCACCGAAGGCAGCCTGACTGCCGCCCTCACGGCGACCGGCAGGCCGCCCCCCGCAGCTTGCCACCCCAGGCATGCGCTTGCTGCGCTGGTGCCTGGAGCCGCCCCTGCTGACCAGCCTGTCAATTTCTGGCATAATGGCAATAGCCTTCCCCTTCCCTGGGAACTACCAAGGGCCTTGCACAACATTGTGAATGCATGGGATACTCAACCACCCTCCACTTCTTTGGGATATGCCCTTGAGCATATTGTACAAATATGACAGGTTGAAGAGATTGTCTTTCGCAGTAGTTTATGTGGTAATGATGGCCTATTTAGGCCTTAGGATTTTACAAGCCTACCACACCTTGTTATTAGGTGGGCCTGCTTGCGTTTGGAGAGTTAGAACACTCAGGATTATTGAAGTACTGTACTAAGAACAGGGGAAACTGGAAAAACTACTTTCATTTCCCCCTATTTAAAAATCACTGCCAGGGTCTATTGTCTTGTTAAATTCAGTTTAGTGAAGTTACAGCCCCTTGGCCATTTTATACATATTTTCATGTCTGTCCTCATTTTGTTTCTCTCTTTGTTTCTCCCCATTTCATTTAAAACTATAGACCTAATCTGTTTAATTTCTCAGTTGCATAAAAATTGTGCTTTGTCTGACAGAGTATTGGGTAATAAACAGAACGTGTCTGTGTGTTACATACATAGTGCCTGAGCAAATAACTGGGGAAGGCTTTAGCAATTGTTACAGTAACTGGTCTTTATGATTAAGCTACTGCAACCACAATTCTAAGGATCAAATTGCTCCTTTTGGGGCTGAGCCTACACACACACATGCTTTACAATGGGCATTCACAGACAAGGGGGAGGGAATCATGCAAAAATGAACGGCATAGGAACATGCAAGCTACATGGATTATTTCATGCAGCCTAAGTAATAAACACTTGAATGTATATTTAATGTTCTTTAAAAAAAGAGAGAGACCTTTTATTTGAGAAAAAAATCATAAAAAGGACCAGTTCTTCTACAGTTAAGTGCAGCAGTTACACACACTTAATTTACACACACACACACCACACAATGCCAGTTGCTTAGCTACCTGATTTGCACATACACTGATACCCAGTCACCTGGTATTTCAAGATTACCCCCACAAATGGAATAGAGAGATGGATAGTTTGGTACAAACTAAAAGGTGTTCATTTCACCCATAGTCAAAGTGATTTCTACCTAAAGATTGCAGGCCTTCTGTATAAAGTGAGTCACAGATCATAAAAGCATAGAGTGAGATACAAGCAGATACAGAACAGAAGCCGGCAGCTGTGGGGTGTTGCAAGGCTCTCTCTCTTCTCAGTCCTTACCCTTCCTGCACCCACAAGGTTTTCCCTGAAGCTTTTCCTCCTCAGCCTTTCCTCATTCTGGATTTTAATACTAGAGTGTCCACCACCTCCTTCCACAATGCCTTGTCATAGGAAACCCTGCAGAGATGGCCACAGTAGGACATTAGGACAGCCCACTAAAACAGACACCTTACTGCCAGAAGTTCCAGCCAATCCAACTCCAGCCTCAGGGTTTAAAACAGGCTAGGCTTCAGTCTTAGCACCATACTGCTTCTTAAGGCTGCTTCCTCCCACTAAGTAATAATGACCTCGGTCAGACACACACACATGCACACACAGGGTATTTATGCAGTAAGTGCATGCAAATTAACGTGGGCCACAGCACACAACTCATTTGAAAATATGGCCTCCAATGTCTGCCTGATAGTAAAATTTTATCACAAAACTCAGTATTTTCTGGCTTCCAGCTCCTAGCTCTGCACTAAATAGAAACCACTCTGGTAAATTATATGCCCTAACATGACTATCCTCAAATTCTTGGTACAGAAAATCTATCCAACACTCCATGAACACCTAAAATTCCCACTAAAATTCATGGAAATTTGGGCAGTGCAAGGACTGTAGAATTAGGCCCAAAGCTCTCTAAGGACTGATTGTGTCTTTAAAGCAAAGTGCTGTACTGGGGGCAGTATGGGCTCCACACTACCCTAGTGATATAGTGGGCAAGCATTCTACTTGTTGCAGAATTCCTTCCCGAGTTCCCTGGCATGCACAAGGAGCAAACCCTGCGCTGGACTCCTTCAGGGTGTGGAGCATACTCCTGCTAATGTGCTGGTCCCTCCACAGACTACTATGGAGTGGCCAATGGCAAGGGCCATGGCTGCCCCTGGGGGATGTGGATGGTGAATCCCTGCACTTCCCTGAATACCAGGCCTGCCATTGTTCCTGGTCCTTATACAGGCTGTGCAAGCTGTGGGAAGATTCCTTGAGCCCTCCCACACGCACCCAAGAGCCAGGAACAATTTGGCCCTGCATTCTTGTGGCTCGTTAGGGTTAGGGAAACTGAGTCATCTGAAATGCTGTCTGTGCTCCTGGAGCCTCCAGACCTCAAGCCCAGCTTTGATTGAGGTCCCACATTTTCTAATTGCTCAGCTTTTGACAGCCTGGTTCCTTTGTATCTTTGATGATTTGAAAGTCTCATCGGCAACTTGCATTTTTTCTATCTCTAGCAATATTTTCAGAGAGTCCAATCTTACAGTCCTTCCTCAGGACAAAACTCCCATTGACTTCAGCTAAATGGATAAACAAATATGAAAGTTCTTAAGCTCAGTTTCTTCCTATTCCCTGTACTCCTGTTCTTACTTAGTCACATTTCTTTTTTGCCTATATACAGATCTTTATAATGTAATAGAGACTGAATACCATGTCCATGAGTAATTTTGTGAGGCAATTTGAATATCAAAGGACAAAATATACTGGATTAGTAGATGTTACTGTGTCATATTCTTTATGATGGATACTGTACTTACAGCATCTTGTCTTTCATATTAATAGGGAGTGGGATTCTGGTTTAAGTGACTCATCTGTCAAGAAATTAAAAGTAGATGCTCAAATTTGTAATACAAATGTATTTAAGTAAAAAAAGGATCTATTTACAAATACATTAATGTGTGCAGTGAACAGTTCATTTACTCCTTTGACATTTGCCCTTATAACATTACAGCTAAAACTTAACACTGTTTAGCCCATGATTTCCCAAGGGTAAAGGGCCAAAACACAACCCTGAGAATTCTGTGAATTGCTAAGGATATTAAACACTAAGTATTAAATTACAGAGAAACAATGCAGCCATTTTGAACAGAGCTTTCCCACAGTAAGAGGTTCTGTGAGGCCCAGCTGGTTGTTTTGACTTCAGACACTGACTCAGGGATTGAAAAGTTGGACACCACGGGTGAAACAGAGAAACAGTTTGGCAGGCAGAAGAAAAAAAAATTAACCTTTTCAGTCTGTGTTCTGCTTACTGCACCCGAAAGTCACAGTAGAGTACAAAAACTTGGCTTAGTTCATGTATATCTTGGTTTTAATAACATTTATTTGACTTTAATGTTTCCTCCTGCCCCTCACTTGTTGTGTTTCATCTTAAAATGAGGGTTTTAAACTCTTTGGGTCAGGGATTGTGTCTTCCTGAGTGTTCGTACAGCATTTGTCATAATGGGGCCTCGACCCTAGCAGAGACTTGTGGGTGCTACTGTACTACAAATAACATATAGGAAATTATTATAGATTAAATCTGCAAAATAAACCTATAGAATCTAATTTACTAAAATTCAACAAATCTAATTTTTCAGAATTTTTTCTTGATTTGTCGTTTTCATTATTTGGATTTTTCCACTGGTGACTTGCCAGTAGATCAATAATCTTGATAAATTTCTTAAATAATTTAACATTTGTTCAATACAGCTCCCTTTCAGGGTAAAATATATAATTAGTCTAATAATTTACACCACACATGGCTTGTCTTCACAGCATGATTAGCTCAAGGTAGAATGGGAATGTTGCCCCTAGCCCAACCACCGTCTCTAGCAAAATGTCTAGCTCACGTTGAGTGGTCTTGGCCATCAAGGGTTATGAGCTGAATTTTGAATGTCAGGGCATGGGTTGAACCTTGACTGCTTCTGATACTCAAGTTAATGCTGTGAGAATGCAGCTAAAGGTTACAGCTTGAGTTAGGACAACTCATCAGATGCTGATCCATTTACTCTATGCTGCTTGCCTTGTTTTGCAGTGTGGCTGCTTTTACATGAGTTAGGCTAGCTGGAGTAGAGTAACTTAAGGTAATTGTTGCCTTAAAAACAAGCCTTCTACCTCCATTCTGAATATACATAGGGCAGCAATTTTAGAATTGCACACAGTTACTGTGATTGCATATGCAGTTGTGATAGCTGTGCGTACAAAGAGACAAGAGACCAGACAGACACCTAACTGGTTATTTATATGCACAATTATTGTGATTGTTTTGCACATTTGTAAAAAAAAAAAAAAAAAACAGGCTCCTGGTGCCTGGAGTTTATTCCCAATGAAAGCAATGGTAGTTTTATTCTCATTGGTATTGCAGCCCTATAGTCTCCAACTAGGAATGCCATCAGTCACTGGCAAATAACAGTGTATTTTATCTGACAGTCGGTGTGGGCCAGTAGATGCAGAAAAGGACCATAAATCAGGATGATTGGGTAGTATTCCTTGCTCTGCCTCTTCCTTGCTGTGTGACAATGGGCAAGTCACTTAGTTTCTCTATGCCTCAATTTCCCCAGCTGTAAATTTGCAATAATAACAATAATTCCCTACCTCACTGGGTAGTGATCAGTCTGAATTTCCATTTGTAAAGCACTTTGAGGTGCTTGAGTGAAGGGCACCATGGTAGTCCCAGGATTATCAAGTCTAGAACTCAGCCTTGCCAGTATTAAAACAGATGTTTATGTCTTAACCTATCTATTTTTAGCTGTGAAATATTTTTGACTAGGAAAGCCTCAGAAGCCTTACTAGTGTGATGTAAGTACACTGTGCATGTTTTTTCCCCTTTCTGAGGTGCTAGTAGTCAATTTTCTGCACTATCCACTCACCATTTAGTGAGTACTGACAAATATTATCAACACATTAAGAAAGAATAAAAAGTTCTGTCTGGAACCCTTTTGCTTTCTCAAGCATGTTGCATTAAGAAAGCTAAAAAAGAAGCGGAGGGTGGGGGGGGGGGAACGAGGAACACTTCCAAACATAACATAAAAGGTCTTGCCTTAAGACCATGGATTTCCTTTTTGGTACTTTCAAAGAATGTGTCTTTAGTTCTCTTTGGCTGTGTGACCAACAGTTGCGGGGTGTGTCTGTGGTTGGTTTTTTTTTCTTTTCACAGTAACTCTATTGTTCAGAAACTGCAGCCAATTTATGGAAAGAGGTGGAATGTTTATGTAACTTACTTTGCTTTAGACAAGAAATAAAAAAAATGACTGATGGAGGAAGGCCAGTCAAAACAGGATTTTTCTTCTTTTCTGGACACAGATGTTGGGAAAAAAAACCAACTCTGTCTTCATGTTAAACTAAACAGCCCTTCCATTTTTAGACTCTTTTTTAATTAAGTAGGTCAGCAAAGCAAAAATTGAGCATTTGATTAGTGCTCTAATTCTCGTTTTAAAATATGCTGTGTTTGAGAGCTGCTCTGTTGACATGCTTCCAACACCATCAACTGGTAAATGAATATATTAGGGTTAGACGATACCAGTTTTACCAGTATCTAGACTGTTGGGTCCCAAATGTACAGTTGGCCAGTACTGCTAGACCGCAGATGTTGAGTGTCTCTTAATAACTAGAATTGAGTTTCCTGCCATTTTCAGATTAGCTGGGCTACACAGAAGATTTACAAAATGAAAACCACAAGAAGCCAGCCAAAAATGACTCCCCCTAATTTAATTGCACCTTCTTTTTGTGATTACAACGGGGAAAAGTAAAGATCACTGACTGTCTGCAATTTGTCCTGCCCTACCAATGCAGTAGCTTGACAAGTAGCTCCAAGGCTTCTTTAATGCAAATATACATTTAATACTCTTTGGGCCAAATGCCATTTTCCTTAATTGAGCAAGACTCACATTGACTTCAGCAAAGAGATATTGCTAAACTAAGGCTTAAACAATTTGGAGCTGTAAGACTTAAAAAAAACATTGAGATTGATTCTGGAATAGCTTGTATACATAGAGCCAAGCCCTCTCTCAGTTAGACTGGCATAACTCACCTGAAGCCAGAAGATTATACTAGTGAAACCTGATAGTTTGGGTCAAAATATATATGACAAATCATTGAGGAATATGTCTACAGAACAGATTCGGCTCACATAAAATTCTGCTCAGCATGAAACTCAAGTGTTCTGTGTAGCCACAAATTGAGTTATAGTTTCAATTCAAGATTTGGTCATATGTTGTTTCAAATAACAAAACATAGATCTGGCACTGGTACTGCCAACTAAGGTGGACTGAGACCACCAACTTATTACACACAGGATCTTCAGGTACCCATGACTTTCAGTCTCTTCCATCCTAGAGCAGATCCAGGCTAGCAAAGGACTCCTATCTTCTTACCAACCCCTTGAGGCATTCAGTTCCATTGAAGACAGAAAGTTGTACCCGTGTAGTTCAAGAGAATTTGGTCCATTTTCATTAGTTATTCCAAATATAGTTTCCAGTTCATAATCAAACACGTATTGGATTGGGTGGTGGGGTATTGAGCCAACGGTCCAAATTCTAGTCAGACATTGGCCCTTGCTATCCAGCCAACTCCAGTGGAATTGCATGAGCATGAGAGAAGAATCTGGCCCAATAAATATATGGAGGCTACTGAACAGGCATCTGTAGGACATTTTAAATGCTTTTCTACGTACAGGGTTGAATGCTGCAGTCATGCATTCCACAGAGACTCCGTTTGCAAAAGGATAGAAATAAAACATTATTTGGGTTTTAGTTTCTTGGCCTTCGTAACTGAAGTCTGAAAACAATTAAAGCCAGTGCCATACCAAATCAGCTATGCAGGCGTTCCTGGATTTTCCCATGGAATTTTTATACAAGAATCAGGCTGCATCTGATGCAAACTAAAACACACAAAGAATTGTGTTGGTCAGAGTCAAACCAGCTTGTGGACAAGTTTTTGCAGATTTTGCAAATGCATGCAGAAATCAATTACAGACACCCTGAAACACCTAGCTAAAGACTATTCACATGTACACAGCTGGAATTTAGACAACAGCTTACTCACGGAGGCACTGAGCCTGCTTGCTAGTAAGGAGGTGTACAGAGAGCCCTGGAGTTCCCTGCCATTTGGGGGTGGGGGGACGCTTGCTGCTGTGCCCTTCAGATAGTGAAGCATCCTTCCCCTTGTACACTAAGCGTGCACTGAACCACTGTGGATAGGGTTGGGACACTGGCACTGCCCCTTCCATCCCATTTGCCTCCCTTTGGAGGGTGCTCTGCTGCGGAATTTTACTGGGGGAGCAGTCCCTGTGTTTTCTCAGAGAGTGTGTGGACTGTGATTTTGGCTGGCTGCGGTCAAGAGGAAGAGATTTCTTGCAGCATCCCCAACCTTTTGTGCCCAGCTGCTACATAGGTGAGCAATCTGGCCCCAAAACAGTATTTCTGTGATGCCACAACCAATAATAGCATGGAAGGAAAACACCACCCAACTGACAGGGCCGGCTCCAGGGTTTTGGCCGCCCCAAGCAGCCAAACAAAAACAAAACAAAAAAAGCCGCGATCGCGATCTGCGGCGGCAATTCGGCGGGAGGTCCTTCGCTCCCAGCAGGAGTGAGGGACCCTCTGCCGAATTGCCACCAAACAGCTGGACGTGCCGCCCCTCTCTGGAGTGGCCGCCCCAAGCATTTGCTTGGTAAGCTGGTGCCTGGAGCCGGCCCTGCCAACTGATGTCAAGCTAGATGATCATAATGGTCTCTTCAGGACTTCAAAATTGTGAATCAACTGCCGCACCCTTCACTCGCAATACTATGGTAAACTCCTCTTCTTGTTTTATTCCTTTGAAAATCTGGTCATTTTCAGAGGAGGGGATTTTTGTGGTTCTTTTAGAATCAATACCTTACATCAGTGCAAATGAGTGCAAAGAGACAGTGTAGTCATTCAGATCCTCATGCAATAAAACCTCTATAATTTGCACTCACAACCGTGAGACCCGTTGCAAGTTACCAGAGTTTGTGGATTAGCAAGTATATGTCTCTCCTTGTTTTCGCACTCCCCAATAGCATATCTAATACAGTTCTGCACTTTTGCCAATTCAGGCACACCATAACACCCCCACCCCCACCGCTTCCTCCCCATTTGAGGAACCGTGAGTACAGTGCAGGACAGTGTGAATCTGGAGACTGACTCTCCACTGGAACTTGCATAGGGACAAATGATATTTTTCACCCATAGCAACCACTAGCGGTTCTGCCTAGCACAGAAAGAATGTTCCTTGAGTTTTAATCCACGAAACCTTTTCTGGTTAACTCCTATTTTTTATTGAGCCAGACGTTTAGTCAAAAAATACACTGAATTAATCTACAGGGATTCCCCTTATAACATGAATGTTTAGGTGCGAGCTGACAAATGTAAATAACATTATTCTGAAAAGCTGTAAGTAGCTCAATGGAGAAGAAGAGCACTACCAAAGTGACTTCCTGAGCCCCGTGGTTATGCTCAGTTTTCATCAGATTTTTTTTTAAACACAAACTGAAGTGCTCTTGTTGCATTTATTTTGGCACTAAAGTTCACTCATGCTTTTTAGATCAAAGGGATCATTATGAAGTTGCTCTACAACATGCAGCCTAACTTTGTAACTCCCTGTGACCAACTAATATATATATTTATGTGCAACCTGCAGAGTGTTATCTTGTTACTGCACACAAAGAGAAAAGATCAGCTCAGCAGCTGTTGGAGTAATACTTCTGCATTTCTCCTGGAGTTTTTTCTCTAGCAAGAACTTACTTGCAACCACATTCTCCCACCAGAGGTTTGCCAGATTTTCAAAGCAATGTTATATTTAAACAAAGGTTTTACCACCTTTGTAACTCTAAACAGGGTTTAGCCTCTTTCATAAATGCTATAGCCTGTAAATCCGAGATGGCCCACACCCTACACATTCCTATGTCACATACTAACAGCCTCTTCTTTAATTACAAGGTGTGGCATTTCTGGACAAGAGACAGCTAATCCTCCAGATGAATGCTATTTACATTTACCCTAGAATTTCTGCACTATGCAAAGCTTTGGATTTGAAAATGCAAAATTTAAACCTGACTGACAAAATCTTTAGCTCATGGCCACACTTTGATGCCATTTAATATCCTGGTTGGTTAGCAGAAGCATTATATTATAAAGTAGAGGTGTGCTCCAAGTAGAGAATTCAGATCCTGATCTGAAATCTCAGAAAGGTGTTTGGATGCAGCGTTTTCATAGAATATCAGGGTTGGAAAGGACCTCAGGAGGTCATCTAGTCCAACCCCCTGCTCAAAGCAGGATCAATCCCCAGACAGATTTTTGCCCTAGGTCCCTAAATGGCCCCCTCAAGGATTGAACTCAAAACCCTTGGTTTAGCAGGCCAATGCTCAAACCACCAAGCTATCCCTCCCCTCATGCTCATATGGATTATAAGATTAACCATCTGCAAAGCTACACATGTACAGTAAGGGCCCAACTCAGCAAGGTCTGCCTAAGTACACGCCTAACTTTAAATACCTTTCTGAATCAAGGACTCAAATAGAAGTCATGGGAAAATTAAGCTAAAGAATATTTCTAAAGCTATTGGTATCACATACAAATGAGCATAATAGAAAAAGACAATGGCAAAGCATCACTGATTCCCAACTCCTGCAGACAGGAAAGTCGCATTGCACTACAGCTGCAAACTAAAGTTCAGTATACACAGCACAGGAGTCCACCACCAGGCTCTACTGACGGAGCTAGACAGGCTATATCGTCATTTATGTTTGTGCATAAGGGGATAGGATGCTTCGGGGGACTTTTGTTTGATGAAGATCACGTTGTTCAGATCCTGTACTTTTGTTAATGTCTTTGGGAGCCAAGATGCAGCTGAATCCACTTCACAGACTGCTGGGGCTTAATACCATTTCTCTTACCCTATTAAATGGGCTTACATTTGTTCTCCTCAGTGACTGTGCAGGACAACTATGGTGTGAAGGACTCTTACTTGTTAACATAGTAACATGCCCACTTCCTCAGTTTTCCTCAGCAAAATGTTAAGTTAGCTGCCCAGCTAACCCAAAATTCCACCTCTATCTGGCTAATCAGAGCCAACATCAAACATAGCAAATCCAAGTCAGTCTTCACCTGGGTTTCAAGCTTCTCACTAGGGGGTTGCATTCAGTTCCCACTTGGGCGTGGTATGGGCTCAGTTTCCTAAGAAGCAAGTAGATGCTCACTCTGGGCCTCCAGCCCACACTGCTCCTTTGCCCAAGGCTGTTTCCTCTACCTTGTTCCAACTTTTTCTCCCACTCTGGGCTCCTAATACCAGATTCCCCCCACACACAACAAAAGTTCCACAAAGCCAGTAAATCTAAACAGCTTCCTCCTAAGGCTATGTCAGAGCTACCTTCCCAGCATTTACCTCCTTCATGAGGCTTCAGCGCTTCTTCTAGCTCCCACCATGTCATTTCAGTGGAAAGATCAAGCATGTCTGCTCTTTCCACATCCTCTCCCCTTCTGAGAGAGGGAAGCTAGTTATATAACCTGCTTCCCTCCCCCTCACACACACTTCTCAGCATGCCTCACTGTACAGGCCTACAATTTCCACCTGCCTCCTCTGGGCTAGAAGCAGGAAAAGGACACTGCTAGATCTGGAATCCATCTTAAAGGACCACCATGCCTTGTTGCAAAAGGTCAGCTGTGGTTGCCACCTGGCTGGTTTGTTTGTTTTTTACTGCATTGCTGGTTAACAGTGAAAATGTGCCTCTCTCCCCCTCCTCCCAATTGTAAGTTGTGTGCACACCCAGCAGTGCCAGCTGCCACACAATCTTGTAAGTACCTTGCACGGTATCACATGGCTGGGTGTGCTGTTGGCATGGCATGACACTTGTATCCTGCTCTGTGTTCTTGTCCCTCAGCGTGCCAAAAAGGCAGCTAAACTGCTCCTGCTTCTCTTGGCACCGAGAACCAGGGAGCAGGACAGATGGACCTGAGGCTCACCAGTATGGTGGGGGAGGTGGAGGCTTTTTTGGGAAGGGATGGGTGTAGGGGCTTATGGGGTAAGGGAGTCAAGCTGTACTGATGGTGGGAGCACCCAAGAGGCGAAGGGGAGGGTCCAGCTGGTGGGGGTGGGGTGCAGTGGCTGATTTTTTTGAGCCATGGCGTGGGGATTTGGAGAGAGAGACACTGATCATAAGGCAATGACTTTATGTGCAAACAGCCTTGTGTGGTTTCAGTTCACTCTCTCTCCCCGCAGGGGTTCTGGACAGTGTTGGCAGTCAGGTAATCAAATAGGGTGAGGACTCTGAGTACTACTTTCATACAAAGTAATATAAAAACCCATAATAATCATTAGTAATTTTGTGGTTGTTGAGCATGGCCTGGTACCATCCCCATATTTAAAATTTCCCTGCCCTGTGACCCACCGATAAGGAGATCTAGGACAGTTTAGAGCCCAGAACGTGCATGGGGATTATTTATTTATTTATTGGCTTTTGTTGTCAGCTCTAGACCCAAGAGACACTACTGGATTTCAGTATCCACATATAAGAGGCAAATTCTGCCTGGGACATGTGCACACTACTTCCACTATCCCTAAGTCAGTCTGTTCTGCAGCCTTTAAAACAAACATCTTTCACCTCATAGTGATTGGAGACTAGGATTAAGCCTTTGTCTTCGCTGTAGATTTACCTTGCATTCAACCATAGGATTTCCCCATAACATGCTCTGTGCACACACATCCCATACCTCTGTCTGTGCCACGTGGTGAGGCAGCCACCATGCCCTGAGGTATAGGGCAGGCCCTGAGTTAAATTATCCTGTGTATCTAAAGTAACTTTAGTGAAAACATGCAGCCACACCCAGTCTCAACAATTAGTAGATGATGGTTCTCTAGATTCCTTCTCACAAGACCCCTGGACATCCAAGCTGGTGTACTATCATGCCATCTACCTGTGTTCTGACCCTGGCTCTTCAAGTGCCTCTGCTCAGCATCCTTGATCCCACACTGCTTGCTCTTTCTCCAGATTCAGCCTCATTCATTTCCGGTGTTCAATACAGCAGAAGAATGCCCAATATTACAGCCACCCGGTCAGAAGCTGACATCAGTATCTTGGTGCATCTTTGGCAAAGACCATGACTTGAGGTGCTCAAAGAGGAACAAAGTTATCTCTTGGATCAAGCAGACCGGACAGCAGTACAGGGAGAGGTTGAAGGGGCTCGAGGAGAAGTATTGGAAGGATAATTCCAAATCCAGCGCTGCCCAACAAGTTCCCTGCTCTACAATGAGCTGGACCATGTTCTGAGAGGTATGCTGAGCACGGAACCCCATTTCGTCGTGTGGGTTTCAAACTTTGTTGATGCCCATGAGGACATGGACACCTCCTCAGCCACTCGGACAACCGACCCAGAAAGGGATGTCTTCCTTGTTCTGGACCAGGAAGAACACCAGAGTGAATAAACCCCACAGAGAAACACCAGGGGAGCATCGCAGCTGGGGCCTTTCTTCCTATTGTTTTGAAGTATATTCTGAAATATTTGGATGGGTTTTAGCCTATAATTCTGGCTGCTGCTTTAGTTGTGGGCAGATGCAGTGCCATTACACTTGTCCACCACCACTGCCATTCCGCATTCACTCCAATTCCAACCACGCTACTCAAAATGGCAGACAAGCAGCGAAAACCCCCTCTGCAAACCAACAGGTTACAGTGGCTTCATGTGATAGCATTTTATTAATAGAAAAGTAAAAAGCGTTGTGGCCACAGTCCAAGCAAAATGTAACTTGGCATAACACAGTCCTTAAAGGCACTAGCAACAAAATACCCCAGACATTAAAGCACCCTCTCAGTAGCGCAGAAGCTGTTTTATTGCTGATCTGATTGTGTTCCATTCCTGGAGAGTAATCAAATAGAATTTTTTGCTCAGTAAAAATTCCAGGCAGTCTCTGAGATTCCTTCACAAGGCAACCCCCCCCCCCCCGCTTCCCTTGTAATGGACAAATCCTTTCCAGTTATTTATCAGTTCATCTGTCACAGAACGCAGAAAGATTTGTCCTTGCAGAGCTGGAAAGGCTCCTTCCCGAGGTTTAAAACTGCTCCCTTTTCCATTCTGGAATCTCAAGCAGAACCACGTCTTGTAAGCAGCAGCCTGAAAAGGTTTTGACATACTTGCCAATGCTGCTCTGTCTCCCAGGACCTGGACTCCCCTATGCCAGCTTTTGGGAGAGTTGGAATGTAAAATTAACTCACAATTTCTTTTTCCTGGGAACAGCCCTTTACAAAGCTTCACACCAGGCAGAATTTTGCTGGGTGGGAGAATCAATAAAAGGAACTGCATTCTTTAGAGCTAAAAGTTGATACTTTTTATTTGCAGCTGCGTACATTGAGAAAAAGTTTGAGATTTTAGAACCTTTTCCCCCTGTGTCAGTCAGGACCCTCTACCACAGCAGAAGACTCATTGAGGGAGGGGAGGACAGCAAGGAGACCACTAATGGTCAGTGAAAGGCTTTGGAATTTGAGGTCAAAGCAATGAACGACCAGGATTACCTGCTTGTGGAGGTGCATAAGGACTGATCCACACACTGTAAAGGAGGAAACAGGAGGAAGAGAGAAAGAAGGGTAGTGTGAAGTTGAAGAAAGGAAGACAGGGAGCCTAAGAAGCTGCTGGCAGAATTTCTCCCCCATGACTAGGAGATTAAGGAGTGAAATATGGCATTTCAAAGAGACACGTTTGAGAGACTGTTCAGGCTCATGAGACAGTCCCAGCAAACCTCCATGCCACCAGTGCCCAAACCCATAGCTTCACCTTGACATTACTGTATCCTGCAACCTATAGACCAGTGGTTCTCAAACTAGGGCCGCCGCTTGTTCAGGGAAAGCCCCTGGCGGGCCGGGCCAGTTTGTTTACCTGCCGCATCCGCAGGTTCGGCCGATCGGGGCTCCCACTGGCTGCGGTTCGCCGCTCCAGGCCAATGGGGGCTGTAGGAAGGGCGGCCAGCACGTCCCTTGGCCCACGCCGCTTCCTGCAGCCCCCATTGGCCTGGAGTGGCGAACCGCAGCTAGTGGGAGCAGCAATTGGCCAAACCTGGGAACACAGCAGGTAAACAAACCGGCCCGGCCCGCCAGGGGCTTTCCCTGAACAAGTGGCGGCCCTAGTTTGAGAACTACTGCAGTATAGACAACAATGCCTGAGGGACCCAGTCAATGAGCCATGGAATGGCTGTATCTGCTGCACTCTATGCCTGCTCCAGTGCAGGGGAAGGAGATCAGATACACCAAAAACCTTGTCACAAATCAATGTTTTGTACTGGTTTGGAGTTTTTTGCACACCTTTGAACCATGTTAGGCTAGCTGGTCTGCCCACACTTTTAGTTTCAATAAAGTTAGAGAAGGGAATATTTATTTCTTTAATTCATGCATAGAGACTACATTTGATTTCAAGGCAACAGCCTTAATGTGCCAGACAACCCCATTAATCAGCCCTAGTTTACTTTTCATGCAGCTCAAGAATGCAGGCACACAAGGCATCCCTTACAGTCTTTGCTTTAACAGACCCTGTGCCAGTATGAGGTGCACTTGGTGGTTGTCTGTAAGTAGACCTCAAAATATCATCGTCAATCCATTCCATCCCACAGCACTCCCCCTTGTCTTCACATATATGGTGAAGCACCCAACATGCCCCAGTCAAAGGTATGGTGTTAAACACACTATAGTACAAATAAGCCCGTACGCAGTGCCGGTCAGCCTCAGGCACGTTCCGCCACCCTGGAAATGAGACCCCTGCTCAGTGTGTAGTTCACCTGCTGCTTGTCTAGGGGGCCCAAGTCAGGAAAAGCTTCAACCACCAGAGTGGCAGCAGCAGGTTGGATGGGGTTACCTACAGTCACAGTGGTCAGGGACACCCCATTGATGACTATCATTAGGAGGAACAATGTACCAGCTTGCCTATACTGAAAGAGGCCAGACCTGAATACCCTGGCATTACGCACCCAGACAGAGCATCTGATATAGGTGGCCATGAATATGCCATGATGGTCCACAAGGACCTTCATAACTATGGAGTAGTATTCTTACCTATTAATATATTTGCTTGCTTGAAATGGCAGGCAAAGGCTGGGTGTATGTTGTCATCACTCACACCTGCACATCTCAGGAACCTCATCTGTTCAAATCCTGCAATTTTTTCAAGAATATTTCCAAGTTTTACAACCCTGGGGGCCAGCACAGTATAAATTGCCTTGGAAAGCTCCATGACCACAGTGCCAGCTGTGGATTTGCCTACCTCAGACGGGTTGCCAACAAATCTATAACAGCCTGGGGTTGCCAGCTTCCACAAGGCAATAGCAACGTGCTTCTGGACAATTTTTGGCTGTTCTGCTGCTCAAGGGCCAGAGCGAGTGCCTCACACTGCTCCAGGAATGTGGCTTTCCTCATGCGGGAGTTCTGGGCCCCACTGTGAAGTGATGCCATGTTTCCATCACAATGTGGTTCCACCCTGAGTGCTTGTGAGCCTTGTCCAGAAGCAACAGTCAGCATAGGGGATGGTCTGCTATGAAGAACAACATCAGCTCAGTCTACCCCTCCATGTCCACGTGGTCCTGATCTGGTCTTGCTGATGTGCTTATAACTGCAGACCACTGCCTCCATCTTCTCTGGGCAAAAAAAAAAAGCTGCCGCTGAAACACCCGCCACTGTCTTTTGGCAGCAGCTTCTGTAGAGACATGCCAAAGAAATACTGCCTGCCTCTAGAGCAGCAGCTGTTGGCCCCAGTTATTAGGATGGGCAGAATCCATACCTTTGACACGTAATGCCAGCTGGCTCCCTCTCCGGAAATGAATTTCCCTGGGCCTAGCCCATTTCCTCCCACAATCTCCAGAGCAGGCAGACAAGCTGACCTACAACACCCTGTGAATACAAGGACAGTCTGTGCTTACCCCGTGAGTTGTGGTGCTACGAATCACAGGATCTGTGCCCAGATAACTGTATTGCTTCTCATGGACAGATACAGCACCAGTGTGGACATGGGACACAACAGCAATGCACTGATATCAACAGTGTGGTCACACTCCAGTGGGTTAGGCTGCTGTGCATTGATTAACACTTGATTGCTTAACCCATGTTTAGCCTGCAGTGAGGACAGAATCTTAAACTATATATGGACTTGAACTAAAACCTGTCTGGATTCAGCTCAAACCTCTCCCTATTACAAGCTGAATCCAAACAAAGATTCATATCTGTACTTCATCCCCAGGTTTAGGAATGTTCAGAGTCAGGATTTCAATTCCACCCAATACAGAGCTACCAAGTTTGGATTCAGATCCAGAATTTGGCTGTGGTTTTGGCTTGGAGCCCATCTCTAGTTTAAACTTTGGTATAAAATTCAGACTTCTTCCATGTGGTGGAATATTAAGTTCCATTTACTAGGTAACTTTAACAAATAGTTTGTTTACAAAAGAAATGAGCTCACTCACTCTGAGCGGAGATCAGACAGGTACTATATGGTGATTAACTACAGGATCAGAGAAACTAAGGTGGAAAAGGACTATTAGGTCATTGTAGTTCCTCCCTAAGGACAGATCCAGAATTGTTCCTTACAGCATATTCTTCAGTGCCTTGTCCAGGCTAGTTATAAATGACTCAAGCAAACAGTCTTTCCCAGCTTCCCTTTTGAGGCTGTTCCACACTCTGACAGAAGTGCTTCCACACTATTAAGAAACATTCTGATATTCAGCCTAGATTTCTCTTTGCTTATTTCATCCCACTGCTTCTAACTATAGCCTTGGAGCATCCTCAATAGTCCTTCTTCCCATTTGGTCTTTACCCTCTCCAAACACCAGCAGAATGTTATCCATTAGTTGTTTAACTGACATATACATGTATGGTCTTTTTGCCTTTCCCCAGTGCTGGATTAAGGTATAAGATAACTAAACTACAGTTTAGGGCCTGGCAATATGAAGGGCCTCTAAAAAAGAAAAAACTGATTCCATTTCTAATTTTATCAATATTCGTTGATATAGAAAGGAGATATGGGAAAAATAAGATTCTCTCTAAATATGGACATTTTCATTCAAATATGACAAAAATATACACATCTGGCTATACAAATACACTTATCCTATCCTTACCCTTCACTAATTGTTCATTATTGACAAGTGGGAGGCCAGGACTGAGAAAAAACAATAATTGCACTTGTAAAATTATATTTCTACAAGTAAGTCTGTTATCAATATCCCAAAGCAGCGTTTTGTTGGCCAGCTGCTACTGGTGAAATTCTGACTATGCCTTCATAACTTATTTACATAAATAAATCCCACATTTCTCCCGATTTTTATCAGCAGTGAGGTCGGAGACAGCAGTGTCGTGAAGCAATCCTGCCAACCTCATACTTGTATGTTAGTGGGTTCTTTCTTCTTTTGATCTGTACATACCTACAACCAGGGGCAGGCAGCTCTGTGTTTTTTGCCGCCCCAAGCACAGCAGTCAGGCTGGGGCGGCAAAAAACACAGAGCTGCCTGCCCCTGGTTGTAGGTATGTACAGATCAAAAGAAGAAAGAACCCACTAACATACAAGTATGAGGTTGGCAGGATTGCTTCACGACACTGCTGTCTCCGACCTCACTGCTGATAAAAATCGGGAGAAATGTGGGATTTATTTATGTAAATAAGTTACTTCGGCGGCACGCCTGTGGGCAGTCTGCTGGTCACGCAGATTCGGCGGCATTTCTGCGGGTGAGCTGCCGGTCCCGCGCCTTCGGCGTACCCACTGCCGAATTGCCACTAAAGGCTGCCTGACTAGCTACCCTCACGGCGACCGGCACGCCGCCCCCCGCGGCTTGCTGCCCCAGGTACACGCTTGCTGCGCTGCTGCCTGGAGCCGCCTCTGTGTATAACTGTGTGTTTTAGTGTGCACGCCACTTTCTGCTTCATGCGCTATCCATGCTTCACATGTTTGAGTTTGCAGGTGATCGTCTTATGGACTTGGGTCAAGTGGATCTTGAGGAGGATACATTTGTGTTGGCTTTACTCTGTCAGTTTCGGGAACCTTCACAGTAAATATCGAAAGGATAAATAGCGGGTTTTGAGAGAAGTGACGGAAGATACATAGATATATCAAAATAATCTGAGTACTTGGTGAGCAAGTTATTTTAAACTATGTGCATATATGATTTATAAGCTATTAAAGCCTATAATATTCATTATATTTGCTTGAATATAGGCTAGTTTTTCTCACTCTCTCAATGACTGTCTAGAGATTACCATTCTGTCTCTTCCGCGCACATAGCTTGTTGTCACTCTGTGTGTCCAAGGTGTTTACTCCTGGGGGAGACAGAGGATAGAGAAGCAAAAGCGAAGAGAGATGTCTGCCTGCTCAGCGGGTTTGGCGCGCACAAGATAATATTTTATTATAGGTAGCATGTTATGTAAAAATTCTTATATAGATGTATAAATCACATATCATATGCATACTACATTGTATTTTTATAGTATGGCAAAAGAAAAATCCCAACAATTAATTGTTTCATAGCAAAAATTAAATCACAATAAACATTTGTAAATATATTTTATATATAGTCTGGATAAACTTTGTATTTCCCTAACAAAATTAATCAAATGTTTTTTCATTTATTCGTATGAAAAAAGATAATTTTCCTTATTCATGATGTATGTATGTATATGCACATATATATATATATATATATTCCTTATTCATGGTATAAATATATATATGTATATATCTCCTCTCGTTTTCCTGTGAGAACATAAACAAAATAGCACTAACTTTCACAGAAATATCCTGGTAAAATAACACAGGTTTTCAGTATACATAAAATATTATTTGTTGTTGTATAGATATATAAATCTCAATATTTAAAATATAAAATTTAATATTTTACTGGTTTCAATAAAAACTTCTGCTACTAATTTTAGAACCAATATTAGGTAATTCAGCATAACCTTCTATAAAAACAAAACAAATTAATTTATTGGAAAAATACAACCCATATACAGCAACAAAGAGTCCTGTAGCACCTGATAGACTAACAGAAGTATTGGAGCATGAGCTTTCGTGGGTGAATACCCACTTCATCAGACGCATGTCTATAGTCTATCAGGTGCCACAGGACTCTTTGTCGCTTTTTACAGATCCAGACTAACACGGCTACCCCTTTGATACTTGAACCCATATACAATTTTCTGATACTTTTGTTATTACCTGGGTATAATTCATATCAATAGAAACTAATAGTTGAGCTTTCAGCTTGTGGGTTATTCACATCCCATATCCTCTATTGCCATCTTATATCCTCTAAGAGTCTCATTGTGTATTAGACAAGGAATTCCACAATTTAAATGCCCCAACCAAGAAGAAAAATGTACTGAGAACTCTTCTAGTAAACTATATTATTTAATGTATTTTTTACTTCTATTTTACTTACATATGCACATATGCAATTAGTTCAAAGAATTTGTGTAAAATTTGTCATGTTGTCATTGTTACAGAGAAGGCTGATGAATATGAAGTTTATTATTCTATTTTTACAACTTTGCCTTTGTATATATGCAAATATAAAGCTTTGATGTTTATATAGTCAATGTCCTGTGAAAATAATAAATTCATTTTTTATGGTATGGGGCCTCTTACACTTGACATAGCTTAGGGCCTCAGAATGTCATAATCCAGCCCTGCCTTTCCCCATTAATCAGTCACACTAGTCCATTGATGGTTTGTTGCTTTTCACTGTATTTCCACTGGCTTGCCAACAGTTTTACTGTAGGCTCCCTCACCAGCTCAGGAAGAATTCAGCACCATGCCCAAGTCTTTTTTAGACCCTTCCTCAGGACATGATTCATTAATTCAAACACAAAACAAGAAAACAAAGCTATTCCCCAGAATGGGCTGCAGAGGCCAGAGGCCTTTCCCCTTGCATCTCTCTCTCTGCCCCTGGAAAAGGGACACACCTCTTCCCTTAAAGCCCTGCTGAATCATGTGACAGGCAGGCAGGGCTTAGCTCTTTTCTGCCTGTCCCATCCTGTCACATTTACCATAGTTAAGTACCCAGTATAGACCGTAGTATTCCAGGGGGTGATCTGAAAAGTGCCATGTAGAGAGAGAGATTGGCAGATCCCTGTAACATAATCGGTTGCTTCTGTGTTGTCTTTTTTTCAGTGCCATGTCACATTGCAAACTACTCAGAGATACTGTGCTCAGATACCACAGATATGTGCCTGGGATGGATAGAGCTCTCCGGCATTACGCCCTTCCACTTTTCCATTAAACAGTTATATTTTTTTCCCTTCAGCTGTATTAGTTTGCATTTTTGTAGGTTGACTCTCATCATGCCATTTCCTGCTCCTTTTTCTGACTCTTGATGAGATGCTTAATATTTATACCGATGTGACTGAGATCAGAACCTACTAGAGAATCAATGCAGCTTAATGTGACAGAGTGGGAAGTGTAGGTCTCTCTCAACATGTTTAATTTTGACAGTTCTACATAATCAGGCTATTTTACCTGCAAGAGATGGGCAAAGGCCTGTCTCGAGTCCCCCTGGAATACAGAAGGTGGGTTCTTACTCGAGCTTGGATATTCTGGGCCTGATTCTCCACAACCTGGCATCTTGTGTAATCATTTACAGCTGTGCAAAGGGGTTGTAAAATGCTATCGGTTCTAATGAGGCACCATTGTACAACTACGTTGTACAGGTGTAAGTTACTACACAAGGTGCAAGACAGGGGAAAATAAATTCTTTTCTTATATTCACGCTACTGGTCTATTTTATGCTGGAGCAACATTAGATTTTACAAGGGGGCAATAACCAAATATTTGTCCTGGATGCTTCACTGTATTGCACAGAATAATGTAGAATTAGACTTTATTGTTGTGTTTTTCTGTGCACAGAATGAAGATCTAGTTTCAGTCACCATGACCCCCACTTTAGATTAAGAGAACACCAAATCAAGACAGAGCAAAGGTTAGGACAGGAGAGAGCACAGGGTGCGTGTCTCCTCGCACAAGCTACAGCCAGGCTCACTCTGAACTAAACCTGAATTGCCTGTAGTGTAGACAGCAGAGTTTGTAGAGGTTTCAAGTTACAGTTCATAGAAAACAAAGGTTAACAGTTACATAGCTAAATACACCACCATCATCTCAAAAAGCTATGTAAGTAGTTGGTGTTGATCCCCATACTTCTACATTTTCCAAATTCTGTGTTTCCTGAAAAGTGAAATTCGGACCAAAAAACTAGCTCTCAGCTTATGGAAAACATCTTGGAGCAGGTATGCAGGGCGGGGGGAGGGGATTATTGTTGATGCAGAGAAATATATTTCAACAACACAAACCTTGGCTGTTCAATGTTAAGACTGAGAATTTGCATGTGGATATTCTCAATTAATGCTCATGTTAGCAGCCTGAGTTGCATGCTTGGAGGTGACAGTAGTTGGGGAGAGGCAAATGAGTTCTGTCAAAATCAGAATAGTGCCGAGTGCCTCCACAAAGCAGGATCAGGGCATGCCCCGTGGCAGACTTCCTAGGCATTCTGGCATTGGCCAGGGAAATTACGAAGATATTTCTTCCCTACTTCACAGCTGAGGGTCTGACACTCTCTCATCCTGTGGCGTGGAGTGCAAAACACCAGGAACCAACAGGGGGTTGATGCAGAGCAGAGAGCTGAGGCATCTCAGGGCTGGTCTACACTATGAGTTTAGGTCGAATTTAGCAGCGTTAAATCGAATTAAGCCTGGACACGTCCACACGACGAAGCCCTTTTTTTCGACTTAAAGGGCCCTTTAAACCGGTTTCTTTACTCCACCTCCGACGAGGGGATTAGTGCTAAAATCAGCCTTTGCGGGTTGGATTTGGGGTAGTGTGGACGGAATTCAACGTTATTGGCCTCCGGGAGCTATCCCACAGTGCTTCATTGTGACCGCTCTGGACAGCACTCTCAACTCAGATGCACTGACCAGGTAGACAGGAAAAGCCTCGCGAACTTTTGAATTTAAGTTCCTGTTTGCCCAGCGTGGAGAGTACAGGTGACCACGAAGAGCTCATCAGCACAGGTAACCATGATGGAGTCCCAGGATCGCAAAAGAGCTCCAGCATAGACAGAACGGGAGGTACGGGATCTGCTCGCCATATGGGGAGACGAATCAGTGCTAGCTGAACTCCGTAGCAGTAAATGAAATGGCAAAATATTAGAAAAGGTCTCCAAGGCCATGAAGGACAGAGGCCATAACAGGGATGCACAGCAGTGCCGCGTGAAAATTAAGGTGCTAAGGCAAGCCTACCACAAAGCCAGAGATGTTTGCGAAAGAGATGCAAACATGCCGCTTCTACGCGGAGCTGCATGCGATGCTAGGGGGTGCAGCTACCACTACCCCAACCGTGTGCTTTGACTCCATCAATGGAGAATCATGTAACGGGGAAGTGGGTTCGGGGTCTGAGGAAGATGATGATGAAGACAATGAAGATAGCTCACAGCAAGGAAGCAGAGAAACTGGTTTCCCCAACAGCCAGGATATGTTTATCACCCTGGACCTGGAACCAGTAATCCCCAAACTCACCCAAGGCGTGCTCCCAGACCCTGAGAGCACACAAGGGACCTCTGGTGAGTGTACCTTTGTAAATATTACACATGGTTTAAAAGCAAGCGTGATTAATGATTAATTTGCCCTGCCAATCGCGGCCAGTACAGCTACTGGAAAAGTCTGTTAATGTGTATGGGGATGGAGCGGAAATCCTCCAGGGACATCTCCAGAAAGCTCTCCTTCATGTACCCCCAAAGCCTTTGCAAAAGGTTTCTGAGGAGGCCTGCCTTATCCCGTCCTCCCTGGTAGGACACTTTACCACGCCAGGCCAGTAGCACGTAGTCTGGAATCATTGCATAACAAAGCATGGCAGCATATGGTCCCAGTGTTTGCTGGCATGCAGACAACATCCATTCCTTATCTCTCTTTGTTATCCTCAGGAGAGTGATATCATTCACGGTCACCTGGTTGAAATGGGGTGATTTTATTAAGGGGACATTCAGAGGCTGAACAGAAATGTTCCCTGCTGTTAGCCACGCGCTGGGCGGGAGGGGTGAAGTGATCATCCCAGAGAATTGGGTGTGTGTGAGGAGGGGGGTAGTTGGGTTTGTGCTGCATGTTAACCCGGAAACCGCAGCCCCCCCTTTTACATTGCAAACCCATTTTAAATGGCCAACCCAACGGGTGCTTGGTATGGGAAATGAGGGCGCTACTGTTTGAAACCATTCCCACATGTTAAGAAGATTAAAAAAGCAAAAAGACTATGGCTTATCATGGCTGCCTGCAAGCCGAAATCTGTTGCCTGGCACTGCGTGAGTGATCTCTCACATCAAACCGGCAGGCCCTCAATATAAGAGGAAAAATGCGACCTTGTAACGAAAGCACATGTGCTGTGTAATGTGAACAGCAAAACTTAACGTGAAAGAGTGTACCCATTGTTCTCTAAAATGTGTCTTTTTTAACCACCTCTCCCTTCTCCTCCACTAGCTGCAAATGTTTCTCTTCACAGATGCTAGTGAAGATTAGAAGGAGAAAACGGTGGACTCGGGATGATATGTTCTCGGAGCTCCAGCTGTCCTCCCACACTGACAGAGCACAGTAGAATGCGTGGAGGCAGTCAATGTCAGAGTGCAAAAAAGCACAATATGAACAAGAGGAGAGGTGGCAGGCTGAATCGCGGGCTGAAGAGAGAAAGTGGTGGGCTGAAGAGGATAGGTGGCGTCAGCTTGCTGACAGAAGGCAAGAGTCGATGCTCCGGCTGCTGGAGCATCAAACTGATATGCTCCAGCGTATGGTTGAGCTGCAGGAAAGGCAGCAGCAGCAAAGACTGCTGCTACAGCCCCTGTGTAACCAACAGCCCTCCTCCCAAAGTTCCATAGCCTCCTCACCCAGACGCCCAAGAACGCGGTGCGGGGGTCTCCAGCCACCCAGTCACTCCACCCCAGATGATTGCCCGAGCATCAGAAGGCTGGCCTTCAATAAGTGTTAAAGTTTTAAACTGCAGTGTGTCCTTTTCCTTCCCTCCTCCCTCACCCCTCCCGGGCTATCTTGGCAGTTATCCCCCTAGTTGTGTGATGAATTAATAAAGAATGCATGAATGTGAAGAAACAATGACTTTATTGCCTCTGTAAGCAGTGCTCGAAGGGGAGAGGGGAGGGTGGTTAGTTTACAGGGAAGTAGAGTGAACTGGGGCGGGCGTGGGGTGGAGGGTTCATCAAGGAGAAACAAACAGAAGTTTCACACCATAGTCTGGCCAGTCACAAAACTGGTTTTCAAAGCTTCTCTGATGTGCACCGCGCCCTACTGTACTCTTCTAACCACCCTGGTGTCTGGCTGCACGTAATCAGCGGCCAGGCGATTTGCCTCAACCTCCCACCCCGCCATAAATGTCTCCCCCTTACTCTCACAGATATTGTGGAGCACACAGCAAGCAGCAATAACAATTGGAATATTGGCTTTGCTGAGGTCTATCTGAGTCAGTAAACTGCGCCAGCGTGCTTTTAAATGTCCAAATGCACATTCCACCACCATTCGGCACTTGCTCAGCCTATAGTTGAACAGGTCCTGACTATTGTCCAGGCTGCCTGTGTACGGCTTCATGAGCCAGGGCATTAAGGGGTAGGCTGGGTCCCCAAGGATAACGATAGGCATTTCAATATCCCCAATGGTTATTTTCTGGTCCGGGAAGAAAGTCCCTTCCTCCAGCTTTTGAAACAAACCAGAGTTCCTGAAGACACGAGCATCATGTACCTTTCCCGGCCATCCCACGTTGATGTTAGTGAAACGTCCCTTGTGATCCACCAGGGCTTGCAGCAGTATTGAAAAGTACCCCTTGCGGTTTATGTACTCGGTGGCTTGGTGCTCCGGTGACAAGATAGGGATATAGGTTCCATCTATCGCCCCACCAGTTTGGGAATCCCATTGCAGCAAAGTCATCCACTATGACCTGCACGTTTCCCAGAGTCACTACCCTTGATATCAGCAGGTCTTTGATTGCGTTGGCTACTTGGATCACAGCAGCCCCCACAGTAGATTTGCCCACTCCAAATTGATTCCCGACTGACCGGTAGCTGTCTGGCATTGCGAGTGGCAATACCCTGTGGAAGCTTGCTTCTCAACTGTGAGGGCTGCTCTCATCCTGGTATTCTGGTGCTTCAGGGCCGGGGAAAGCAAGTCACAAAGTTCCATGAAAGCGCCCTTACGCATGCGAAAGTTTTGCAGCCACTGGGAATCGTCCCACACCTGCAACACGATGCGATCCCCCCAGTCTGTGCTTGTTTCCCAGGCTCAGAATCAGCATTCCACGGCATGAACCTGCCCCAGTAACACCATGATTTGCACATTGCTGGGGCCTGTACTTTGTGACAGGTCTATGTCCATGTCAATTTCCTCATCACTCTCGTCACCGCGCTGCAATCGCCTCCTCGCCTGGTTTTGCTTTGGCATGTTCTGGCTCTGCATATACTCCAGGACAATGCGCATGGTGTTCATAGTGCTCATAATTGCCGCGGTGATCTGAGCGGGCTCCATGATCCCAGTGCTATGGTGTCTGGGCTGAAAAAAGGCGCGAAACTATTGTGTGACGGAGGGAGGGAGGAGCGAGTGATGACATGGCTTACAGGGAATTAAAATCAACAAAGGTGGCTGTGCATCAGGGAGAAACACAAACAGTCACACAGAATGGTCCCCCCAAAGACTGAACTCAAAATCTTGGGTTTAGCAGACCGTTGATTTCATGGAGGGAGGGGGAAGCAAATGAATACAGAACAAATCTGGTCCATTTATTTTTTACATCTTAAGCAGGCAGCAGACGGTGCAGCATGAATGATAGCCATCGGCATCTTCTGGGTGCTTGGCAGAAAATGCTGTATTACGACTGCTAGCCATCATCATCAAGACGGTTCAATAGGACTGCCGGCAGGACTGAGTCTCCAGGAGACAAAACATGTCTGCCCAGGTGCCTCTGACCGAACTCACTGAGGAATATGACGATGATGGATATCAATCGTAATACACCATCCACTGCCAAAAGGCAAGGAGCTGCTGCTGTGTAACAATGCAGCCCCACGTCTGCCAGCACCCAGATCGCCGCTGAAGGCTACTAATCGTACTGCACCATCTACTGCCAAAAGGCAATTAGCTGCTGCTGTGTAACAATGCAGTACCACGTCTGCCGGCACCCAGATGACATATGGTGATGGTGAGCTGAGCGGGCTCCATGCTTGCCGTGGTATGTCGTCTGCACAGGTAACCTAGGTAAAAAGGCGCGAATTGATTGTCTGCCGTTGCTCTGATGGAGGGGGAGGGGCCTGACGACATGTACCCAGAAACCCCCGCGACACTGTTTTTGCATCATCAGGCATTGGGATCTCAACCCAGAATTCCAATGGGTGGCGGAGACTGCGGGATAGCTACCCACAGTGCAATGCTCCGGAAGTCGACGCTAGCCTCGGTACTGTGGACACGGTACGCCGACTTAATGCACTTAGAGTATTTTATGTGGGGACACACACCATCGACTGTATAAAACAGATTTCTATAAAACCGGCTTCTATAAATTCGACCTAATTTCGTAGTGTAGACATACCCTCAGTGAGGCTGTGTAATACTGACAGACCCCAGTTAACCCTGAGCGGGATCAAACTGGGGACCTCTGGAGCTTACTGCATAAGCCTCTGCCGCATGAGCTAAAAGCCAACTGGCTCTGAGCTAAGGCTGTAGAGCAGACTCATTTAACTCTCTCTCTTTAAGTGGTCTCAGTGCCACTAGATGGGACGGGACAGAACAGCACACCCAGACAGTGTGTGGGTTACAGTCTACACTAGAAGTGCTACAGCTGCACCAATTCAGCTGCGCAACTGTAGTGCATCTGGTGAAGGCTCTCTGTGCTGAGGGATGAGAACTCTCCTGTTGGCATAATAAAACCACCTCCAAGAGAGGTGGTAGCTATGTCCATGGGAGAGAAGCTGTCTCACTGACAGTGCTCTCCACACTGGTGCTTAGGTTGGTGTAACTCACGTCGCTTGGGGAATGGCTTATTCACACTCCTGAGCAACATAAGTTACACCAACATAACCTGTAGTGTCGGCAAGCCTCTCAGGTTTGAGTGTAGTGGAGAGGGTGGGAGCTCTGCTTCTGACAGCCATCTAATGTTTGCAAGTACGAGGCTCTCATCCTACTGGTGGGTGAGCTGCTGCTAACAGGTACAAGACATTCATGCATCTGAACCAGATTAACTATAAGTAAAGACAGGAACAAACCATGTTCTGTGCTGTTTTGGAAGCTGAGCTTGAATCTGTTTCCAAGCAATCCAGACATGGTGCTACCCCTGTGCGATGCAGAGTATGTGCTTCTGAGTTTTGTTCTCTGATGAGATGAACTAAATTTTTTTATGGAAACAAGGTGGGTGAAGTTATGTCTTTTATTGGACCAACTTCTGTTGGTGAGAACGACTCTTTCAAGCTATATAGAGCTCTTCATATTTGTTATGGACAGACAAGGCTGTCTCAGTGTTTCTGGTTTTTCAGTATAGGGGTAGAATTAATGTTGTTTGGGCGACCTTTACCGTCCTACTCCAGACTTTCTAATCTTTAGGATATAACTTTAAGCAAACTTCCAGGTTTTCTAATACTTGTTTTCTCAATATTGTCAACGTTCCTGTTAAGGTTTTACACCCTGAGGCGACTAAGAAGTAATCTCAACTTCAAAAGGAAGCAGTCAACTTCAAATCAAGTAAATTAAAAAAAAAAGTTTAAAGCAGTCTCATTCCACTCTCCCACAAACCTCTGCCAGGTTGTGTGCTTCCACAATTCTATTTTCCTTTAAAAAAGGGAGAGAGAGAGAGAAGAAGTTTCTCTCTCCTCTGTTGCTGTGTGAAAGACCCAAACAAACAGAGGAAGCAGTGAAATCAACTGTATACAAAGTGCTGTCAAGTGCACATAATAAATAAAATTATATGCAATTACTTTTCTCTCTAATCTCTTTCAGTTATAGTCATTTAAATAGTTACTTGTAAAGGAAGTAGGTAGAACAATTCAGATAGATGGGTGAATTTTAAGTTGACAGTGTTCCATTAACACCAACTTAAATATTTACCTAGAAAATAAAAATGTAATCCATTATAATTTATAGGTGTAAAGCCTAAACACTAGGGTGTTTTCGATAATCATTTATAATTGAAGATGCCAAATAACTTCTTAAATCTACTGCAAATGCTTTCTTAAGAACCATAACATCTTACTGCAGTGTCTTTTCTTTGTCCTCACCTGCCCAGGAACAGCACATCTTCATCTGTATATATTGCAGTTATCTTTTACATTGATTCAACAAGCCTCTTGTTTAACGCATAGTCAAGGCTGAGCCACATGGTCAGCATGCTCTTTGCTTCAATAGAGCCTCTATGTACCCGTTTGACTAGGTTATCCCTACATAGAGCATCTTAGTGAAGTATATTCAGGTTTCACATGAATAAATAACACAAGTGGGTGACAGGGCTTACATAGCCCCCTGCTGCAATACACACTGCCTAGGGGGTTGACAGAACTAGTCTCCTAATCTAGGATTTACTCTTCTGCCCTGTCAGGGACTCCTGATCCAGGGATAGGAGAGGGAAAAAATCTCATATGCAGTTTAGGTTTTAAATCCCTCAGTCTGAGAGCACGATGCATCTGTGCACTGCAAACATATCTGACAGCCATCGGACCCAGGGGAGGATCAGCTTCAAGACGCCTTACCACTGATCCCCTGCTTTTCTTCCTTCATTCTCTGCTCCTACTCTAACTCCTGGTATATGTAATTTCCCTCAACAGCCAGCTTGACAGGGAACAACCTATAGAGCCATCACAAGACACTAGCCAGGTGATGCCAGCACCCAACAAGGGAAACATAGTACAGTTATGATGAGAGGCCAGATTAAAACGAACTGTGTTTTAACTGTGGTGCATGCTATACAAGGGTCACGTGGCTTTAATAACTGACTCAATCCAGAATCCCAACCGCAGGCAAGAGGAGACATGTCAAACCTTGGCTATGAAACACAAGAGACAAAGAGAAGTGGTAGCAGTTCTAGTGGGTGTGCCAAAGCAGCTGGATAAAACGTTTACAAGAGACCCAGGTTAAGAAAAAAAATATCTAGTCTCTGGGGTTTCTGGTTTGTTTAGCCAAAATAACACAAACCTGCAAAATCTCTGCATGCAGGGAATATGGCCAATGTAACAGTTTATTAAGTCTAAACCAAAGAATATTAATAGGGCGGCTATTGCCTTCAGACATTTGCTCAACAAACCCCTCTCTGTGGGGCGGATCCTGAGCTGGTGTCAGTTGTCACAGCTCCATCGTCAATAAGAGTGTTCAAATTGCTTTAGCTTTTAGGAAAGGGTTTAGTAAATAAATTTGTCTAGTACTACCTGGAATTCAGATTTATGTAACATCCGAAATGTGTCAAGATATTTGAAAGCTCAGAAATGCACAGTGGAATGCTATAATATGGCTCTTTGTTATGCTAATGATTTCTTCCCTGCCGCTCTTGCAAAGAGAGCCAGCCAGCCCATCAAACAGGATTGAAACCAGTGGGCAACCTTTTTCTTTACCTGCTGCTGCTAAAGGTTTTCTTACCACTAAGCTTGAGGGGCAAAAGCAGAGTCTTTCTTGGCACCTGTAAACAAAGCAGAGAGGAAAAACAACAGTTTGCCATTACACACCCACTGCCACATGGAATGATCACTGGGGATGAAAAATGATGCCCCCCTTCCTACAGTGATGCTATAATTTACATTTTTTCTCTTCTCTCCCTGCCCCCCATCTCTTTATTCCCCTTGTCAGCAGCACTGAGACAAGGCAGTGTGGCAAAACCACTTACAAAACCTCATATAATCTAGGTACTTACGTGGCGCCCCTTGGTGTGATTCATGAAGATTTATTTTTTTTATACTCATAATAATCTTATCCAGGAGAATTTACAGTTGGGGGATAGAGAAAGAGAGGGATTAAGTGACTTCCCCAAGGTAACACAGACAGTCATGGCTGAGCCAGGAATTGCATGCACATCGCCTGAGTCCCAGTCCCCTAGACAATCCTTCAAGACCCCAAATATTCCACAGCAAGGGAGGCCTAAATTTTGCGTCAAGGTGCCTGACTCATGTAGTACTCCAGCAGGTGACTGGAAATTCTGTGGTGACTTCATTTAACTTAAAAATGTGAGCTTTTAAATAAATTCAGAATGTCAATAAATAATCCCTAGCCCCTGATTCAATATTAAATTGAAATATCATCTTCATATTCTAACAAGATTTTTGTATTGACAACACAGAACTGCATGTTAGAAGTTGACAAAGGGGAAATGGAGGTTTTGGTAGCTGGGCAGGGCCTATCTGGGTCTTTTGGCATCTTGAGGGGCTTGAAGGACAATTGGGATGATGGGGTAAACTCATCTGGGTGTCTCATTTATAATGATCAACAGTAAAATAGTTAACGTTGACAAAAGAGTGTCATCTTTCAGTATCAGACTTAACAAGCCATTGTCTTGAATGGGTAAGTTCAGATGACATAGCGCCATTGGTTCCGGCTGTCTGCAGCCTAAAGAAGACATCCCTGCATTAGTTTATGCTCAGTTCAAATTTTTAATGTGGGTCTTCACAACTATGGGGACTAAAGACATATCTTTAAATCTTAGATACTGGAGCACTGGTCTATGGCAAGGGGATGAGGGCAGGATTGCATGGCAAATCCCATCACTGCAGAATCACCAAATGCCCTATTTTGATTTGAGCATACAAAAGGGAACGGATCTCTTTAGACTAATGAATTCCCCCTGTAAAACTAAGCCATATTTGCAACAAGGAAGAATGGGCCAAAAGAAGGAACAACATTTACTCAGTCTTCAGGGATCCAAAATTAAAATCTATGCAATTTAAGATTTCAGAAGTTATTCAAGTTAAGTTTACAGGAAAATAACATACGGTGGAGATGTTTGAAAAAATGCAGCTAGCTGTAGATACATGCACTGAAATCAATTTCAGAGAAATGTGGGGCAAGAGCACTACTGACCTTACATAACATTTACAAAATGAATCCACACATCACTAACCCTGTGTATATCAGCTGGCTATTCATAAAGTAAAGGACCCCTAAAGTTTTAAGGCAACTGCTGATCACCTTACTCACAGAAGTGAACTTGTGGTAGCCAGATGGCTAAGAAAATGATTTGTAGGCAGAAGATCTGGTCACATGAGTCAGGTGAGCAGGAATTTGCCCTAAAAAAGGATGGCTAAAAGAATGACTGATGATGGCAAAGAGTCTCATAAAGATGTTAGAGGTATACTTCGATGACTGAATAGATCACACCACAGATACCTACATATATAGATATGATTTTGAGGTTAAAAATAAACCAGGTGATTTTGAAAAGAATCTGGTGACCTTTTCTGAATTCCACAGGAAAAGAATGCCAATAAATACAAAAACCGAGCTGAGACATGCAGGAATCTGTCTCAGAAAGCAATGAAGGTGGTATTGGTCTGTGGGCAGTGTCTTTTTTTATTTGTACCATATATCTGGTTAAGAGGAGGAGGGGACAAAAATTATAACTAACGGGCCATCCTGTCAGCTGGTATGAATAGGTATAGCTTTATCAAAGTCTAGGGAGCTACATGGATTCACATCTGAGGATTCAGACCAATATATTAATAATTATCTGATAGTAATGAATGTCTTGGGCAAGCCTATGTGATTGTCATGGCAGTGCCTTTAACTGCTTTAAGAGGCATATAGGGCACATGAAGCACTTCGTATCATAGGGTTTACTACTTACTGCTGTGGCTTGTGGCTCATCTGGAGATTAGCTCTCAACTGGCCTTCTTTGGTTGCTCACCATGTGGTGTCTCTCATTTTCTGAATTCAAGTTACTCCCTCTTCATGACTCAGCCCTCTGGTCAGGTCACTACTGTCCTCCCTTTCTGGGGTTACAAAAGCAAACCAGCCAAATAATCTATCTGCAATGAGACACTCTTCCAATCCACTTCCCGATAATACCACTTTCCCAGTGACCAGGAGAGTAATCCAGGCCCGCCCTCCCACCCACTACTCTGGGTTCCAGCACACAGACACTACGTCCAGCAACCATGGTCTGCTCAAGTTCTGACCCTGTTGCTATGACTCTGGACTTTGTCCTACCTCTCTAGACATTGACTGTAGACCTCTCTGCAGACCCTCTCTTACCACCAACTTCCTCTCTTTATAAGCCTGTCCCAGGTCCTCCCCCAGCTGGGCTTCATCAGCCATTAGGCCTTATCAGTCCTTGGCTCTCCTCCAGGTGCAGCCTGTTGGCTAATTGGCCTATTTTATCTATTCAGGCTTTGTGTGGGATGGATACCCCATCACAGATGGCCATTACCTTGCATTCCTCAAGGAAAATGCTGTGCTCAGAGGAAGAATGAAATGAACAGACTTCAAGGGGTCTGTTTGTCTTGTTTCTGCATGCTTGGTACATCTGAAAAGATATTTTCTGTTGTAAGCTGCACAATGATGTGGTGCAGTTAGAGAGGAATAACTAGCAGGAGAGATAAGGTGGGTAAGGTAATATCTTTTATTGAAACAACTTCTGAAGAGAGAAAAGCTTTAGCTTCAGGTCAAGATATTACCTCACCTAGGATTACCATTCGTCCGGATTTACCCGGACATGTCCTTTTTGTGTTAAAAATAGTGTCCGGGGGGGAATTTGTAAATCACTAAAAATGTCCGGGATTTCCCACCCATGCAGAGCGAGGCGCGGCTGGGAGGGCTGCAGGAAAGTCAGCCGCTCGCATGGGGCTCTGGCAGCCAGAGCCCTTCCCCTGCAGCTTGCCGGGCTGGACTCCGGAGCAGCTGTAGAGCTCCTCCTCCCCACCCCACCCCGCATTCTGAGCCGGCCGGCCTGCCGCTGTGCAGGGGCAGGGACCGGGTTGTGTGTTGCGCTGGGGAGCGCAGCCATGTGTCCAACTCTGCACAGAGCCCAACACCATGTTCTGAGTGGCAGGGTAAGGGGGCCAGGGGGCAGGAGAAGGGGCAGGGAGATTTTGGAGGGGGCAGTCAAGAGACGGGGGGGTCAGGAGTTCAGGGGGAGGCTTTTTGGGGGGGTGGAGAAGGTTTTGGGCAGTCAGGGTACAGGTAGGGGGTAGGGTCCTGGGGGGCAGTTTGGGGGGGGTCTTAGGAGGGGGCAGTTAGGGGACAAGGAACAGGGAGGCTTAGGTAGGGTGTGGGGTTCTGGAGGGCAGTTAGGAGCAGGGGTCCCAGGAGGGGGCAGTCAGGGGACAAGGAGTGTGGGGGGGGTGTTTGGGAGTTCTGGGGGGGGCTGTCAGGGGGCAGGGGTGGGGAGAGGGATCGGAGCAGTCAGGGGACAGGGAGCAGAGGGGTTTAGATGGGTCGGGAGTTCTGGGGGGGGCTGTCAGGGGGTGGGGAGTGGTTGGATGGGGCGTGGGAGCTCAGGGGTCTGTCTGGGGGTGGGGGTGTGGATAAGGGTTGGGGCAATCAGGGTACAGGTAGGGAGTAGGGTCCTAGGGGGCCAGTTAGGATGGGGGGAGGGTCTCAGGAGGGGGCAGTCAGGGGACAAGAGGCAGGGAGGCTTAGGTAGGGGGTGGAGTCCTGGGGGGCAGTTAGGGGCAGGGGTCCCAGGAGGGGGCAATCAGGGGACAAGGAATGGGGGGAGGGTTGGGGGTTCTGAGGGGGGGTGGGAAGTGGGAGGGGCAGGGGCGGGGCTAGGGCAGGACGGGGGCGGGACTCTTCCCGGCCTCTTTTTTGCTTGCTGAAATATGATAACCCTACCTCACCCACCTTGTCTAATATCCTTAGTCCAACATGGCTACAACACCACTGCATATAGCAGAAGAGATGTCATTTTCCAAGTAAAACAGCATTTCTTATTGATTTTTCCTGATACCCTAACCTGCGATCCTATGCCTTTTCACTGAGCACATTGCCCAGTTCAGTATGGATCTTGAATGCAAGAGCTTTTGCACCAGTTTATACAGTAACTTTTGAAAATTCAAACAGGCTTGCAAACTTGCATACGTGGCCTATGGGCCCAGCGGAATTTGGTGGGAGAACTTTGCTTAGTTGCTGAGATTCATGAGAATAAAGTCTGCACCATCTTTCTGGAGACCTCTGCAAGACTGGAACATTAAAACACCTTCAGCCTCCGGGCTGCATTTGCAGTATCATAAATTATCTACAGCATTCCATGGCATAAAAGCTTGAGAAAGCAACCGAAAGCTGCACAGTTCTGACTGCAGCAGTGTCTGCATAATCACTCAGCTGGGTTCACATGTCTGATCCGAGACATTCCATACCTTACCACAGGCTTCTCTGATATAAAAAGCCACAGACCCTCTGTGGTGAATTCAGCCTGGCCTCACAGCAGCAGCAGCTTTGTTTTACCGACTCTGTGGAGAACCAAAAGGGGTGGGGTTTTCATTCCAACCCCCTAATGAGTCCCTCCGCACCCAAAAGTGATCTTTGCTCAACTCACTAGGGCTAAAACGCTGCCTTACATGGCCTTTGAAACATATCTCACATTTTCAAAATTAATCTGTGCTGAATTAACTGATGCAGAAGCTCTGGGCACAATGCCGGAATGATGTTTACGTTAGAGAAAATGGACCTCACAGAGATAGTTTGCAAACATCACAAGGCCAGCTTGTGTAAACTCCCTTAGTTTAGTCATCTTTTTCCATCTGTCATAGAATTTAAAAGTGATATTCAAAAACACAGGAAATTACTGTATATTCTAAGTGCTCTTGATTGGACTCATTGGCTGTTGTGAAAGATTCACATCTTTATAACCTCCCACATGATTCTTTGCAATTACTTCTTTAATTGTGTTCTTCTAGCAGACATACTGCCTATACCGCTAGGAAATTTATTACTACTGTTTCACACCACTGTGAAATAACTTTATTACTAAACTGAGTATACTGGATTTTATCTTCATAAACTAAGGATTGCTCCACTTATGAATTGCATGGAGATGAGTGGACAATACAAGAGAACAAATACATTTGAGATCTTTAGCATAACTGTGATATTTATTTAATAAAAAAAAATCAGAGATTTCATAGCAGTTTAACTGTCCATTGAAATGAATGATTCATTTTGATAAAATTTACCCAAGTTTCTATATCTGGACATTGGTCTAAGTAACTTAAACCTGCATCAGAGTGGAGGGATGTATTAGCTGACCTATGCTGTCCCTTCCATCCCTATATTTCTATGATTGTAAAATAAAAATTGCTTTTAGTTAAACCACTGGATTTCATCTTTATTTCAGGAAGTCAATGAGATTGCATAGGTGTAACTGAGTGCAGAATTTAGCCTGGTTTCTCCACTTAAAATATTGGGCTAGTTTCACCGATACTAGTCTCTGCCTTTGTGGCATTCTGGCAACATACATTAGCTGTAAACCCAGTTTAACCAGACAGTTAAACCGGGTTTACAACTGCTTTGTATTGCCAGACTGGCAAAAAGCAACAAGAATGTCTCGGTGAATCTGGCCTATCAGTTTAATTCTCCTTTTAAACACTCTAGTCTTCCTGTATCTTTGAACTTATTCATTGTATCTGCTCTGCAGAACTGGGTCTTCTAATACGTATGGCAGCGAATGGCACAGCACTGACTAAAAGTTCAAGAGTTTGAATCAGAGGGAAATTTGATAAGATGGTAAATATGATAAAAGAGGAAAAGGAAGAAGAGTGACCATGGGGTGATGAAACATAAGAACTTAAGAGTGGCCATTCTGAGTCAGACCAAGAGTCCGTCTAGTCCAGTATCCTGTCCTCCAACAGTGGCTGGTGCCAGATGTTTCAGAGAGAATGAACAGAACAGGGCATTTATTGAGTGATCCATCCCCTGTCATCCAGTCCCAGCTTCTTGCAGTCAGATGTTTAGGGCTACCCGAGGCATGGGTTTGTCTCCCTGACCAACTTGGCTAATAGCCATCCACAGACCTATCCTCCATGAACTTTCTAACTCTTTTTTGAACCCAGGTATACTTTCAGCCTTCATGACATCCCCTGGTAATGAGTTCCACAGGCTGCCTGTTAGTTGTGTGAAGAAGAACTTCCTTTTGTTTGTTTTACACCTGCTGCCTATTAATTACATTGGGTGACACCTGGTTCTTGTGTTATGTAAAGGGGTAAATAACATTTCCCTAGTCACTTTTTCCATAGATGAAAACAGCAGTTTCTCTCAACCTTTGCTCTGAAGGGGATCATCTCTAGTAGTGAAAGGCTAGCTCAGCTTTCATGGCTCATTCAGCTTTTGCTGAGACTGCCCTCCAGCTTGCCAATTAGTGGCAGTTATGCTGGTGATTTGAGTGATATGGACACTTGTCCTCTGCCCATATTTAAATGCTTGCACCGCATGCACTTCAAACACCTAAACAACTGTGTCTCCGACTAGTTTTCCAAGTGATCCGCATAGAAGTTGTACAATGTAAACTCTTTAACAAATGCAATAAGTATGAATGAAGCACAATAGTTTTACTGTGTATGTTTTAGAAAAGAAGCGCAGTACTTTTTTCGACTGAAATACACTATACATTTCTATGGGAAATGTATAATCTGTTGGGAAGTGATCCTGGAGATAAAACAGCACTTTCATCCTTATCAGCAGTAAAATAGACACAACAACAGAAACACCCTGGTTCCGTTTCTATTTTCTGTTGTATTCTAAGACTTGAGATAAAAGCATAGAATTGCCTGATGAAAGTCTCAATGCTTTACAATGTTATATTCTATGAGTAAAGTATCTTTTGGTGCAGAAGAAAACAATTCCTTGATAGATAAGAAGTTCTGACCAGTTCTCTCAAGGAGATAGACTGGTATCAAGTTGGGGAAGATGCATTAAGCTCCACATAAGAAGTAAAAGAGAAGGGAATTAATATGACCTTGGAAAAGAATCAATTGTTGGAAACTTGTGCTAGGAAGAAAAGTGCCTTTGGTACTGAATAGTCACAGGGAAAAGACCCTGTCTGGTGTAGGTCCTTAGTATAACTTAAAGCACTACAAAACAAAAATGAAACTACAAAACCCACTATGAATCTCTAAGCTGAAACTCATAACAATAGCTATTATATTTTTGACAGTTTACCCGGGTTGCTTCAGATATACTTCTATTTTTCTCTTTAACAGAACAATAGTTTGTCCCTTTGAAAAACAAATAGGAATGTTTAGTACACTGTTGAGTTCTACATATTTACTTTCAGCACTTGTTATCGTTTATAAAGAAGGGGAAAGACATAAAGGAACACTTAAATTCACATTGCTGTTCTCAGAGAACGGATAAAATAACACCATCTTTGTATAAATTCTGATATGTCTTAATTTTGTCCAACATTTAGACATACCAAGGTGGTAGGTGGCTTAGAAATACATTATATATACAGAGATAATTATAGAATTGTTTCAGATAATTCCACATTTCAACAGAATGTAAACAAGATTCATAAACTAATACCACGGCATTATGGCTTCATACATTGGATGCAGTTTTCTCAAATGGGCCTGACTGTCCAGAGTGCTGAACACAAGGGGACTTGATGGCGTTCAGCACCTCACAAGTGTTCCCCACTCTGTATGTCTGGGCCCTAAGATAATTCTGTAGTTTGCAAAGTTTGGCCCAATTCTGTCCGTAGCTATATCTGTACAATCCCAGATGTCAGCCCTATGCCCCAAACAAATCTTTTACATTTGTCAGCATATCTTAAAATTCTGTTCCAAAGTGTTCTAAAAATTGACAGCTTAGACTTCTGTATTGGTCTGCATCTGTGGTAAAAGAACTGATTGTAATTTAAACCTTTTCAACATTGGACCAATATGATTAAATGATATTTCCTTGGGGCGGGATTAGGGGAAGACTCCAACAGCCATTAAAGATGTAAAATCAAAATGAATTTTGGTCATTTTAATAAATATATACCAAGGAAACCTCACTTTACTACAACAACGCATTAGTATACAAGGATCTAATATCTACGCTTAAAACATCAAATGTTTATCAAATACTGAAAAAAGAGCAGATATTACTGGACTAACTGGTTATACTACAAGAAAATCAGCTTTTAAATCATTGGTCCTTATGGACAAATGTCTAAATGATGATCCTACTCATACACTGTATGAATGAGATCTATATTTTATATTATTATTAATAATAAAAAAGCTTCTGTCTTGGAGAAATCAGGCATAATCCATATTTTCTCTATTTGTTGTTCGAGTCCTGTTACAGTGATAACCCTTACAAACACGCCAGTTTTGTCTTAGATCACTAAATAATGGTTATCTCAGTTTTTTGAAAAATTCCCTAGGCATTCAATATCCTTCCTGTAGGAAATACTGCAAATATTGAGGTAACTTTATTTAACTACGTATCTAAAGCAGTTGGCGAGCTTCCAAGAGTGACCAGTGGAGATGTTGATGAAAGATGCCCAATTTGTAATCTTGACTATGGGGTACACATATTACCTGCCATAAAGAAAAATAACGGCAGGGGAGGATTAACAGAGATTCTTTGGACTCCATGGCCTACATTCTAAGAGAAACCCAAGGCAGCAGTGAATCATAACCTGATTCTGCACTACTAAACTCCATAGGTATGTCAGTGACTTAAATGAGTGCTGGACTATACACTTAGAGTGAAATGTATCCCTGTGCAGAGGGCCAGCACAAGGTCTGTGCACTCCTTAAATCCCACTTACATCCAATTTGGAACTGGGCTGCTTCCATTCACAGGGGTGAATTTCACCCTTAGTAAACAATGGATAGCATGAGCACAGCTAATTGTTCCTAAGGCAAGAACCAAGGAGAAAGAGCTATTGTTTGGATTCACAATGTCTCAGGCAGGGACAGGCAGCAATAAGGTGTCATCTATGGTTTGGAGTTGGCTGGTATGCACAGCACATCCACAGTTGTCCAGGTGGGTGTGGAACCCAAAAAATTAGGTGGATCCAAGACCCAACATTTTTTTAATCACCCCCTGAAAAATGTAATACGTATGTTTTAAAAATGTGCATTTTAAAATGATGTACCTAAGTATGACCAAATTTTGTCTTTAATCATTGAAACTTCAAGCCCTGTTTCTCCAAAATAATCTTTTTTAAAATTAAAACATTTATTTCAGATAAAATCTTATCGCCACATTATTTATTAACATTGTGCTTTTTGTTTTGTTTTAAATCAACAGCAAAAGTCATATAAAACCCCCACGTGCTTTTGCAATCTAAAAGAGAGAAATTATGCTAAACAGAATAAGGGATAAAGCATGCCATTGGTTCAGGAACTTCATTATATGGAAGAATTAAAAAAAAAAAAGATCCTCAGCAACAGACAGTTGCCATAGAAATGCTCAAGCATCTAGTGCTTGTTTACAAGACACGTCTCTCTATTGTTTCTTAAATCCCTTCCTAAGGATAGCAAATCAAAAAGCAATAGAGCATCAAAAAGGAAGAATAACGATGTTTGAATAAGAAGTTGAACTCAGTATTTCAAAGATTACAGGTTTCTAATAATATTGATCCATCCTGTTTTTTTCTGGTTAGGTTAATACATCCCTGCTGTAGCTCGGATTTTCTACTTAATTTTCACGCTGGCAAAAATGAAGATAAAAAGTAAGGCACCAAAAAACCTGCCCTATATAATAACAAACCACCATAAGCCTCATTAATTATTACAGCTGAGCTGAAAATGTGCAAGTGATTGAGCTGTATGTGGTATTTCTGGTTAAGATCCCATAAAAAGGTATTTCCTTACAATACATCCTATCTTTGTCAGTTGTACAAAACTGTTAAATATGTGAATTTAACAGTGTCAGTATGTGAGTGTAGAAACTGTTTAATCCCAGGCCATAGTATCCAGTCTTTTGTCACAACAAATATTGTGTTACAAGAAGCAGAGCACCCTTGCTGGTAATATCAATTTGTTTACCAAACATCTAATTAATTGGTAAACATAATGGAGGTTCCTCTTAATTAATGGCAGACTCCATGTGGGAGGGCATATATAAAAGGGAATGTTTTCCCCATCTGGTTTTATTGGTATTTTCAGTAACAAAATCTAAACTATAGTTGTAAGCAGTAATTCAACTGTGCTCTTTATGAAGTCTCCATATTTATAAATAGCTCACTGATGCAGATCATACAGATGCTTTATGCAATCTGCTCTCCAGTCATTTAAAACTATATGCAATGTTTGTGGCATGATTGTATCAGTTGTACAAAACTATAAAAAATCCATTCAAAATAAAATTTTGATAGATAACATGCTGTGCATGCTTCAAAGTTACAGCAAAAAAGATGGCTCATATTTTACTTCCTTTGCTGCAGCACATTTTATTACTTGGTAAAGATTCCTTTTTCCTTAAGGACTTTTTCCAAGATTCATTTATGTTGCTCTTGTCATTACATCCAGTCTCAAAATAATCATAAAATTTGCCTTTACATTCAAGAGCAAGGTCGCCTTTTATAGGTTCACAGTTTAGAGTGATACCATCTCGATCAGTTTCGTTATCTCCTTTCTCATCATTTAATTTTGCCTTTTCCTGATTACCATGAGACTTGGCATTAGTAATGAATATTTCGTTAGCAAGAATCTGGTCATCACGCCTGTAAACAGGGGCACTGCCGATGCCATAATCCACCTGGTGGGAACAACTTGGCAAAGATATAGGGGAGGAGGAGGAAGAGGAGGAGGAGGAAGAAGAGGAAGAAGAATTCTCCCCATTAGTATTAACAGAGAAGGGTAAATTTAAATAGTGACTGCCACATTCTTGATAAAAGCAGCAAGCATGGAACTTTTCACACTCCTCTTTTGCCATCCGAAGACGTTTTCTATAAGGACAGTCTTGAGCCATAAACCACTCTTGTGATGAGGGACCACCAAAAGAGCAAGCAGAGAAGCACCAGTTGTTTTGCATGACAATTTCTCCATGGATTCTCTTCATTAAATTGTTTATGAGGACGGATCTCCGTAGGTAGACTTCAGGATCATCAATAAATTTCAGTTTTTCCAAAGACATGTAAAGAATGTGTGCCCGCTCCTCAAAAACAGAAACTGTCTGAAAACGAAAGAGACAGAAGAGACAAAAAAAGGGGTTAGAGTGTTTTGCTTTATGCAATAAGAAGAATGTTAAGCACCCTATCGGCAGTATGTAAATCCAGCTAACATTTTGAGTGGCCCAAATTTCCTTAGGGATCTTAGCTTGGCCTCTGAATTTGTGCACCCATGCGTTGAGGGACCTTATTTTTCATGGCCAGAATGTCAGATGTGCCCCCATACTGGGGAGACAAATAGCTAAGTGTTTGATATGTGTAGGCAAACATTATCTGTATGCACAAGTCCAGGCTTTAGAGTGACCAAACATTGGGTGTGAACAACTGTCTCTTTAGTTGCATCCTGTGTAAACTGTAAAGCTACTATGCAATTTTGCTGAAATGTTTTAGCTGATGTGGTTTTTTATGTGAATAGAGCAGGGATCAGGCCCTAGCCACTGTTGGGCTTCACCAAAGCCACCAGACTGAAGGGTGGCTTCCTCCTGCATGCCCTCCATACCAAAGGCCTGCTAAGGATAGCAAGGCCAGCCAGTAACAACAGTGCAGATGGAACAAATGTCAGAACTACCAGTGAAATAGGCCTCCACAATAGGGTGACCAGATGTCCCAATTTTATAGGGACAGTCCCGATATTTGGGGCTTTTGCTTATCTAGGCTCCTATTACCCCCCACCCCAGTCCCAATTTTTCACACTTGCTGTCTGGTCTCCCTACTCCACAATGAGGAGTCTCTATTAGTCAAAAAGCTTTTACCGCGCTATTGTGTAGAAAAATGTTGGCAGTGTGGCAAAAACAATCAAATATCACTGCGGCATCTGGAGTGCAGCTGCTGAGCTGAGCACTACATCCAACAATCCCTGGGTCTAGTGGGAATGTGGCTGGGCAGGAACAAGGTCAGGAAACTAGAAGAGGCTGGGGATTTATGGAAAACCCTGCCCACAAGCACACAGATTTGCTCTCCCTTCTAAGCTCCTGCCAGGATTTCCTTCTCAGCATTGGCATCATGGTCAGGTTACTACTCCCAGGAGGCCATAGGCTCTGCTCTGTGGCCCCTACTATGGGAATCAAAGTGCAGAGGGGTAGTGAATGTTACTCCCAGGAGTATTAACTAATTTCCATTTTTAGCACAGAATTTAATCTGCGTAGGAGTGGAGAAACACATCACACAGGCTGCTCTAATTCCCACCATCTGCAGGGGCGGCAAGTTATATGGGCCCGTGGTGCCCAGACTCCAGCAAATTCAGGGCCTGGGGGGCCCGGCTCCACCAATGTTCGGGGCTGGGTCTCCGCCCCGGCCCCGGCTGCCGCCCCCGCGCGCATCCCCCGGCTCTGCCTGCCGCCCCCGCACGCCTCCCCAGAACATCCTTGCCGCTCTGCACTGCGCTCCCTCGCTGGCCGCTGCCGGCTACAAGGGAGTGGCACCAGGGGCAGGCTGAGGCGGCTGCTACATCTGCGGAGGGAGGAGGCGCATGGCAGCCCCCTCTCCCCCCAGCAGGCAACTCCGAGTTGACTCGGGGGGGGGGGAGCGCTTATCCTGGCTGGACCTCCTGAGCAGCAGCATGCAGGGACTTGGGTGAGTGTCGGGCCGGGGAGGGAGGGTCCCGGGCCTACCCCTCCCCCAGAGCTCACTGCTGCCGACGGGAAGAGGGCTGGGGGAGTCCTTCTCTCTGGCCCCCCACCCCGCCCCAGGGCAGTCTGCCTGCTGCACCCCAAACTCCTCATCCCCAGCCCAGCCCCATGCCCCGCACCCCCTCTCACACCTCAACCCTCTGTCCCAGCCCAGAGCCTGCACCCAGCACCCAAACCTCCTCCCAGAGCTCACACAATTGAAAATAGGTACTCTGTAATGGCTGTTCTGGGGTCTTTCTGAAATGATTTAGTACTTGCTCTGCATTTCCAAGTGTGAAGCTGTCCAGAGAAATCACCAACATAACTGGGATCCTTCCTCAGCAAGTAGTCCATGGTATGAATGGGAGACTGAACTATCCTCTCACCCCTAACGTTTGCCTCTCTGGGTAAAGGATGAGATGGCTCTGTGGGAAGCTTGCACTGCCTCTGTCCTTGTGTCACCCACACACCTCTTGGGTGTGGTGTTCTGTCCCATCTAGTGGCACCAAGACAACTTAGAGAGAGAGTATGAGTCTGCTCTTCAGCCTTAGCTAACAGCCAGGTGGTTTTTAGCTCACGCGATAGAGACTCATGCACTAAGCTCCAGAGGTTCTATTCTGCCCACTGATGACAACCAGTGTTACACTTGCTTTAACTATTCTATAGACAGAGAGAAGACTCCAATCTCCAGGGCTGTCTAAGTGGTTCCTTTCACAAGCACTAATTCAAACAGATTTTACAATAAAAGAATATATTGGGGGAAGTTTATCTAGATCTCAGATACTAAATGTACAATGTAGCATTGCCAGAGAAATCAGCCATGATCCAGCAAGGTGCAGGGCAGGGAGCTCAGTACTTGGCAGAATTGAGCGCTTAATGAGCAGGAGCATAAACAGTTTTCTAAAATCTCCCATGAATTGTTAAACATCAATGTATGTGGTCGCGTGTCAATTGGAATCTATAACCCCACCTAGGCCCCTTTCTAGAAAAGAAAGGTGTTGTTTGGGGTTTTAATTTGTTGTTTTGAGTTGTTAGGGTTTTTATTTTATAAGTAAGATTAAATTTTGGAGTAGAATATACTCCCCTTTCAAATAATTCTGTTTCTATGTAGGATTTATACACCCACGGTGGGGTATGTTGAGCCTAGCAATCCTGGAAAAAGAGTACTGAAAAAATGGGAGAGCCTGGAGCTTACTTTTGTTAAATTTACATTATGCATTTTTGGTGGTAAACTCCAGAGTAACCTCTGTAAACACAGTTTAACTGTTTATGAATAAAACATGTGAGAAAAGTAAGTTATTCTGAGGGTTTGTATTTACTGTTATTATAGCTGAACAAACCCCTTTGTTTCTTAAACTATGTGATGACAATAATAAAATACAATCAAAAAAGTGTGAACTATTTGTTTCTATGCAAACAGCTGGATTATTCTCCTCATCTGGGTGGAGTATTTCAACTTCTGGAAATGAGTCAAGCAAGTGTTACTAAGTATCTGAAACGCTCAGTAAAACAAAGTGTATGAAAAAACATACTTTACGCGTACAGCTGCTGAGTGGTGGATGAAAATCCTCTTCTTCCACATATTTCCTTTTAAAGTATGTGATCTTGGATGTTGTTATAGGATTTGAAATTCCCCTGTAATGTGATCCTGTGGGTAATAAATCAGATATGACAAATGACATGTGGTTTGCCTGAGGTTCTCCAAACAAAATACTGTTCATTTCCTTTCTCACTACAGGATAAGTCTACCACGTTTGTTTATATATATTTGTAGTGATCAAAAATAAACTTTTTACCTTACTAATAAATAACTCATATGATGCAATAGCATGGGCAATTGGAGATCATTCTGATAGACACTATAGGACATTAGTGTATTTGGCATACTTAGACATTCTCTGTATATTTTTCTTTAATAAAACTTTCATTCTGAATTTACAAGCAGCCCAACAAGTAGTGGCATTTGCCAATGCATCATGTTCAGATTCCAGGGACCATGAGTTACAGAAGAAATTTTATTTTACTAAATAAAAATTACTAAGTTGCTAAATATATTCCATACACCTGGAAGAAGATTTAGTAGCTTAAAATAATTTTTCAGAAGTTGATCATTTTGTGTCCTAGTGTAAAGCCAGAAATGGACATGTAAAAATACAACTGATTGTAGCCTAGATCAGCTATACTCAACAAAAGGTAAGAGTCTGTTTCTACCTTTCATGATAAAAAAGGTAACATATCTTCGGACAACTACATTTTATAGCATCACTCATCATTACTCAATACTTTATTAACTGGCACCCAGAATAGTTAGAATCCAATTTTTTATAATATTTTATCTTCACAAAAATCTAAATAAAGATGGCCATACTTGGACCCCCCTGTCTTCCCCCACCCCGCACCAAAATAGACACCATCTCCATCCTGTTTTGGCCAATATGAAATGTATTTATGACAAATGCCTTGTTATAATAACGGGTTATGTGCAGGGTTCCTTAAGATTCATAGAAAAGAAATGACAACTAGCCAGAACGGTATGACTTTTATCCCTCTGGAGAGTGACTGTCGTATAGTATTTCCTGGGCCCACATTCCTCCAATCTATCCATATGCTTACACGTCCTCCCCCCCCCCCACACACATTGCTTTAGGATGAATGAAGGCTGTGCAAGATAAATTGCTGCATGTAGAAGCTGGTTCGAGTGGATCCAGTTCTCTGCCAAAAAGCACTGGCTTCTTGAATATAGTCAATACAACACGAATGACATTCGTTTTGCCCAGAATACTTTCCCCGTACGGTACTGACACCCCACCCCCACCGTTTGGCCACTCGCTTCGCTGCCATAGAGAGGCAGAAGGGAGCCATACCTGCCAGAGAATGACATGGTGCCCTGTCTCCCTGCTGCTGAGCCTGGCTGGGATCCGAGGGGCTAGTCTTGCTGCCACAGTGCGACTCCCACAGGGTCTGGTACTCTGCGATCTCGGCAGCTCCCCCCGAGACAATGGGATCGCAGAATCTATGCATGGACAGCACCAGAGTCATCGCTGAGCGCCTGAGACCTGCAAGCAGAACACAACAGCCAGGTCAGCCCGAGCAGCCCTGGGCAGGGGCGAGTCCCCCGGCACCGCAGAGCAGGAGCACGGCTTTCCAGGAGGGACTGTCACTTCTTCGCCATCCTTGTCTTTCCCTCCTTCCACTGCCTAGCCGGTCGCTCTCTCACCGCGTAATTACGCAGCCCCCAAACTCTCTTGTCCACACCAGTGTAGTCTCTGTCTTGCTGCAGCGGGTGCGTCCAGCTTGGAGCGTCTCTTTTTCCAGCTCTCTCTATTCCAGGGCTTATTGTTCTCCGACTCCCCCCGCACCCCACCCCCCGTCTCTTGATCCAGGTGCCTTTTAAAATTACATTTTTCATCCTTTAGCGGGAAAAACCCCGCTACTAAAAAAGAGTGACCAGATCACACGCATGGAGGATCCCTGCCTCCTCTCTCCCGAGATCCCCCTCCCACATGCACAGATCTCCCCCCCTCCCCCTGGAAATACATCAAACGAGCAGATCCAAACGATGCTCACAGATTGTATGTAACAAATCAGTTCATTCGCTTCCCATGCTCTCCTGCTCAGCAGCCCTGTCTCGGCAGCCACATCGCGCGCGGGGGTGTGTGTGGTGGGTTTGTTTTCTGTTCCCCGGCTCCCAAGCGAAAGACACAGAGAGACTTAGGTAGTTGTTTCCACTAGCCCCGATCGGACTGAACTGGATCTGCCTCCAGTCAAAACACTGTGAGATGAAGACAGAAAATTGGCTCCGGTTTCAAGCCGTGAGTTGCAGTCCCACAGGAGCCAAGCACAACATCAACGGAGCAGGCAGAATATTAAGCAGGAGCGGGGACTCCAGGGCCAGCGCCAGGCAGCGATCTGCCTCCCAGTGCAAACGCAAAGCGAGAGAGCGAGAGAGCAAACTTCCTGAAAGGGGCACCAGCTCCGCTCACTTTCCCCAGTTCACCTACTTCTCTTGGCACGGGAATACAGAACAATGCCCCGAGACACCGCCTGGCCCCTCCCCCTCCTCTTCTCTCCAAGAAACTGGGATTGCGTGTCTCAGGTCGGTGCTACAGCAGGAAGACAAGGATCCTAGGGCAGGCCAGTGGGGAATGGGGAGAGGGCGGAGAGGGGGATGTGGTCCCAGCAATTAGAAGTGCGAAGAATTAAACTCTGCCTGGCTGGAGAAAGATATCAGAGGCAGCAGAAGTTAGCGATTAAGAAAAATAAATCATTAACATCTGTCAGATACCTTCAGAATGCACCCGGAGTGCCACTTTCTTCAGAAAGGGGCAAGTGCTGGCTTGCGAGATACTACTATGGCTCGCTCCTGTAACCCTTACTCAAGCCGAAAATTTCCATTCGCTTCCAATTGAATAGTGGGAGCCAGACGGGATTTCAACTAAAGTCTCTGGGAGTTTTGGCTGAGGAAGGACTACAGAATCCCACCGTAAATGTGCACTTTCAACTTCCCTCTATGAAACCAAATTATCATGTGACGTGGAACTCTCTCGGACACGGGGAAACATACAACATCCAGACTACATTTTGTTCATATTCTCATTGGTAGCATATTAGTTAAGCCTTTCTTTTTCCTGGAGAAAGAAACAATGGCCCGGGAAAGTATGGCCCACGACCTACTAGCCTTGAGGATTACCTTATATCTGTTAGTTACTATATCTTATTTATTTACCATTAGAGTGCCCTCACATGGACAGAGTAAGAGTAATTCAGTCTCACCCAGGACTGAGAACCAGCTAAAAATCAAATATATGCGACCGAAACAGATGATGCTGTCATTGGAAAGCACCCAAGAACTGATCTACTCATTAATCTGCCCTGAGCAGTCTCCTGATGCTGGCACTATGTCAAGACTTAGCATTTGTCCTTAGAGAAAAGAGGTTGGAAGAGACCCTCTGCTGCTTTGGAGCAGTCGAGATTTCTTAGCATTTAATAACTTCTTATAAATCAGCATCTCTCGCAGATGCCTTTTTCTGACACATGTTTTTATTAGAATCAAATTTGGAATAAAAGTTTTCGGTCCTGCTTTTTTTAAAACAATATTTCATTTCAAATTGGTATTTCTGTGTTTGAGCACAAACGCGCAGCACACATGGCAAGAACCACCAGCTGGGATGCTTCCTGCGTAGTTCTCAGAGTAGAAACAGATTCATCTTCAAAAATACAATTTTTCAGACAGTTTTTAAAGTAAATTAACCGTGCCTGCTATTTAGAACCTACAGAATGAATAGACGCAAGTTGGTTTGACTTTTATAAACAGCTACTGTCTATGAACAAAATCTGTTCTCCGTAACATTTTATAACATCATAAAAACAAAACAAAGAATAATACATAGCGTTTACATAGCATTTAATCTGTTGATCTCAAAGTACGTTACAAAGAGAAGTGTCACTATTCCCAATTTTGCAGCAGAGAAACTAGCTTACATGCACAGAGACTGAAGCCCAAAATTTCAAAAGGGGCCTCTAATTTGGGGTGGCCTAACTTCCCACAAGTCCACTTGTCTTTAAAGAAAGTTGCGGGTACTCAGCACCTCTGAAAATCAGGCTCCAAGGGTCTAAAGTTGAATCCCAAATCAAAGGTCATTTCTGAAAAAAATGTTTCCAAGCACCACTTTCTGCCATGTTTACTCAATATAAATAATACCTAACTGCCCAAATAGGGACTTCAATGTGACTGCTTGCAGGTTAGGATACTATTAATCATGATTAAGGGTGACAGAATTTAGTCCAAGTGCTTTACCAATCGGACAGCAAATCAATGGCATCACGAGAAATAGAACCCAGGTCCCCTTGTCTCCCACTCACATTCGTAATCCATTTACACTACATTATTATATGCAATATCTGGATTCAATCCAATGCCCATGTATTTCATTGAGACTTTTCACAACAGATGAATGGTGAGCTTCCATTAACACGACCGGCTATAAAAAGATAAAATGTGTATACCTGAATGCAAAACTGCAGCAAAAGGGCTGACATGTAGGGCTGAATTCAATTTTTTAAAATCCATTTTGGAGCCTTGTGTGGGCTTCAGTGGCAGTTTTTATTGAACCCAGCCCTTAATCCGTAGTCGACCACAATTTTTCCACGTTGCCAGCCAAATGCATGCAGCAGAAGGACACCCTGAGGCACTTACAGCAGCCTGAAGGTTAAAATGTCAAACTGTTTCTGCATGCAGTTGTATATAGTAAGACTACTATACATTGCTACTCTCTTCCATTTGCTAGGATTTTCACTCACTATTCCTTCAGATTCATTATGATGTTAATGAGAGAACTCTAATGATGCCATTCACTTTACAACAAGTTTGATGCAATGTCAATGAAAAGGGCTCTTTGTACAGTTCTCGAATGCCTCTAAAAACAGAAGTTACATTTAAAATGTTTGTTACAATAATGCTGCAGGGTCTCACTCAGATCTATAAAGACAAAGAAATAGAGTCTTAACTCCTGAGCTTGTCCTGCTCAGGTGTTACTATTTACCATATATTCTGTAGCAATCCCATAGTACAAAAGCATGATTTAAGGACAGGTCAGGCAACATTCTAAACACTACAAAAACAACAAGGAGCCTGGTGGCCATCTGAAGAAGTGAGGTTTTTACCCACGAAAGCTTATGCCCAAATAAATCTGTTAGTCTTTAAGGTGCCACCAGACTCCTTGTTGTTTTTGTAGATACAGACTAACACGGCTACCCCCTGATACTTGACACTATTCTAAACACTGTATCGCCTTGCTTTTCCTAGCTGGATTAAACAATTGTTGAGCCATGTACTTAGGAAATAAACTTGCCCAAATATTCTGGCTGTACCTGGTTATTATTTAATATTTACATTGCTGTGGCATTCCAAAATCCTATTGTGCTGGGCACTGTCCAACCACCTGCAAACCACAGTCCCTGCCGAACGGAGTTTACAGTCTAAGAGAACAAGTGCCAGACAAAGGGTGGTGAAAGAGAAATACAGTCAAATATATGCAGTGTTTATATATACATTTACAAAAAAACAGAAACAGTGTAAAAGAGTCCCTCCCCATGTCAGCTTAGCCCTTATGAGTTGGCTGCTTTTTTGTAGGCAGCAGAGGTGAGCATTGGAGAGGGGTGTGAAGGAGGGAATGGAAGTGCCCTTACAGCTCAGGCAGGGAGGGTTTTCCATGTGTAATGGCAGAGGGGATGCTCATGTAAGAAGTTGGCACATGGGTAAAGCAGTGCTGGCATCATTGTTGGCGTGGGGGAGAGGCGACGCGACAAGAGAGGAGTGGTCCGGTAGGGGGCAGCAGAGTTGGGAAGGTCTTTGAAGGTGAAGAAAAGAAACTTAAACTGGATGCAGGGAAAGAAGAAGGAGACAGTAGAGGGATTCCCTGTGGTCAGGGCAGTGAGCAAGGGAGATGATCTCTACTCTCAGTAGCTGTGTTTGAGCAGCTCAGACTGGAAGGATGTGGATGTCAGAAGACTGACTGGGCGGAAGTTACAGTAAGGAAGATGGGAGATGCTCAGGGCCTGGTGGACACAGCACGGTGAGGATAAGTATTAGGAACGTTATGGGTGCAGCAGCAGCAAAGATTTGTCCATAGCCTAGATGCAGCAAGAGAAAGGGAGGAGTCAAGAAGACCCCTAAGTTAAGGGTATGGGTGACAGGGAGAATGGTTATGTAATGTTATCCCCAAGGACCGAAAATGAGTCAAGCGGCCAGGATTTGGTCATGTTAAGTTTGGTAACAGCGAGACTTCCCGGAGGAGAGAGCAGAGACACACGTCAAGATGTGGGATTGCATGGAGAGAGAGAGGGAAGGAAGATCTGTCGAACCTGCTCCTTCTTTGTGATTATTAAATAACATTAATATATAGTAGCATCACAAATGTACACCGTGTTTTACACATACAGATTCAGAGCTGGTCCCTACACTGGCCAGCTTTCCATCTAACAAACAAACAAAAAGGCACAAGGCAAAGTACTTGCCAACGATTAAGATGAGGAAAGGTACATGGGGATTATTAATGAAGAGGAGTAAGCAGGAGCTGACTGAAGAGGTTAGTTGAAGCGGAGAGAGAAGATGCTTCACAGACCAGAAGGGAGATTTGTCTCAGACAGAGGCAGCCTCATAGAAGGTATGAAACTGAGTGTGGAACAAAAAGGTAAAGGGAGAAGTAAAGTGAAAGGGAGAAAAGTGCAAGGAGGAGAAGGGGGAGAAGGAGAAAATGAAACTAGGGATATAGATGGGAACACAATCATTCAGGGCCTTGCATATGTGTGATTTTCCATTCATTCATAGGCATACTGCATTGGAAATGTAGATAAAAGCTACCGGGCATACCTATGCATGTGCCAACAGCAGTGACAGAGTTAAGTCAGGTCTGAAATACCTAGACTGCCAGAACAACAGATCTACATGCCAACAGGGTCAATTCAGCTCTTCATCCTTCTGAGGTAGATAAACTACACACCTGCCAAGTCTAGTGTTTTTCCCTGTAGTTTTTGGCCCTTAAGTCAGGGAAACTCAAGCAATCCACTATTTTTTTCTGATGCCGGACTCCCAGCTCAGTGCGGGGGGAATTCACATGAAATCAGAGAGTGATTTGTGTGTTTTAAGAAATAGCTCTGGCGTGAAAATGCTTCTAAATCATCATCTGCTTCCTTGACTTCTCTCCTAATTTAGATTATCCAAATCCAGATGCTCCAGCCTCTCTCACAAGTCCTAATTCTAAGAATATTTTCTCCCATCTTTTTCAATGGATGCGTGCCTCAGATTTTTCATTTAATCCCCTTCCTCCTGGAATTTTCCTATGGCAACTTCTTGGGGCTACATTTGGGGGGTTTCTTGGGGCTACTGGGTTGTTCCCTGAGCTTAGACAGCAAACGGTTCTATAGGAGAAAAATTGTACTTTTTGGATTTTTGATTTTTCAGTGTATGACCTTAATATCTTATTACCACTTATTTTAAGAAGCCAGAACACAAGTGTTTTAAATGTTTTGACATCCTGCATTTCCCTTTGATATTTTGGGGTTAATTAAGTAGTACTAACAGACACTCCTACACATCCATTTTCCTACTACTTGTCACCATGAAAGAGAAGAAAAATGGCAAGGACAGCTTTTTAAATTATTTAATTATTGGGATTTAAATAAAGTATATTGCACCTCTCAGGTGCTCCCTCCAATTGTGTGTAAATATCTTCCCACTGGGATTCATTACTGCTAAACTTTAAAATAGGAAGGCATCTGTTTATGATGGTCTGTACCTGGATTTATGCAAATATATGACAATGTATGCAAATTTGCAAAAAAAATTGTCAGAGGATTTTTCTTCACATAGCGCAGTCAACCCGTGGAACTCCTTGCCGAAGGATGCTGTGAAGGCCAAGACCATAACAGGGTTCACAAAAGAACTGGATGAATTAATGGAGGATAGGTCCATCAATGGCTATTAGCCAGGATGGGCAGAGATGGTGTCCCTAGCCTCTGTTTTCCAGAAGCTGGGAATGGGCGACAGGGGATGGATCACTTGATGATTACCTGTTCTGTTCATTCCCTCTGGGGCACCTGGCATTGGCCACTGTCAGAAGACAGGATACTGGGCTAGATGGACCTTTGGTCTAACCCAGTAGGGCCATTCTTATGTTCTTATGATTTTAGCAGGTGTAAAACTAGATTCCATGCAGTCTATTATATACTTTTTTCCCAGATGAGCCCTTAAAAACCAAGGTCCTGCCTATTCTATGAGAACAGTAAGATTCCATTGTATTTTGTTAAAAATAAGAATAGATATTTCTTCCAATGTTTTCAGCCGAAATGTCCATTGTCCTCTGCCATATGCCTCACCACCACCCCACTGGTGGCTGCGTGATTCTTCCAGGTCTATAGAACCCCCGCCTGCCTCTACTGACGTCCAGGGAAGTTTAGTTTGCAAAACACTTTGGGATCCTGCGTGATGAAAGATGCTTCCGTTACTGCAAACTATAATTAATGTTATTTTAACATAAGATTTTTTTTTGTAATTAGTATTTCTAATTAGTTAACCTTTGTAAAGTCCGTTGTAGCTGAAAAAGTGCTAGACATTATTATTATTACTGAAGTAACAGAAAGAAAAGGGGTCAAGCAAGTCTGGATGGGTTGACAAAGCAAAGCAGTTTAATATCACAGAGTTCCAAAATCACAATGCGGTTCTCTTTATTTATTCTTTAAAGACGCACCAATTAAAATTGCTTTCCCAGTTCGCTTTTCACTCCAGTGCAGCAGTACACGAATGTCGCTGGCACCATAAATTAGACGTTTTATGGGATTAATTATATTGCCTTCTTCGCTTTTGTCCGCTGAAGAAAGTAAACAAAAACAAAAACAAAAAAGTGTTTTGGAACAAAGAGCAAGTTGTCTTCCACTGTACTGTGTGCTACTTTCCATTAAGAATAAGAGCTATTATTATTCTTTTACAAGTTTCCTTCTAAGGGAAATAAACACCAAAGGTAGGATTCCAAGGAAATGACTCACAAATATTGGCAACAGGCTTCGAAAATTGGATCCAGTCTTCGCAAAAGCCTGTAGCGGAATACTAACCCTTCTTATTTCAAAATAAACGTTTCAAATAGGAGATGAACATCAGCTGTGTGTGTGTAAGGAAATGGAGACAGGAACAGAACCCATTTTTCATGTCTCCCCCGCCTCCCCCCGGGCATGGCTTCTGATGCCATTTTTAGCTGAAAGCTGGAAATTTTTAATGATTGACTGAGTCATCCTGGGGGGGGGGGGAGGAATGAGACTGAAGCTCACCTTCTCGTAACGTATTATATATAAACACCTCCGACAAGTATTGCGGTGTGGAGAGAGGGGTGTACAATGGAATCGCTCTAAGTAGCATCCAGCACTAAATACCTACCTCCGCATGCGGTGAGTTAAGGGGAGTCTCCGAATTGCCTTTCCTGCCTGCTTTTAAGTCGGAGCCTTAATAGTCCTGTTACATATTTTTGGTCTTTGTGTGAAATTCTCCGGGCAGCGTCTGAGAGGTGACAGGCTGGACCAATGGCTGGTCGAAATGCACAGCTGTATTTTAGAGCCTCGGAAGCGCTCTTCCCCCGAGATCTCGGTGCTTGTGTCCCCCCCAAGCTGCAGAGGGGCTGGGCTGGGATCAGAGAGTGGCCCGAGCTCTGCAGGGCTCTGTGGAGTCTCCCCTGCTCTCGCCGCTCGCTCAGAGCCTGGTTCTGCTGAAATGCATGATCAGGAGCTGGCAGGTCCCGCCCCGGTGGATGCCGAGCGCCCTTTGGCCCTGGGGCAATGGCCCGCCAGCCCCCCAGACAAAGCGAGCCGCGGAAGGGCGGGAGATGATGCCCCCAGCTCGGCGGGGCGCTGGGAAGGAGCCAGGCTCGCGCGCCTTTCTCCTTCTCGGCTGCCCCTTGCAGCCGGTCTGCGGCCAGCAGCCCCAGTTCCGGCCCCAGGCAGGCTGCGAGCGGGGCAGCCCCGCTTCCAGCCGGGAGCACCGCAGGCGAACCCGGGAGCTCGCCAGGCGCCGCGCGCCATCCCCGAGCCCTGCTTACCCGCGCGGCTGGCCGGGCACAGGCGGCGGCGGCAGCTCCCGCAGGATCCCGACGGCCGCTAGGCGGGCCCCTGAGTGCCCTGTGCTGCGTGCGCCGCCTCCCGCGTCCCCGCCCGGGGCCGGCGGCTGCAGGGAGAGCGGCTAGGAGCGTGCGGAGCCCGGCAGCCCAGCTCGGCGCAGGCATGGCCCTCGGGTGCCCCCAGGGTGGGAGCGGGGCCGTGACACGCAGGGCAGGGAGCCGGGCGAGGGGGTCTCGCCTCTGCGGCTGCCCCGTCACCCCGCTGGGCCCGCCGCTCCCTCCCCGCCCCCCGTGCTTGGCCGGTGTTGTTCAGCGCCGGACTTGTTGGGGCCGGGAGTGTCTGTGTGTGTACAGCGGGGCTGCGGGGAGGCCTCCACGCAATGAGATCATGCAAATAATGATGAGTCAAGCTGGAAACCTTGGTGTTGCTGGAAGTTAAATTGCAACTTGGGGGGGGGGGAGAGAACAGGCCCCACGGGGAGAGGGAATCCAACCAAAGCTTCCTAAAGACACAGCTTGCCCCCTTGTCAAAAACCATTTCATGAAGAGACAAGGTCCAGGGTGGCAAGACTTTGCAAATAAAAGAATGATGTAGCCTTAGTTTTTAAATAAATAATCCATGCATACTGCCCACAGCTTAATCTATGGTAAGGGCAGGTAACTGCCACTGTTAGGTACATTGCTACATATTCGTTTGGACTTCAAGAACTCACAGAGATCTAGCTACCAAAGCACTTGTACACAAATAAGTGGCTATAGTATTTCTTTATGAATAGTATTTATTATTTGTATTACTGTAGCACCTAGGCGCCTAAGTCAGGGGCGGGGATGCCATTGTGCTGGGTGAATGTACAAGCACAGAACAAAAAGACTCACACTGTTACTGGTACTGTTGTTTACTACTTAGGTAGTACTTTTCATCTGTAAGTCTCAAAGTGATTTACAAAAGAGGGTAAGTACCGTTCTCCTACTTTCATAGAATGAGGGAAATGAAGAGTAGTGAGTTTTTAAGGGCCTGATTTTTTACCCATTAAAGTCACTGATAAAATGCCCACCCACTGAGTTCAGTTTTGCAGGGTCAGTCACCAAGTGACTTGACCAATATCACACAGTTACTACTGTTTCAGATGTGTAAAAGCAACACTTCTCTAAAGCACCAAGACTAATTTTTCTTCTTAACCAGGTACCTCAGGAATACGGACCTTGAAAAAGTCAAACAACTGAGCAAAATCAAGGTAGAATTGCTAAAATAATCTAATTTGTATATTTATTTCTCAGATGTTTAAACTATAGTATCATAAGTGACTTTTCTATACCACTTGTAATGCACACATTCTAAAATGTTGGTGCACTTTCATGTTGATAAGTGATTTTATTTTTTCTTAATGCAATTACAATTAATTAGATAAAAGTAACAACATTTGATAAGTTAAAATAATTTGTTTTGTATCATAAAATCATAGGGCTCAAAGGAATCTCAAGAAGTCATGAAGTCCAGCACCCTGGGCTGAGACAGGACCAAGTAAACCTAGACTATCTTTGACAGCTGTTTGTCCAACCTGTTCTTTAAAACTTCTAGTGATAAGGATTCCACAACCTCCCTTGGAAGCCTATTCCTCAGTATAACTAGTTAGAAAGTTTTTCCTAATATCTAACCTAAATCTCCCTGCATATTAAGATAATTTCTTCTCCTACCTTCAATGGCCACAGAGAACAATTGATCACAATCCTCTGTATAACTGCTCTTAACATATTTGATAGCTGTTAAACCCCTCCTCAGTCTTCTTTTCTCAAGACTAAACATGCTCCGTTTTGTTAACCTTGCCTCATAGATCAGGTTTTCTAAACTTTTATCATTTTTTTTTTTGCTCTCCTCTAGACTCTCTCTAATTTGTTCACAACTGTCCTAAAGTGTGTGGCTAGAATTGGACATAGTAACCCAGTAGAGGCCTCTCCAGTGCCAAGTGGAGCGCAACAGTTGTCTCCATGTTTTATAAATGACACTCCTGTTAATACACCCCTCAGTGATAATAGCCTTTTTCTCATCTGCATCACACTGTTGACTCATATTCAATTTGTGATCCACTGTAACTCCCAGGTTCTTTTCTGAAGTACTGCCACTTAGCCAGTTATTCCCCATTTTATAGCTGTGCATTTGATGTACTTGTAAGTGATATACTTTGCACTTTATTGAATTTCATCTCCATGGGCGGCCAGTGACCTGGCTGTCTGGGGAGGCTAACCCCCTGCCCCTTCTCTTCCCTTGTGTCCAAGCCCCCTCTCCCTCCCCTTCCACCTCCCCTCCTCTGTAGGAGCCCAAAGTGCCCCCATCACAGGCCGCTGCTGGAGCGGCTTCGCAGTCAGCTGCACCCATCATCTTTGGTAACACCTGGCCAGGACATCAACTTGCCCTTTGTCTTCGAGAAACAGGTTTATCCACTCTTGAGGTTTGTCTGGTAAACATACTTCAGTCATGATTTCAGCTTATGTTTATAACTTTACATATAATGTTGCTACATACATTTAACCATGATATTATTGATCAGTGAGTTGTTAGTTTTCAAATGGTACCTTAAAAAAGCATATTTTATACAAAGATTATTACAATAGTGTGCAGGGTGTGAATACAGAGGTGTATTCTGTCACACCCACCGTATAGTAATTTAATCTTGACCACATTTCCCTAGTTTGCTTATGAGAATGTTGTTTGAGACTGTGTCAAAAGCCTGAGTAAAATTAAGGTATATCATGTCTACCATTTCCCCCCATCCATTAGGCCAATAACCCTGTCAAAGGAGGAAATTAAGTTGGTTTGACATAATTTGTTCTTGACAAATCCACACTGGCTATTCCTTATAACTGTATTGTCCTCTAGGTGCTTACAAACTGATTGTTTAATAATTTGTTCCAGTATCTTTCCAGGTATCAAAGTGAGGCAGACTGGTCTATAATTTTCTGGGTCCTCTTTGTTCCCCTTTTGAAAGATAGGTAGTATGTTTGCCCTTCTCCAGTCCTCTAGGATCTCACCTGTCCTCCATGAGTTCTCAAAGATAATTGCTAAAGATTCTGAGATGGCTTCAGATAGTTCTTTAAGTATCCTAGGATGAATTTCATCAGGCACTGCCAACATGAATACATCTACCTTATCTAAATATTCTTTAACCTGTTCTTTCCCTATTGTGGCTTGCATCCCTTCACCTCTGTTGTTAATATTAATTGTGTTGACTATCTGGGGTCACCATTCACCTTTTTACGTCAGCCTTCTTGAGGTCATCAGTTATTAGCTCTCCTTTCACGCTGAGGACCTACACTTTCCTTCATCGTCTTTTGTTCCTAATGTATTTAAAGAATCCCTTCTTATTGCCTGTTATGTTCAGTGCTAGGTGTAACTCACGTTATGCCTAAGCCTTTCTGATGTTGTCCATACATACTTGTGCTGTTATTTTGTACTCATCCTTAGCATTTTGTCCTTGTTTCCACTTTTTGTAGGTTTCCCTTTGGATTTTCAGGTCATTAAAGAGCTCCTGATGGAGCCATGTTTGTTTCCTACTATTCTTCCTATCTTTCCTTCGTATTGGGATAGTTTGCAGTTGTGCCTTTAATATTGTCTCCTTGAGAAATGGCCAGCTCTCCTGCACTTCCTTTTTCCCTTAGATTTTCTTCCATTGGGACCTTATCTATCCATTCTCTGCATTTGCTAAAGTTTACTTTTTTGAAGTCCATTTTTCTTATTCTGCTGCTCTCACGCCTTCCTTTCCTTAGAATCATGAAATCTATCATTTCCTGATCACTTTCACCCAAATTGCTTTCCACCTTCACCCAATTCCTCCTTGTTGGTCAGAATTAAGTCTAAAATGGCTGTCTCCCACTTCCTTTCTTCCTCCACTTTCTGAAATAAAAAGTTATCCCCAAAACATTCCAAGAACTTATTGGAAATTTTGTTTTTTTGCCGTATTACTTTTCCAACAGCTGTCTGGGTAGTTAAAGTCTCCCATCAGTACAAGCTCTTGTGTTTTGAATATTTCCATTATTTGTTCTAGAAATTCCTCATCCACCTCCTCTTCCTGATTTGGTGATCTATAGTAGACATTACTAGGATGTCTCCGCTATTGTTTCCCCTTTTATCTTTACCCAGAGACTTTCAATGGTCTGCCTCTCACCTCTTTCTGGACTGCGGAGCAAGTGTCTATATTCTTGATATATAATGCAACACCTCCTCACTATTTCCCTACCTGTCCTTCCTGAATAAGCTATCCCCTTCTATACAAATATTCCAGTCATGAGATTTATCCCATCCAGTCTCAGTGATACCAGTAAAGTCATAATTTGGCTTATGTACTAATACTTCCAGACTTCCTGTTATAGATGTTGAGCAGATTCCCCCACAGATTTCCCTCTTGTCTTTCCTATGACCAATTATAAATTTCCATATCCCCCTGTCACGGGGTCCACTCACCCTGCTAGCGGTGCCTCCTCCTGGTTGCTCTGGGGATTAGCTCTTTCCAGGTGCCATACACTCCTATCACAGTCTCTTCACTTGTGTTCTCTCACCCTGAGGCCTCCAGGAGCTGCAGCTTCCTCTTTGTGACTTGGCCCTCCAGCCAGGTCACTATAGTCCTTCCCTTCTCGGGTATCAAAATCTTTCAGGGTGAACTGTCCCAGGCAGTCTGCTCTCCGCTGTGTGGTCCATGCCACTTCCCCAGTGGCTGATAGGGGAACCCGGACCTGCCCTCTACGCCGTGTTCCAGCTCAGGGGCCCTCTCTTCATCATCAAGCAAAGTCTGCCCTACTCCATACCTTGTTGCTTTTCCCCTGAGCCTTTCCTACCTTTTTGGGTCCCTTCCATGCTCTGAGTTTGCCAGCCAAAACTCCCACCTCCCAGGAAGTAACTGTAGGTTACTTATCCCAATAGCCCCAGACACACCTCCCTTCTCCCAGGGAGTGACTGCAGGCTACTTCCCTGCAGCCTCCTTCTGCTCTCATCTCCTACGCTTTATACAGGCCCCTCCTGTGCATGTGCAGCTGAGCCTCATTTAATCAATCCCTGCTCCCTGGTTCCTCCTCCAGGTTCAGCCTGGGGAGTTAAATGGCCCACCTGGCCACCTTATCCCCTCCAAGTCTTGTGTGGAGTGGACACCCCATCACACCCCCACAACATCTAGCCTCCTATTAAGGCTTTTTTATGCTTACCTGTGGGCTTTTGTCACTTGACCCCTTTGAATCTAGTTTAAAGCTTTCCTCACTAGATTGGCAAGTCAGTGCACGAATATGCTCTTCCCCTTCATGGTCAGGTGGACCCCATCTCTTCCCAGTAGACTTGCTTCCTAGAACAGCATCCCATGGTCAAGGAAGCTGAAGCCCACCCATTGACATCATTTGTGCAACCATGCATTCATCTTCAGAATGCATGTGTCCCTGCCTGGGCCCTTACCCTGAACTTGGAGGATGAATGAGATTCCTTTACCCTGCTCCCAGAACCCTGTAGCCACTGCTGTTCCATTCATGGTCAGGCCTGGCAGTATTATTAGTGCCCATGTGGATGAGCAGCATGGGGTTGTGGTCTGAGGGATGGATGAGCCTCGGAAACCTTTCTGTTATGTCTCAGATGCAGGCTCCCAGCAGGCAACATACTTCCTGGGACATCATGTCAGGTCAGTACATGGATGCCTCCATCCCCCTCAGAAGGGAGTCCCTGGCCACCAGCACCCTATGCCTCCTCCTCTTGGGTGTGGTGGCTGTGAGCCTCCCAGCCTTCGGGACAGGTGGATCTTCCTCCTCAGCCACTGGCATCTGCTTCCCTCCTCATGTTGCCAGTACAGCATACTGGTTGTTGAACACAATGGATGGGGGACTGACCTGTGGTGGTGGGTGGAGCCCTGTCTACACTCTCAGCTGGCTAACAGCCAGTCTCCTCCCCGTAGAGCAGTCAGCTGTCCTTCCTCCTCTGTTGCCTCTGTAGTTGGCTAGCATCCTCCATTCAAGATATTTCCATGTTCACCCTGTCGATGAAGTCCTCATGCTCCTGGATGCTATGCAGACAAGTCAGCACCTCCTGTAGCTCTCTTACCTCTTCCTGAGGGACTCCACCAACAGACACCTTTCACATGGGGTCGTTTCCCCCTGCCTGGCTTTCTCCGGCAGGGACATGCAGGCTGCAGTCACAGCAAGTCAAGACCAGGGCCTGGGTGGAAACCTCTAGTAGTTCTGTGAGTTAGCTTCCACCAACAATGTTGTATAGCATTAAATTGTGAGCAAAGGCCACTCGAGACAATGTGCTGCCCTACACACAACTTCAGAGTGCCATCCACCTCCTCACAAGCTAGGACAGCAGATTTGGCCCAGCCATCCCTACATCAAGACAGAGGAGGGGCTGGGCAAAATCTGCCACCCCAGGCAGCTGCCTACTTTGCCTATAGGTAGCGCCGCCTCTGATTTTGAGGAATTTGTTCTTGCTGGGACTAAAACTGATAACCCTATGATCTACTGCAGTAGTTCTTCCTCTTGAATTGAAAAAGGGTCTTTGTTTGTTGTTTCTACCATTATTCAGGAACGCTGTCATTCCCATGATATAGACAAACATAGAGACCGTTGTTTGCAGTGTTGTTGTAGCTGTGTCGGTCCCAGGATATTAGAGAGACAAGCTGGGTGAGGTAATATCTTTTATTGGACCAACTTCTGCTGATGTGAGAATCAAGCTTCCAAGTTTACACAGAACTCTTCTTCAGATCTGGGAAAGGTATTCAGAGTGTCTCAGCTAAATACAAGGTGGTCCTGCAGAAAACCCTGGGGCAGCAGGACTAGGAAATTCCATTAGGCTGACCTTGCAGTTTCCTTTGCATATTCTCATTAGAAAGAGAAGGGTGTAGGGATTTGTAAAAGAGGTAAGTGACATGGACAGTCAAGCCTGAAGAACCCAATTATCTGCAGGGAATTCTGTTTCTTCTCTGTGGGTATGTCTATCCTGCAATACACACACACCCCACCACCAGTCTGGCCACTGTCAGATGACTCAAGCTCTAGGAACACTGCTGGAGCCTGGGCTGTAGGACCCTCCCCCCCATCTGGGGTCCCTCAAAAATGTAAAAGAATGGAAGTAAGTTATGGGGAAAGACTTGTCCATTCCTTTCCATCTTTATATTGCCAATGGGAGTTAATAATGCACTCCAACACTCCATAAGTCTTTCACTTCCATTTCCAACAGATGTCAAAAAGCAAAACATAACCCCTTTTCATCAAACTTGCGCTCCAGTGTAAAACCTACAGATGTATAACTGACATTGAGCAATCAGCATGCAAGGAGCAACAATGTGGCCAAAGGACAGGCCCAGGGTGCTTTAGATTTCTTGCAAGAGGGGTACAAAGATGATCCAGTGAAAAACTGCCAATGTGACAATTTTTGAATTCGTGTTATTCTCTATCAATTTATTTTCATCAAATCATCAATTAAAAACAGCACTCAATGTTTATAATCTATGGCTTGCTTTTTGCCATTTCACTGAGATCTTTATAAAATAAAGGCTTAGATCTTCAATTAAAAACTGAAATCTAGGACAACTATAGTTCACTTACTGCTGCCTCATAATTAACTAAAGGTTCCAGTCCCTCCTAGCTCCACAGATGATCATCCCACTCCCTTCCTCCATGGCCTCTGTCCTACACATGCTTCCCTATTTTCTCACAAAAGAGAGAGAGAAAAAAGTATTTCCTCTCCTCCTTTCCAAGGACTAGATTCTGCCAGCCCTACTCCCATGGAATAGTTCCTCACCCCATCTCACTCGCTGAATAGTTCCATTGACTACAATGGGACTACTCAACCGGAGTAAATCTGGCAGAACCTATGCCCAGGAGTAAAGAGCCAATCAGTCCAAACAGACAGTCAGGGTACAATTCCATGGGGCACGAGCCCAATTTGAACACTGCTGAAAACTAGGTGCCAAGTTTCAGTTACAGGGTTGGGAGAGGATTGTGCAAGGCTAGAGGAAGAATACTCAGAGCTGGAGAAGGGCTTTGCAGTTGATTATGAGCTCCAGCAATTTGTTACTATGAAATAGGAAAATATACTCCATTTGTATTTCATGCAATGTACAGCTCTACTTCTGTTTTTCCCTTTAACTAGTTATTTATTTAGAAAGTTTACAAATCCTTGCTATGTAAGTATCAGAAACAAAACAATAATTACAACAGTTAGCTTTTGTTTAAAGAGAGATTAGACAGGAGTATAGTCATCAGATTTGTCTGTTTAATAGGGTGGTACCATATTACAGAGTGAGCATCATTACAACACCTATTGTATACAACAGGGGTTCTCAACCTTTTTCTCTCTGAGGCCCCCGCAACATGCTATAAAAACTCCAGGGCCCAGAGGGGGCCCCGAGGTAGGGGCCTTGGGCAAAAGCATAGTTTGACTTTTATTTTGGGGAGGCAGGGACCAGCAAGGCTCAAGCCACCTCCATGTGGCGGGGTCCAGGGAGGGTGTGCCACCTCCATCCCTAGACTCACCTCCCCAGGTCACCCAGCCTGTCTGGGTTGCGGGGGGGGGAGGGGAGGGCACAACCAAAAATTATAACTCAAAGGTGGGGGGCTTAGCTCAAAAAGTTTGAAAACAGCTTAGGGTGTAGGGAGGGGGTAGCTGGGGCTGTGTGCACACGGGGTGGCTGTGGGTGCAAGGAGGAGGGTGGCTAGGGGCTATATGTGGGCAGGAGGCAGCTCAGGGTGCAGGGAGGGGGTAGCTAGAGGCTGTGTGCAGGGAGGAGGCAGCTCAGGGTGCGGGGAGGGGGTAGCTAGAGGCTGTGTGCAGGGAGGAGGTAGATCAGGGTGCGGGGAGGGGGTAGCTAGAGGCTGTGTGCAGGGAGGAGATAGATCAGGGTGCGGGGAGGGGGTAGCTAGAGGCTGTGTGCAGGGAGGAGGTAGATCAGGGTGCGGGGAAGGGGTAGCTAGAGGCTGTGTGCAGGGAGGAGGTAGATCAGGGTGCGGGGAGGGAGTAGCTAGAGGCTGTGTGCAGGGAGGAGGTAGATCAGGGTGCGGGGAGGGGGTAGCTAGAGGCTGTGTGCAGGGAGGAGGTAGATCAGGGTGCGGGGAGGGGGTAGCTAGAGGCTGTGTGCAGGGAGGAGGTAGATCAGGGTGCGGGGAGGGGGTAGCTAGAGGCTGTGTGCAGGGAGGAGGTAGATCAGGGTGCGGGAAGGGGGTAGCTAGAGGCTGTGTGCAGGGAGGGGGTAGCTAGAGGCTGTGTGCAGGGAGGGGGTAGATCAGGGTGCGGGGAGGGGGTAGCTAGAGGCTGTGTGCAGGGAGGAGGTAGATCAGGGTGCGGGGAGGGGGTAGCTAGAGGCTGTGTGCAGGGAGGAGGTAGATCAGGGTGCGGGGAGGAGGTAGCTAGAGGCTGTGTGCAGGGAGGAGGTAGATCAGGGTGCGGGGAGGGGGTAGCTAGAGGCTGTGTGCAGGGAGGAGGTAGATCAGGGTGCGGGGAGGGGGTAGCTAGAGGCTGTGTGCAGGGAGGGGGTAGCTAGAGGCTGTGTGCAGGGAGGGGGTAGCTAGAGGCTGTGTGCAGGGAGGAGGTAGATCAGGGTGCGGGGAGGGGGTAGCTAGAGGCTGTGTGCAGGGAGGAGGTAGATCAGGGTGCGGGGAGGGGGTAGCTCGGGGTGCAGGGAGGGCGTAGCTCAGGTTGTAGGGAGAGGGGCATTAGAGGCTGTGTGCTGGGAGAACTCCCCTGTGTTCCTTGTTCCCGGAGGGGTCTGCCAACCAAGGAGCCAGGGCTCCCCACCTGGGCGGGCTCTTATTGGCTGCCTCTGCGGGAGCAAAGGGGGCTGGGAGCAGAGGAGAAGCTTCAACCTGGGGCACCAGCAGGAGCGGAGGGAATGCTGCCACTGCCTGCTCCATGACACCATCCAGAGCAGCTGCTGCCCCGCATGGCTTCCTGCCTCTGACCTGGCTTGGGGGCAAGGAGAGGAGATGGGGGGGGAGGTATGAAGCTGCCTCAGGGACTGCTGTGCTCTTGCACTGCGGTTTGGGGTGGGGGCAATGCCCTCCATGTCCCCAACTCTGCCCAGGGGCTCAGGGCTTCTGCCCCACAGGGAGCACCAGGGCTTGGGGCTCCAGGATTCAGCCCCCACGTGGGGCACTGGGGATCAGGGCTTCAGCCCCGCACCTCCCAGCTTCAGCCCTGCAGGGGGCGCTGGCGATCAGGGCTTCAGCCACAGGACCCCGCGGTCCCCTTGAAAGGGCTTGCAGACCCCTGCGGGCCGTGGAGCCCTGGTTGAGAACCACTGGTATACAACACAGGTTCACAACAGACAAAGACCCAAAGGCTAAAGAGCTTTACTTTTAAAAGACATCATTCTGTTGGAGAGTCTCTGGCAGCGTGTGTGGTGCTGCTGTCAAAAAAACATCAGCCGCTTCCTGCTGCTGCATAGCATCATTTGAAGAGAGCAATTTTTTAAATAAAAATCCTGTTGGGTCTCATAATCTATGAAGAGAAGATTGACACTTAATAAAAAGAAAGCTTAGGAAACAATTTCTAAACTGAACAATACAGGAGGCGTGGGATGGTGGTGGGGTAGGCAGGAAAGAAAGCATGATCAAGGCTGTGAAGTTAAATTAACAAGCGAAATTAACATGAGAGCCAGAGCTGAGCATAGTAAATATAAGGCGTAGGCTAGAGTTGTTGATGCAGTGGAAAAAATAGAAAAAGAGTTATTTTTACTTGGATCACAACTGCATGTCTTCTTGAATAGTTTGGCCATATGTACAGATTCCTTTCTCTGTTTATTCCTAGTCCTCAAAGTAGCAAGAAAACGAATGGGGGGATTCATGTAGTAGTGCAAGGCATGGCTAAGCAGAGGAAAATTTGAATGTTAGCCTGGTCCCAATTACAAAAACAGTGGCTGTTCTGCATTTCATAGTTTAAAAAATGCTGCAATAAAAGTTTCATATACTGTACCTGTTGTCAATCATGGTTGACTTTTACCCTCACGATCTGACTTCTTGTAATATCTGATACATCTTATGTTCTACCGTACACGTGTATAGGAAAATAAATGAGGTGATAGAAGTCTAAAGTTAGATTAATGAATCTGAATATGAATTTTGGATCTGGATCATATACACAGCGTTTCTATTTGCTGGAAATGAAAGGACAGTGGACGGTCTTCTACCTTGTGCTTATATAGTATCTAGAACTGGAAGGATAAGGCCTTTTCCTGTAGCCATATTGTAGGGCCTCAGGCTTTTCTCTGCAGCCATATTAGAAGAGCAGCAGCCATGTGCTAAGAATCAGAAAGTCAACATCCTCACATTCCATCTACATTCCATTACAACAATGTAAGATCGGGCTGTTAAGAAGGTGATCAGGTCCTAATAGTACCCACCATCACCAGATAGCGACGTGGGCAGTGAGTTCTATGGGTCGTGGTGCCCGGGCACCAGGAATATTCCTGGCCTGGGGGCCCAGCTCCAGCAAAGTTTCCTGCCTGCCTCCCTCCCCGTGCGCGCCCGCTCCTGCGCGTCCCCCGGCCCCACCTGCTGCCCCCGGGTGATTTAAAGCAGCCAGGGGGCTCCCGCTGCCAGCCAGCAGTGCAGCAGGGCTGAGCAGCTTCCTGCACACTCATTCCACATGGCTGCCGGCACGTCCTTGCAGGCCGGGGGGTGGGGCGGCTGTGCCGCTGTGCACTGCCCCCATCCCGAACGCCCCTGCGGCCAATGGGAAGCTGTGGGGAGCAGGGGGATGCCTGGTGACAGCAGCACACCGGCGCCCCGCCTTGGAGCTGCTGCTGGAGGGGATGCCCCAGGTAAGCACCGAACCCCCCAGGCTGCACCCACACCCCTCCCCACATACACCCTCTGCCCCCCAAATTTATTCCTGCGCCCCCCGCACGTCCTCCCATCCCCAAACTCCCTCCCAGATCCTGCACCTCCACCCCAGCGCCTGCACCCAAACTCCCCCCAGAGCCTGCACCCCCACCCCCTCCTACACCCCCACCCACTGCCCCAGCCCAGAGCCTGCATCCAAACTCCCTCCCAGAGCCTGCACCCCAGACCTCCTCCCCCACCCAAACTCCCAGAGCCCAACCTCTCACCCCTTCTGCACCCAAACTCCCTCCCAGAGCCTGCACCCCTCCTGCAGCCCAATCCCCTGCCCCAGCCCAGAGCATCTACCCAAATTACATCCCAGAGCCTGCATCCCAGACCCTCTCTCCCACCCAAACTCCCTCCAGAGCCTTAGGCAGGTGTGTGTGGGTGGGTTCTGGACACCACCAAAATTTCTACAAACCTACCGCCCCTGGATAGAGAAACAGATTTTACGGTGGTTAAAGAAAACTTAGTTTGATAGCATTCTGTCTGACAAGCAATCACTTATCAATAGTCGAGGTTGTAAAATCCCCATTTCTTTATTGTTTTGTCTTTATGGTCCCCACTTCTCTATTGTTTATCTGTATGGTCTTGGTCTGGTTCTTTGATTGTTTCTGTCCATTACATAATTAATTTTGCTAGGTGTAAATTCATTAAAGTGGTGGGGTAGGATTGGTTAGAGGATTTTGTTACAATATGTTGGAATTGGTTAGTAAAATTTTAGTAAAATGATTGGTTAAGGGATAGCTAAGCAGGACTCAAGTTTCACTATATAAACTGGGGTCCAAAAGGAAGTTCTTGGGAACCAACTCCAGGACACAGCCCCAAGATCAGAGGTGCCAGACCTCAACACTGCCAGTGACACTGTGCAGAAACTGGAGATGACCTGATCCTGACCAGCCATCAAGAAAAGTTCCTCTCTCTTATTGGGGGTGGTGAGCATTGCATGTTTAGCGTATGCAGTTTGGGGGGGTAATTGTTAATAAATAGAGGTTAAGTAGGATATTACTGTGTAAGGCTCTTTCACTGGTAAAATACCCCACAAACCCAGTGTAAAGTTACGCCCTGAGCCCACAGAAGGGTGAGGGTAGATGCCTAAATCAACAGGGTTACGCCTGAGCCCTACGAACTGGGTAAAGGTGGGCGCCCCTAGAGTGTGCAAGTAACCGAGAATTTTGTGCAGGTAACAGAACAAGGCAGCCCCATTCTTCGGTGGCCCTGATGCACTCCTATAATAAACATGATTATTATTATTAATCATCATCATGCAGAATAAAAAACATGGTGATGCATAGGTTGGACCTTGAAGTGGGGGTAAATCATTAAGGCTCTTTACACTGTCAGGGTGGTGTAAAGGACCCTGAGCATAACTGAGAATCAGCCCCTTGTGTGTATATATATTTTATTTTACCAGCTCATTGTCAGGTTAAAAATCGCGAATCAATCAATCAATCAATAAATTCCTGACCCCTGGTATTCTACTAACTTAGATTAATAAAACTGATTTAAAAAATTTCATTTGAATGTATTTACTTTTTGCATTTCACTCATTTTAGACAAAGAAAACAGTCAAGTCAGTTTCACTCTAGTCTTTCTGGATCTCAGGAACTAGCACAGTGCTTCAGTTGCAGGTTCTACAAAGGAAGGTTTAAACACAAATGAAAAGTTGTCATCATTAAATTATTAAAACCCCTTTTTAAAATACAAGATCACACATTTTAAAGTCCAATGCTTTTAGGAAGGCTTTTATTTCCATTAGTAAGGTTATCTTGTATTGTAGGTGGTGTTTAAATAAAAATAAAATAAAATATAATTTACATTCTGGGCTTAGACAGCTTGCCAGAATCCTTTAAACCACAAGAAAGACAATTCCAGTACCAGTGGGACACAATAAAATCAACTCTGTTCCATTTTATGCTGGCAAGACCTCTTTCTTCAGTCACACACTCTCCAAACTTGGAAGTAATAATCTCAAATATACAGACAGTCTTTGGAGAGAGGAACTTTATGAACATGGAAACAACATAATTCCTCCCAGAAGGGAAGTAACAAGGCTAGAGAGATCCTCCCTGAGATATACTCTGTCTGGGTCAACAGGCTGATATGAAATCATTCTGGGAACAAACAGGATTTCCAGGCTACAAAGGAAGCAAATGAACCATTCATATGTGTCTGACCTATTAAGTTGCTAAGTAGCTATTCCTCAGTATTAATAAGAGGGTTATTATTAAAGTACAGGCCCCAGCTACTCCTCCTAGAGACCAGTCCATGTCTACGTTGGTGCTGCAGAAAGTGATACTGGGGACTCAGTAGGTGGCACTTGTCTTTCAGCCAGCCTGGAATCAGTGCTCTAGCTTAATGATGAGAGGAAACACTGGAGGTGCCATCTTTTGAATAAGATGTAATATTAAGATCGTGGTTGCTTGTGTTCATTAAAGATCCCCTGGCATGTTTTATAAGATTAGATGTGTTAACTCCAGTGCTCTGGCCAAATTCCAACTCCATTTACCAACCTATATTCCCCCTGAAATTTCAGTTGATGTGATATGTGTCAACACTTCTTCTCCCAAACTGTTATGCGGAACTGCTGTATAGTATTAGGAAGCTTCTATAGGCCAAAGTAGAACTGGCTGCATTTTCGGGGTGGGTGAAATGATCTTTGTACATTCATTACCTACTTCCCGGGGTGTTTTGAGGGTTAATTAGTGTTTGGAAAATGTTTAGAGATCCTCAGATGAAAGACAATATAAAAATGAAAGCATTTTGTTTATTATTAAAGGGCACATTGTACCTAGCAGAGTAGCCAGCGGAGACTCTACCCATGGTCTTGCTCAGAAATCCGAAACAAACAGTAGCATAGGCAGCTGTAAGTGAAAGAGATGCAAATACAAACCTTCATGATATTTTAAACTGAGGTTTTAAAAAAATCTGTACAATATTTACGTACTGTATCACTTCTACTCTTCATGCCCTACATGAATGTTTGTCATGCAGTGTTCCGGGATATATGCTTTGTAAATTTCATTGCATCATTTTACAGCTTTTGTTCTTTTGATTGGTGCATTTGCAAATTACATTTAATTTGGATTACCTAGAATGACAATGAACAGTTTAAGCATATACATTTTTGTTGTAATAGATCTTATGCAGCATGTCTACCCTCTGAGAAAACTCACAGTGAAATATTATGCATAATTAGACAAGGTAGGATATAACCAAGAGAAAAATCATTCTTTAAAATATTTCTGCCAGTAAAAGGCTTTGCCTCAGGCCAGATCACCCCATCCTGCAGAAAACACTTGGAAGGAGGCAGGGGAGAAAATCTCTGTGAGAGATGAGAGGCTTTGGGCACCAGCATCTTTGCATCTCAGGGGATCATCTGGAAGCTTCTGCCCTCAAATTAGCATCAAAGTTCCCTTATCTCCTCCTGCTTCCCAGTAGTGCAGCTCCACTGGAGCTCCCACTCCATGCTGTATTACCCCCCAACTCCCAAAGTACCCTCCCTAGGATCCAAGCACAGAAAAGGGGAGAGCTCTGTGCAGAGAGCCCTTCGGTGAAACAATTCTCACAGAACAATCTAGCCCAGGGGTAGTCAATAGGCAGACCATGGGCCAATCCAGACTGCCAGGTGCTTTTGAACGGACCCCAAAATCTTTGGCATGCAGCCTGCCAGGGTAAGCCCCCTGGCGGGCCAGGCCGGTTTGTTTATCTGCTGCGTCTACAGGTTTGGCCGATCGCGGCTCCCACTGGCCGTGGTTCGCTATTCCAGGCCAATGGGGGCTGCGAGAAGCCACAGTCAGCACATCCCTCGGCCCGTGCCACTTCCCGCAGCCCCCATTGTCCTGGAGCAGTGAACCGCGGCCAGTGGGAGCTGCGATCAGCTGAAACTGCGGACGTGGCAGGTAAACAAAACGATCTGGCCTGCTAGGGGGCTTACCCTGGCGGGCTGAGTGCCGAAGGTTGCCGATCCCTGGTCTAATATCCTGGGACCGACATGGCTACAACAACACTACAAACTACTATAGAAATAATATCTTTCTATAGGTAATTAAGAGCAATTTCTGTCAAACCCAATTACATTTGTGTTGATTTTATCCCTATTTTTATAGGACCTTTCCATAAAGGGCTAGATGGATTCCTTACAGGCAGGAGGCTTCAAGGTAAAAACTTGTCCAAATTAATATGGTAGGAATCATACAGTACTTTTGTTTGATTCTTGATTATACTGAGGATTACTGAGAGATCGTATACAGATCTATTTAACATGGTGGAAATTAACCTTACTTATATTGTGTCTTCTTAGGTATAAGTAAATGCAGAATATACACTACTTTTTTATATAATAGCACTTATACATTGGCTTTCATGTACAAATGCTTCACAGACTCTCTTGTTATTAACCTTTGAGACAGGAAAGCAAGTATAATTATTTCGGTTTTACAGAGAAATACACTGAGGCAGGGCATTTAGGGCTGCCATTCTGTTCTCATTGCCAAAATTCCCATTTTCATCAATGGGAGCAGAAGCAGGGCCAAGGCAATCTACCTGAGAGCCAGTCAGTGTCAGAGCTGGCATTCGAATTGAGGGGCTCCTATTCCCATTTTCATGCTCAAACTAGTAGCCCACACCACGCTCACATCGTATTTTATTACAAGTTACATTCAGTATTCCTGAAGGAACTAGATTAGCATCTTCAAACCATTTTAAAGGATATACACCGCTTTGACAAATTACAGTACATATTAGCAAGCAAGCTGCTTGTTCCAGTTTTCATAGTAAACTTCTGCTTTACTTCTGTGAAGTGCAGTTGAGTTCCTGCATGCTTGAAATAAGATGCTACATAAACCTGTCTATCCCTCAAATTCTCAACTTGGTTGTATTCAATGCAGAGCATGAGGACTGAATGGGCCATAGAGACTGAACTATTACAGCTCTAGAAGTGGTCACTCCCAAATAGGCGCAAAGCATATTGGCCCTAGGCTGTGTTAGGAACTACTCTGGATTTACACTGTCAAAATTGAGAGCAGAATATGGCCCTTTGCATATTGTAATGAAATTATTTAAAAGGCAAGATTCACTCCTGCCTTCAAAATGTACATATTAGTGTCAGTATGATCTTACCCACTTCGACAAGAGGATTTTAATTATTAATAAGATGAAATGTAAGGCTTCTAATTAAGTGGAAAACAAACCACTGTAAAATATACTCACAACACATAACCCTATTAAGGTCTTGTTTTAATAAAAAATTTATTCAGTAGTCAGTTTATTTATTATATGATTTTAGCTGATAGTTGATTTCATCCACAGATCTTTTTTAGTCTCATTTATTTCCTTCCATCACTAATATTTTTTATGCTGATCCAAAAATAAATTTGTTTTTAGAATTACCATGTTGAAAACTTTCTATACCAAATAATTAGGCAAGAACATGTAGCATCCCCTTTATTATTTTTTGGGAAGGAGGGGTATACATTGACAAGTAAAATTAAATATATATATATCAAGTGAAAAGCATTAAAGTAGAACTGCACCGATGGAGTGTAAAAACCCAAACACTAGAGGGAAAAGAGTATGCTACAAATTTGGACAGCAAGAAAATACTAAATAGCCCTTATTCACCAGAGTATCTGGAGCCAAGTAATTCATTATTTTAAAAAGATTTTTAAAAACTAACTTGTAATCCATCACATGAATAAAACTGTGTGAGTTTAATCTTTTTGCCAAATAGAAGATATATCTGTAAATACTGTATATCAGAAGTAAACGAAGTTGTGACTTATAAGATCTGTGTATAGCTATCGCTAGTACTGTACATGGAGGTATTCAGTGATCATGAGCAGTACCATGTAATTCTGCTCTGTTACATCCGTGTAATCCCACTGACAATAGGTGAATGCACAGATGTAACTGAGGACAGAACTTGGTCCATGGAGGACAATACACATGATGATCATTGATCATGGCAGCGATGTAGATATGTAAATCGAACACATGTAAACCAACAGATATCATACTGAATTTTTTATTCACTGCATCATGAAACTTTTCCAATTCTCCACTTTACATATTTTCAGAGTGTCTTAAATTTTCTTTTCTCTTTATACTTAACTTACAGGAATATAGTGGGTCAAATGATCATGTTGTCGTAGATCTTACATCACAGATTATGTTCAATTATGAACACAAGGCCAAACTTTTATTAATAAATACAATATTCATAATAGTTTGTTCTTATAGTAGATGTCTGGAGGCATGAGAGAGCTACGCTGCAATTTGAACCACCTGTCCTCTTTTCTTTCCATATGCCAAAAAGCAAGGGAGCCAATAACTAATGCATAATCCCATCCCACGCGCATGTCCTACTGAGCACATTATCCCTCTGCCAGCTGTGAAAATTGGTTGATACACCAGCTGTGTGATCTACTAAAAACCACATTACTTACTGTATGTTTAGTATTTGTAATACTTTTTTCTACGACTAATTTTTCATACACTACTCACCTGCAACGTTGCTGGCTGTCATCCTCTATGATGGTCTACGTGCCCCCACTGGCTGCTGGTCTGCTTTCCAAGGTCCACCACCACCACTTGGTTCTATAACCCCTTCTTGCTCCCAAGCCCTCCTCATCCTCATTTGCTGGGGGAAAGCATCTACATTTGCCTTCTCAGGCAAAGGTATTGCATGTCTGATGGCTATGTTGTGCAGAGGGCATGGGCATGACTTATAGTTGTTCTGAAAAGCTCTTTATCCCAAAACATGCACCAAACTCCATGTGGAGTAACAAGCCACTTGCACTCACACAAGCTTTGGAAAATTTCAGCATTAACACTGACAAGATCAACATTAACATACTTGCAGAAGTCCTGTGGGCTGAGGAGATGATTATGGGGGTCTGGGAAATGAGGAATGGTACAGCAGAGACACACTCCCCCTTCTGCATTCTGTCCTGGCCCAAGCTGCCTGGATTGTGCCACTTCCACTGGCAGCACTGGAGAGAACGATAGGGCTCCTGATAATATGTTTTCCAATCTTTTGGGTAGAGAAAATTTTGGTTTTGTTTCATTTTAAGCATTTAAACTAATCAATTGTTTTGTTTTATTTTTTGCATGTATGTAGTTTTGGTAAAACCCCATGATTAAAAAGTATGTACTCCCACACTTTTGAAAGCAGAGATACTGTGACAGCTCCAGAAGTTTTATTCTAATATGCATAATAAAATCACTAGAGAGTGCTGTGTTATTGAAAGTGTAACCTTTAGTAAAATGTTTAAGTCAAACCCCAACTATCTTAGGTTATTTAACTCTGTCTTTTAAAAACTTTATATAACTTAAACGTACAGCTGTTCTGCAAAATCTGTAGGTAGAATAAATTCACAGAAGCCTAGATGAGGTCTACAAAATACTATAGGAGCCTTTTTCAGAGGCCAATCAAAATAGGCACCTGAATGTTCCTTTATTTGCATTTGGAGGATATATGGTACCAAAATGCTTTAAAAATTCTGTAGTTAGAAGATTCAAGACACAGGCAGAGCCTATGAGAGTTGCAAAAGGAACTGAGGAAACTCTTTAAAAAGCTCAGAAATAGTGCAAAAGGGAGTGCATTGTGTCCAGATTTAGCTTCAGGAAATTAAGATCCCATTCTTTCCCTAAAACTCAAACTCCATAGAACTGTCAACCTGCTATCACTATTTGCTAAATAGTGGAGTTCATTAGATTTGCACAAGACCCAGTGAATTCCAAAGTAAAAGAAACATAATTAGCTATTGCAACTGATTTTTCTTTCTTTCAAATATTTTCCAGCTATTAAGGTTCAAATGTAGAAGGTTGGACTCCTTGAATGGAAAATTGCTTTTTAATTAACAAAGGATACCTTAGCAAAAATGGTTTACATAGTGATCAATAGAAACACAAAGAGAGAGAGAAGGTAGACAAAAATTATAAATCCTTACACAGTCTCAAGCATGTAAATAACAGTCTTAAAGCTGTCGAATATACATTAGCTGTGAACGGTTCCATAATATACAGTTTGTTGATGAGTTTTAGTTGTATGTGTGTATGGGTACGGGTATACCTACAAATACATGATGGAAATTTTCCATAAACTCTTTTTCTGAAACCAGGCAGGAAATGTCTATTTTAACAACAACAACAGACATGCTGGAACCTCTTCTGCTTTTTATAAAAAGACAACTTGACAGCAGTAACTTTTTATGCACATTGGAGACGTTTAGGGTTAATGTAAACTAGTATCAAATTTTAAAGTAGTTTTTAGCTAGCTAATGATAGGGAAAGGAAAACAAAACAACACATTTCTGACAATACTCAATTTGCGATACTGTGATACAGTGTGACATTTAATTATAAATCCTTCTCCAACATAAAATATTGCTAACACCTCACAATTTGATACATGAATGCAGATCTGCACATTCACTGATAGAACTCCATTTTTGTCTACATCCAGCTGAAATGCCATGAGAAAATGTCTTTATCTAGACAATATCTCTTTCAAAGTCCTAAATATCTAATAAATCATGTGAGTAGTTGAAAAAGGAGTCATTCATTTTTTAATTCTGTTACTGTCAGAATAAAGAACAAATTGATTTACAGAGAATGTTAATTTCTGTTTATCTGACCTAAAATACAATAAAGGAATAGATGGGCAAGAAAGTTTGATAATAAAGGGCAAATTCAGTTTCAGGCATCAGTTAAGGGTCCTTGTTTCTAGCTGGAGATCAAAGCATAAAGATGAAGAGTTCTTTATGTTTCCATTTCTAGTGTCAACAAAAGAGATAGCCCTTTTTAGGAAGGGGGAAAAACCCCAAACCACTAATTGGGCATTGATGTTTCACTTCAAAAAAGTTAATCAGGAAGGCTTCTGGTTAATTCATGGCATTATGGGTTGAAAGGCTGTCAGTGACTTGATCAGAATGTACTGATTTTATTTTCTGTCATTTTTATAGTCTGATATTTAAAATTCTTTTTCATGTGCTGAATAAGACTCGGAAAGTATGGTATGTTCTCTTAAACTGCTTTTGTTGTCGTAAGTCTTTGTTAAGGGTGTGCAAACAATTTGCAATGATAGAAGAAAATGGAATATGAAAACCCTGTAACTTTATAGACTAATCATCTAATGAAAAGAATTTAAAATGGAAACATAATGGTTGGAGGTTTTGTTATATTATGAATATTAACCACGTGCTTTTAGTATGATTATGTATTTGTCTTGGTAAGGGCAATGTAGATATACAGATAAATTATGCTATCAGGGCTTCAGACAGGAATAGGCTTGAAATTACCAGGCTTCTTGAAGTTGTACATTCCTGATATAGGCATTAAATGAGTAAAATAAGGTTAAATATGTCTGCACTGTTTATTTGTATTTTTGTTTGCTTTTGGGCACATTTGATTAACACACACATACAGATACAAATCAACTGTTTTGCTACTGATACAATAATGTACAACCAGTCAGAAAAAAGATATCTTCTATTCCCAGCAGTGAATCACATTTACATATGTCAATGTTATATTAGTTCAATGAGATCCATATTGTCACTTCAGTAATTCTATGGTAGCAAGCCCCAGAGTTATTTGTCCAATGAATTAGAAACAGGGCTGGTTCTTTGGTTAAAACCATGTGACTAACATCAGACACAAGAGTCTGTTAACTACAAACAATCATGTGAAGAAGTTTCTCGGGATGCAGCTGAGAAGGGAAGAGGGACAACTTTTAACCTCCCAAGAAAGTGTACTATGTTAAACTGACCTGCCATTTAAAACCTTCTGTACTAGAACTAATCTGGTTAAGACATTTCTCAAATTACAGTGGCATTGTTTATACATGATAACATCAGTTTCTCTACATATAAGTTTTATACAAAAGAAACAAGGCATCGAGTGTATCCGTGGCATACAGGCAGTATAAAAGTATGTGAATAAAATGCTACATACTGTATATTTAATACACTCATATAAAATTTGGTGGATGTGTGCTCGCTCCATACAAATACTGCTTCACAAGCCCATATTTTTATATATTTTAATGAAAGAATGAATTACAATGTGAAATAAATACATTTTAATAACCTGGCTAACAGCATAATTCAGTACAGTATTTGAATTCACTAAGAAGATTAGTTATTAGTTTATAGTCACCAAGTTTGATATCATTTAAGATGAAGGGAACTAGAATCTATAACCATAATTACAGGGCAGACCCTGCATCCCTTATATGTGGGAGAAGTCCCACTGAAGTCAATAGGACTGCTCATTGAGGGCTCAGTTCTGCCATTGTTACTCATGTACTTTGCTCTGTGAGTGGTCTCTGTGAGTGGTCTTACTTGTGCAGTAAGGTTCTACTCAACATGAAGGAGTGTGGCAGAATCAGACCCTGAGTAGGGGCAGTAGGTTCAGGCCCTTAATCATTAGTACAGCACTTTAGATTGTTTAACAGAGATGTAGCTTTGCTCATAGAGCATTTAACTTTACATTGTTAGATCAATTTTTATAAAAATAGATAAGAAAGCTCTGTAAGAAAGTATATATACTGTATAGGGAAAAGCTTCTCCTTAAAATGAGCAAAGAGAGGGAAAAAGTAAATAAAAGATTTCCCTAATTACACTTTGTCAGGAAAATTACATTAAAAACAGTTGTAATAAATGAAACAGTTCCAAGCATTAATGAACCTTGTGGTTTACTGGAAAGAACAGCAAACTAGCTGTATTGTAATAAAAGAGCGCTGATTTTTATTTTTTTTACTATTTCTTAAAACATTCAAACTGCTTTAGAAATTTTCTTAAAATATCATAATGAACCATATCAAAACTGACTACCAAAACTTGTTCAAAGTTCAGCTCCTGACTGTATCGTGCAAGTCTTAGAAATTTCCCTGTATCTCAATGCCACACTAATGTTTCTAGCTCATTTGGCAGATTCTTACAAGTTTATATTTTGGAAATCAATCAAAAGTTATAAATCAATCCGCTCTAGGTATATAATGGATGGATGTAGGATTTTGGAAAGCACACTACTACAATTAACTGGATACAGTGGGCCAGATTCATCTCCATGGACACAAGAGGAAAGGGGAGGTACAAATTACATCCGCACTGCACGCAGGAGCTACTCATCCTTGTTGGAGGGCAGGTGATAGTAGTGCTGCCATTCTCCCTCCAACTGGTTTCTGCCATGGGTGGGCAGCTTTAGTTGATGGGTGGAGCTCCCTAGGAACTCGTGGTCTGGGTTGCACTAACAGAAGTTAGCACTGTCCATGGAGGGATTCAGACACAATATTTATATAGGGCCAAGTTATGCACTCAGTCACACCATTTTAAATAAGAAGTAACTTCATTGAAGTCCATATTTACAAGGCTGTAACCTAGATCTAAATCAAGTAGCTGAGCCTGAAGAGGTTCGACAGGGCCTATGGCAGGGAAGAACAGGGCTGCCCGGGGGGAGTGGGGCAATTTGCCCCGGGCCCCGCGAGCCCTGGCCTGGCAGTGGTCTGGGTCTTTGGCGGCGGGTCCTTCAGTGCTGTTGAAGACGCGGAGTGACTGAAGGACCCCTCCGCCGCTGAAATGCCGCTGAAGACCCAGAGTGACTGAAGGGCTCCCGGCCGCTGAAGAGCCGGACTGCCGCCGGGTGAGTACAAGCGCCGCAGCTCCCCTGCTTTTCCCCAGGCCCCATGAATCCTCTGGGCTGCCCTGGGGAAGAATTCCAGCTCCTAGGGTACAGAGGGGTAGCAGTAAAGCTGTAAGCTTGCAGTAATCCCCACCATTCAAGAGGAGGCAACAGCCAGTGGTAAACACCACAGCAAGCCAATGACCTCTGCCCCTCCCACATCCCTTAAATAGGGTGTGTTGGAACCCATAGAGCAAAGTGTGCCTTTTATGTGGTGTAGCCCCCACAAATCCTGCCCCCACTGCACATCAACACAGCATTGGTTTTCCAATGTCTGGGGTCCAGGGACTAGACTTACCTCTGAGAGCAGAATAAGACCCATACACCAAAAGGCTGTTTAACGCTGTCAAACTTATTTTTAATTCTCACATTCTTTGCTGACATCATTTTATCAGGCATTCATTCAGTGACAAGCAAATGCTTCCATGCATCTGCCCCACAAAAAATACCAACAAAACGAAACATCTCCCTACAGTATGTTACAAAACCTGATAACAGATTTAAGAGATGACAAGATATAGGATATTCCTGGGGCAGTTTACTTTAGCACTGTACTTTTCTGAATGCTACAGTTAAAACAATCAAAATATGTGTGGACCATTTTTATTAAAGGTTAAATTAATGCTAACGTAAAAGAAAGAATCCAGAATTTGGAACAAATAGAACCAAAGAGGAGAGAAAAAGATTATTTAAATACTTAAATCTGAGACTCAAACTGCCTCCTTATAATTGGCTTTTACCTCCATTCATAATTGAAATCACATTTGGTTGTGTTGCAGGTACCATGTTATATCAGTGCTCTAATCTGCTGATCCTATTACTCTCTTGGGGTTGGGTCTGTTCTCCCGTTAATGTCTGTGAGTTCCCCTCATTAACATTAATAGAAGTTAGGCATGCATTTCAATAGGAGACTATAACTCTTAGAGTATATAAATATCTAGCTGTTACTGAAAATTCAACATAAGGAGAGAGGATAGTCTGCTTAACTTACTCCTGGAGGAATTCTGCACCAAAAAATTAAAAATTCTGCACACAATATTTTAAAATTCTGCAAATTTTATTTGTCAAAATAACACTATATAATCACACCAGTTTCAATTATTTTGGTAATTTATTTCAAAATACCTGTCAGCAAATATGTCTGTCACAATACAGACACACAAAATTTTCCCCCAAGAATATAGAGTTAAAGAAATCCCTATAACAATTCCCAGTTCCTGCTTCTCTGCCCCCTTCCCCTCCCCCAGAGCCCAGTCAGGGGGCCATACACTCACACCCCCTGCCCCCCCAGAGCCCAGCCATGGCCCACCCAGCCCAGATACTCATATCCCCTTCCTCCCAGCTGCAGCCCCCACAGACGACTTACACACCCCTTCCCCCCAGAGGCCAGCTGCAGGGCCTCCCCAGCCCAAACATTCACACCCCCTCTCCCCCAGAGGCCAGCTGCAGGCCCCCAGCCCAGACACTCACAGACCCTACCCTCTTAGAGCCCAGGGATCCAGAGGGAGAAACAGCCTGATGCTGGGTCCTGGGCTTGCAGGGTGTTTCCTGTGGACTGCCGTCTCCTTCCTTCAGGCTGTGTTGGGAACTGCAACTGCTGGGAACCCTCCAGTTCCCTCCCCCTCCCCCTGGCCTTGTCTTCTATTTGTGAGATGGGCTCTGACAGGTCCTGTGGCCCCTAGTGGCAGCTAGCATTTCTGCAGCCCATTTCTGCGGCGGGGGGCGGGAAGGGAAAGAAAATTCTGCATGCACAACATTAATTTCTGCAAAATTCTGCACTGCACAGTGGCGCAGAATTCCCCCAGGAGTATTTACTGACAAGCCATAATATTAGAGACCTGCTTTAGACAAGGCAGCATTCCTCCAGACAAGTGTGATGGATAGGTAAAGAGGCTGATCCTTCTCTCAATTAAGTCAATGGGAGATTTTATTGTATTAAGAGAGAGTTTTCCCAAATTCCATCCTTTCATCTCTTTGTTGAAGCTCTGGTGGCTTTGTAATCTACCAGGGCAGTATATATCAAAGAAAGAGAAATTTACAACAATAATCTAAAAGCTAGTCATAATGTAGGGGAATGACCGAATCATAACAACAGGAATTATTTGGTTTTAGTTTGGGAGACCATTTTTAAAAAGATAATATTTGTTGAGTTCAGGTTGTCTACTGACTCTAATGGTGCAAGGTATCCAAAATTGGGTCAATTGCCTTATTTTGCACTCCACTTCAGTGCCTTGTGATAAGAGGTGCTGAGGGCCCTCACCCTCAAAGTCAAGTAGCTGAGGACAACGGAAGTTGAGGGTGCCTACCATCTCACAGGACCAGACCCCTTAGTGAGGACAGAGAATGAACAGACAAATAAAGAAACACAAAGTGGAGGAGGTAGGAAAAAAAAGAAACCACCCAAAAAGTGTCAGGCGGGAAAATAATAAAAACAGGCACTATTGTAACCAATAGGAATGATTGCAATAGTTTATGGGTGAAAGTCTCTAGAGTGCTGAAAAACTGTCTCCTATATTATCTGCAATAAAACCAGTCGGTGGTTTGGGTACTGTCGCCTACTCCATTATAGCCTGTGGACTTGTTTAGTTGATAAATAGAGCCTGTGACACCAGTAAAAGGGCATGCCTTCATTTCAAGTAATCACTGTATTTTGAACCTTCATTTTATTAATATGCTCTGAGGATTTTAATTATGTTTAGAAACTATGCTGTATTTGTCAAGTAGCTGAATCCATAGCTCTTGTATACCAGCAAATCCTCAGCTGCTGCTGTGTCAGCAAGAAGCTAGACCCTACTTTAAGGCTGAATTGTGGCTTTGCCACAAGCCCAGCACAAGGGGCAGCATGTAGATGTGCTGCTGCAGGAGCAGACCGGGAACCAGACTGTGACTGCGAGTGCCATGCCCCCTCTTGCTCAGGGCGAAGTTATCTGCACCAGTCCTATACCTGGCACCGAGTCACTCTCCCCAGAGCATGGATTCCAGATGTTCTGGCTGGCAAATGAGGGAATGGAGCCAAGGCTCTGTCCACTCCCCACCCACCTGCACAGGAAGCTGTCCTCTCTCTTGCACTGCTATGTTACTGGCCAGTGCAGGGGAGTAACAGGGCACCTGGTAACTTCATACTCCCTCGTATTGGCCTGTTAGGTCACAATCTGGCCCTTAATCTTTTGTGCAATTCAAGTATGAAGCCAATCACTCTCTTTCACTTTTGTAATCCTTTTTTCAAAGAGCTATGTATAGTATGGAAGATTTTAATCCTTTCTTCAAATATATAGGTATATATATTGCTGAAAAGATAGAAAACCCTTTTAAGTGTAGTTTCTCCAAGAAACCTTGCATATTTTATGTCAATCCAAGGGGTAAAAAACCATTGCAGTGTTGTATCAAAAATCAGTATCAATTCAAGGATTGTAATCTCTGTGTAATTCTGATATACAGGACAAAAATAATTTAATCATTTGATAAATTCTTATAAGTGCTGACTGTACCTTTAAAACAGAGGTCTGTAAACAACAGAAAAAGTCAAGAGAAAATAGAATCATGCACAATTTTGAGGCAAGCACAAAGGCCCTGTTCTGATTTCTTTCTACTACATACCAGTGGTTTTGTTCTTTGGATTGTCTTTCCTTGGTTGAGGTTTGTTCTATCTGAATGCATACAAAAGACTCTGTGCATCAGCTACTGGGGTAAGGTTTGCACAAAGCTTTATCTAAAGGCAGAATTAGAATATGGGAGTGTATATTCACATTAAGCAAATTATTTATAAAACAAAAAAACTCGCAAAATCACAAGTCATAACACTGACCTAGGAATAAAGAACAACATAGCAGTTACCCGTTCTACTGCCAATTTATAAAAATTCCCAGGTGAATTCCAGTAGATGATGATGTGATTAGTTTTGAAAGACAAAAACACCTGACCACATTCTATTACCTGTATATGATGTCCATGTAAAATTAGAAATTCCTTTAAGCTCTTCCCTTAAAGTCTATGATTCTATGATATACATTTATACTGCAGGAGCCTAAATAAGTAAGACCTTTAACTTTGTGATACACTTATTGAATCTGAAGTCTATGAAAATCATATATGAAAATGTTGGAAGAGCATCATGATCTAACAAAAAGAATCTCGTTAGATGTACTCAACATGCATCTAGACATGTTTTGTCTAAATTAATATGTTAATGTCTTATATGTCAGAATTGTTAATACATGAAAATGTCATTCCTAAACAATATCACTTTTCAAAAGGAATTTGATTGCTCACATAGTTTAGTGTAGTTTGGGTTCCTTTTCCAGGTTACAGACTCACCAAGTTTAATTTGTAATATAGTCTGTGATGACCTGAGATATCCCCCATGCTCTGCAATGGAATTATCTTGTTCAATAGTCACTGTGAAATACTGTACATCACTTTATACAGTGAAACCTGTACAAGAGACAACCCTTGACAGACAATATTTGATCTTAGAAGACTGCCTCAGAATATTCACAAATATACCCTTGGTCACGTATGACATGTTTCCTGGTAGTAACTCAGTAAATAACAAGTGTGTCTATTGTAAGTGAAACCAAAATTAGCTGGGGAAATGGAGGTGGTTTTTCTTATGTACATAAAATTAACGTATATTTTTATTTAAACATTTATGAGTTTGAAGTTGCACCTCACAAACTGAGCAACAAACAGAACTGGAAAGAACTCTTTATACTGTACTGCTACTTACAATGTTTCTGGCTAATCAAAGTTCTTGGATGTTTGAATTACCAAAATGAAGTTTATTGTGCCTTACATAAAAAACAACATGCAAGACAGGAAAGAAAATTCCTGTGGCAATGTTCTGAGAAATCCTTAAGTTAATAAAAACTGAAGGCCCTGTTCTGCAAATACAACCATCCGTTTGTATTAGCAGCTTCCACTAGTGTGATACGAAAGGCACGAAATAAACGTCAGTTGAAAACTGTAACGGGAGATGTCTTAGGAAAGGGGTTATGAAATCATTAAAGTATTGTGAGTATCTGAGCATCACATGATGTATCTTTAACATTATACACTTGCTGTATGCAATCACACAGTACCTGACTGTCTTTGTATCCCAAAGTTTGAACTGTTCAGAGGTAACAAGAAAGAGTTTTTTTCTTTATCCAAATTCACTACAACATCAATAATTCTCACCAAAAATAATACAGCAATCGTACCCTCCTTCTCAGTGAATGCTGCACTGGGGACTTCATTACTTTTAAGAAATAAACTGTGGTATGTTTGCTCACATACTGTAGAGTAGCAATTAAGATGACATGAAAATTATTGTAATAAACAAAAAAACGGTGTCATTACTTACTGAGTCATCCACAATATTTAGTAATCTGAATTGGATCTGGTAGTCAGTGTGAATTAGTGAAACTCTACTGTACTTACGGTACTTAGGCCCATACCTCAGCCACACACACACACACACACACACACACACACACACACACACACACTTCCCTGATGTCGGTGGAAGTTGTGGGTATATATCCAAAGGCAAAATTTGTCCATTATGCTACAGCTTTTTTTCACCATGACATTGCTATGAAACCAACCGTGCCAGCCTTACATAGATGCAGAGCAAATGGACCCATACATTTGGGAGTTCAATGTTCCATGCAAGCCTTGACAACTCATGGGTTAGCCCTATTTCTCTCTGGCACCCGGAAAATAGAGAGGAAATAACTCTCTTCTAGATCCCCTGTATTCCTCCTCCAGCAACAAGACTAGAAATTATGGTTCTTAAAACTCTGCAATTCATATGACCAGCCATGGAAACAAAAATATCTTTCTTTTCCCCAAAATCACAGAATTGGTCCTTTGCCTTAGCAGTTTAACTACTACTGTTTCTTTTGTGATCTTTCAACATAATCTTCACAATATTGACATTTTAAAGAAATGCATATCAATTGGTTTAATGAAAAGATATTTTTAGTAAACTCGTGCTCTATAAGCTTCCTATATTGGAATACATGAATACAGGAAGTGCTTTCAACAGAAAGTTACATAGTTTTACAGTACAACCTGTCTAAACAGACTTGCAAGGGACCAGAACAGTGATCTGGTCTCTTTGGGTGAGGCACAAGCACAGGCAAATGGGGAAAAACCCAATTTATGCCACAATGTGGAGCTTGTTCCTGTCACAGATTGAAGAAACATTTATTTTATGTCAAAGTTCACCTGATTCCTCTGAGTCCTAAAGTTTTTCAGACTAATTTCACATCAGAAATGAAAAGTTAATTCAACTAAGCCCTAAAAAACAAAATCAATCTAAAATAACAATATATTCAATATTAAGCTTTCTTCCCAAGTGGAGGTGATTTTTTGTTGTTGTTTGGTTTTCTTGTTTCACAGTTTAATAATTTGTTTCTTGTATTAAAGGCCAGTGTCCCTAAATCGGGACGTTGGCAGGTCAGAAACTAAAAATATAAGAGCACTAAAAAACCCCAACGTGATAGGAGGATTTTATAATAATTTGGGGATTTTTACATAAAATATATTTGAATTGCTAAATAGAAAATAATCCCAAACTAAACAGTATTGAATGCATCAAGGGGATGGAGCAATTGCTCTCTCGTCTGTGTACAGAAAGGTTTAATCTGACACCAGTGAGGTATCTGACAAATTAATTGAAGAAAATGTGTAAAATGTTCTGCTCCATCGCACATTGTGCATTCTTTAAGGTGGAAGGTTGAATTTGTCACTTCCATAACAGATCTCTTGGTGGTGACTAAGGGACAGTCTTGTTAAACATGGAACTCCCTGGAACTACAACTGACCCTTGGTACTACCTATTAAGACTCTAGTAATGAGTGCCATCTACAGATTTGTTGTCCTTTGGATTCTTTCATTTCAGTCCAGTGATTTAGTTCCTCTTCTCCTGAGCTGTTGAGACCTAGAGAAATCCAGCCTATCATCTCTTTTCGTTTCATGCTGCGTTTATTATACACAGACAGTATAAGCGTCACATCTGAAAGCTGAAATAGTGCCACTTGAAAAATGAAGGTTTCTTTGTATACTGGATTTGGCTGCCCTCGGCGGATGGATGTCTTGCACTTGGACATCTCCTGACCCATGGAATTCAGCAGTGTTAACTTAACATATGTATCTACAAAATAAACAACATTTTGGAATGTTAGCTGTGTGTTAGACTAGGACTTTTTGCTAATGAGATCTATAATAACATACTACATAAGGATATGGTGTATACCATGTTGATTGAACATAGCTCAGTTTGGAGATACATAGTTATAATGTGAAGAAGATGATAAGTAAGCAAAAATATTTGTATTGCGCTAATGACGTAGCTGGTATTTTCACTAAGTTAATGAGTTTAGTTAAAGGTATTCCTCATAATCCTTCACTCCCCCCCCCCCCCCCGACATCTGTACACAAAGCAGACTTGTATAGCATTAACACTTAGCAAGCTTCAACTAGCCACAACACTGTAAAGCATATCACTGAGTTTTCAGAAAATAAGAACACACAAAGTGGAATGAAGACAACTAATGAAGAGGAAAAACGAATGTTGGTGTGCAGCAATGACATCAAACAGCTAAGGATGAAATGCTTAAAAAAAAAAATCTCTGCATGGATGTGGTTTCTTACTTAAGGCTTTTTGATTTTGTTTACATTTAAAGACCAAAATGTAGTCAAATGTATTAAATGGTGGATATTTACAAAACAGATTAAATCTCTTTTATAGTTCCTAGTTTCATGCAAGATTACATTTAATGTATTTTTGGAGAGAAAATAAATAATCTTTGCAGAATTTAACATGGTTCTTTAAGATGTGGCTTGCCTAGTGCTTTAGGAAGTACTTTCAAAACGCCGATGTAATGTTTAAAATCTATACTGTAAAATGCATTTAACACACCGTGATTTTTAGTATTTGAGTGATAAGCTTTTCTTTTTAAAACTGTATTTTTTCTTGTTTGTCATGATACCTGCATACTGTACACAGCATTTGTATTTCATAAAGTTATTAATCATTTTAAGAAATATACAATTGTCTGAAAAAAATCTGCTTTTTTATTCCTTTCGTATACATGACAAGAAGATTATTAAAAGATTAGAGCTTGTGTGAAAAGGAAGCTCATTGCATGTTTTCACTTTTTAGATGTTCTGAAATACCATCATCCATAATCAGAGATAAGTGCTACCACTACTTTTAAGAGTACCACAGATAATAAATGTACATTTTGGAAACTAACATGGTGGACAGCCGTGGACAGCTTTACTGCTGGCAAGTTTTCTTTTGCATGAAAAAGACAACATCCAATTAGTCTCTACAGGAACTCACCTCGGATTATATAAACCTGTCCACCTATCAAGTGTTTTAGACAACAGAACAGTCCGTCTGACAACAGGGGGTTGAAAGCAGTAAAAGAAATAATGACCAGATGTCAATAGTTTGGTGAGAGAGGGTCAAAGGTTAAAGTTTAAGAGGAAACACTGTTCACTGGAGCGGAAGAACACAAAACCTTAGCAGTTCTGTTCGGATAGAGGATAGAACAAAAGGATTGTTGGGTAAAATTTAATGAAATGAGAATTTTGTACATTCATTGTGTAATCTTTACCAAAAAAATTACACTTCTTAAATAGCGGGAGATCTTAATATTAATAGTTATTGGATTTAAAGCACATTGAACATAGAAAGAATCATGCAAGTGATCAGATTATAAAAGACTAGGTTGATATCACTGTATATTCTTTATCAAACATTACACTTTTTCATGCAAACTCCAGCATATTAAGTAAGACTACACACAGTAATTATGCTCAGTATATTACAAATTATAGAATGAAAGATTATTGACCTGAAAAGTTAATCCTATAAATGTATAATGATTTTGGTCAGTCATTATATTTAATGTTACTTTGTGACTGTTTGAAGCAGAGATGAAGTTGAATCACAAAGTGAAACTGATCTAAACTTCTGCAAAGTTCACAGATGCTCAGACCTGGGATTCAAATGTGGGTCCATCTCTAGTTTAAAATTTAAACAACTCATTAATTAAAACTAATGCATACAATTACTACATGAAAGTTTATGCATTACTGTATCATTTTAAATTATAATGGAATTTTAAAAATACATAAAAGTTCATCAGGATTAGTACACTCATCTTCATCACACTATAGTGATAATTATACTATAGATACTATATCAGGTCAAATTCCAAACTCTGATTGTTAGTATAGGTCAGTCTGTAGCTTGATAAGTTCACTACAACTCTTATAACAGTAATAAAGATGCAGGAACCCTTCCAGGTTTGGTTTGAAAGGACTTTGCCCAATTTACATGGGTTCACAATCCCTCATCTACGAAAAGGGTCATGTCTGAACAAAACCTTACTTTTCACAGTTGAATCTCATTGTGATCCAGGGGTAAAACTGGGATTCTATGGGATCATGAGTGTTTTAGCACTCATATCAGAACTAGAAATTAGATTACATCTCAGCTTTATGGAAACAACAGAACTCTGATCTCATGTTTGCACATATAGAATTAGGCCCTCATTATTATATTAATCAAAACATAAAATAATAAGGTAATTCCCAGTAACTGGGAAATGAATGAAAGTAGAATATTAGGGCACTGCCAGACTTGCCAGAAATAAAAAAGAAACCAAGATCTAATTTGCAATCTCTATTAGTTTTTGACTCCAAAGAGATGTCTCTGGAGCTGCTGCTTGGCAACACAAGGGCAGCTAAGATTACACCATACTCTTCTCCAGCCATGACCACCAAGCTCAGCTCCAACCCTGCAGAAAGATATTCAGAATGGGAGATGGAGGAGAGGGCTGAGACAAAGGTAACGAATGGGATAAGTAAAGAGCCAGGGAAAAGAGAGGAGAGAGTCTCAAGCCTTGGTGTCCCACTCCTGACTCAGCTGCTAAAGAAGAGAATCCCAGAGATGGGCAGGATAGGAAAACAGCTTTTTTAATGTTGTCAGCCTGCCAGGTAAGCCTGCAAAACAGTAGGAAAACTGCGGATTGGGGACACTGTTCCCTCCAATTTTCCCCACCCATGTGTGGAATGAATTTTGTTATGTGGACCAATATGGAGGTGATGTCTGACACATCACCTCCCTATTGGTGCACATAACAAAATTCATGTGGCGGGATGGGACTGAGGGGTTCCGAGTGTGGTAGGGGGCTCAGGCCTGGGACAGAGGGTTGGGGTGCAGGGGGTGAGGGCTCTGGCTGGGGATTGTGGGTTCTGGAGTGGGGCCAGGGATGAGGGGCTCAGCGCTGGGGCAGAGGGTTGGGGTGTTGGGGGATGAGAGCTCCGGCTGGGGGTGCAGGCCCTGGAGTGGGGCTGGGGATGAGGGGTTTGGGGTGCAGTGGGGCTCCCTGGGGCAACGATGGGGAGAGAGGACTCACCCCCGCAGCTCTCTCTCCCTGCAGCAGCACCTGGGCTGGAGGGGAGAGGCGCCTCTTCCCTGGCTGCTGCAGGTCTGGGACTGGGCTGGGTCGCGGGGGGGGCGCCTGTCCCTCAGTCACAGCAGGTTCAGGGCTGAGCTGGGTCAGGGCCGGGGCAGGTCTGTGGCTTCGGGGGAGGCATCTCTACCCGCTGCAGCCCTGAGCGCCTGCACAACACTTAATAGGCAGCTGTGCGGCTGCGCAGTTTAGAGGGAACTTAGACTGGGGAATAATGTGGCCAAGGTCGGAACCTCCAGACATATCTGGCTATAACCTGCTTGAGTCAGACAGACACCTACTGAATTTTGCCAAGTTGGATCAGAGAATTAGAATGGAATCACATAGGAACCAAATAAAAAATGAATTCTGATTAGCTGGGCTTATTCTCCACATCACATGAGAAGGAGCAACCAATCAGGGATGGAGGTAGGATTGTCCTGGAGTCTCCAGGAATTTAAGATTAATCTGTAATTAAAGATTATGTCATGTCAGGAAACGTCAAGGAATACATCCAACCAAAATTGGGAACACTAGACAGAGGAAAAATACCATCTGATTTATTCCATGTATCTTATTTCAGCAAATTATGCTCAAACTCAAAATACAAACTTAGAAAATTTGGAGATCTTTTTAGACACAGGTTCATCTCAAACCAAGGTTGATTTTGAGTACATTTTGCAGACTACATTAGAATGAAAAAGTTTTCCCAGCTCCATCCAATGATGAATTTTCCAATTTAAGTGGTGATCTGTACTGCATCACATGGCAAAGGCTAGAATTTGTCTCAGATTGTCTTCTCTGAGATTTCCAAAGTTAAATAGCTTTTCCAAATATATCACATACATACACAAGCACATACACAATTAAAGACTGTAGCATCAGTCTCCTAGTAACAGCAATAACTTCACCATATTTACACTAGTGTTAGTAGGCACATACTTTTTCTTTAAAAACTGTAACTTTTTATTCCTGGCCTGTGATGTGAGGCATTAATAGTTTAGTGATTAATCATTATAATAAAGGTAATTTATTAGTCAGTCATCATGAAAAATTAAAACAGTCTTGTCAACTTATAACTAATATTTTGAATTTTAGATTTTTGCTATTTCCCAACTGACTAGAAATATAAAACATGAAACAGATTAGTTGATGATTGCTCTATTTCATTTTGACTGGGTAAGACTAAATGATAGGATTGAAGTTCCCACCACTGAGAGCCCCACAAGTGCAGAAGTATTAGGATGATTAAAAAAAAAAAAAGATTATCACTCACTGGGTGGTCTGTTTGCTGCCAAGTTTTTGAAGTGGCTGCCTTTTATCACTTCTGCTGATAGTCTTCCAGTTGTGGCATTATAAAGTAGGCCGATCAGGATTTCTGGAGCTGAGCCATGTACCAGGGACTGACAAGAGGAGGTACTTTCGCTGCAGGACATTTCTGACATGCTTATTTGAGAGTCACAGCCCTGTAAGCAGAAATGAAATATTTTTATGTGTTTTACAGAGTGAAGCTACTGGAGATCAATTTTTAGTGTAGCACTTAGGGAATTAGGCAAGCAACTTTAACAATAACAGGAGTTGCATGCCTAAAACCCTTATGCACCAGATGAGAAATGTAGTCCTTTAGTGTATTTGTGTTTAGATATACACTTGGGGTAACAAAGAACAAAGCAATCTGGAGACAAAGTTATTATTAATATTGTGTTTTCATTATTAACTAGTCAGGAAGAATAAAAGGACCAAGACAAACACGGCATTTAGGGTCTTTACTTACTTGAATTGATAAGATGAGACACACAGTGTACTTTGCTGGCATCTAAGAGCCTACTAAACTTAGGATATTTGCTGTTTTTCCATAGATAGAAATCACCATTTGAACTTGGAACACAATAAAATACAGGGAATTTTTATTTCTCCTTTGTAAAGGTTATTTGCCAGATTGAAAACTCATGAGCATACAGTTAAAGACACGAGGAGAAACAAACACACACTGCCAAGAACCAGTTTGTTTAGTAGGGTAGATTAATAGAGCCAGGCATATGGAATGTAACAGGCCTTTGTGCCCTGAGTGGCAGGAAGGGAAAGTCACATCAACAGTGGACAGGCAGTGATCTAGTGTCCTCCACCTAGGTTCCTGCCAGGGCCAGCTCCAGGCACCAGCTTAACAAGCAGGTACTTGGGGCGGCCAAGGGAGAGGGGCGGCACCTGCGGCAATTCGGGGGCGGCAGGTCCCTCACTCCCTCTAGGAGCGAAGGACTTGCCGCTGAATTGCCCGCCGCCAATCACAGCTTTTTTTTTTTCCTTCCAATTGTCGCCGCCGATTGCGATCGCGGCTTTTTTTTTTTTTGCTTGGGGCGGCAGAAATGCTGGAGCCGGCCCTGGTTCCTGAAGGGAGGAAGCTTTAATTTCCACCATGGGAGCCTCTAAGAGGATGCACATCTCCCAGCCATTATGACTGCGTTGCCTCTTGACCCAGGCTGCTCACACCCACCTTGGCCCCTTTCAGCCCCTCCCCCCAGCAAAGGAAAGTTTACAGCTACTTTACACTATCACAGTTATTGTCCCGGTGGACTTCCTACTCTGGGGACTATATGCATATAGTAACTCTAGTGCAAACAAGGTTCTGGGTTTTATTTGGCCCAATTGCTATTTGCTTGGAAGCTGTGGAGAGAATTTAAAATGCCCAATTTACTCCTTTAAATTCCTCCCTCAAAGATCCTAAGGGTCTGTCTACACTGCAGCTGGAAGTGAGCCGTCCAGCCTGAGTAGACTGACTTGCACTAGCAGGACTCAAGCTAGCACACTAAAAATAGCAGTACGGACACTGCCACTCAGGTGGAGATTTGGGCTAGCCACCTAAGATCATGCCCACTGCCACACACCTTTGGGTCTGAGCTCAGGTAGCTAGCCCAAGTCTCCATCAGAGCCATAATATCTACACTGCTATTTACAGGGCACTAGGTTGAGCCCCACTAGCACAAATCTGTCTACCCAGGCTGGGAGGCCTGTAAGTTGTACCCACCTTTTCTTCAGTCAAAAGAAATTTGGGGTAGCTCCTTTCAGACTCAACATTATTTAAAGGAGTTGCTGGGGAGGGATTGAAGGAGGGGGAATGGATCCATTGTTCTTTGAGGTGGTTGCTTCTCCAGTGTTCAACACATCCATACCCTTTCTAGAAATTGGTGGTAAGGACAGTGAGATCAAGCCTGGGATC